>NW_024080838.1:626624-1195663 GCF_003009895.1 Hyaena hyaena | reverse complement strand
TACGTATATACATATATATGTATATATATACGTGTGTGTATACACATATGTGTATACATACTTTTTAATGGCTGGACATATATGTATATATGTATATATATACGTATATATATATATATATATGTATATATGTATATATATATGTATATATATATATATGTATATATATATAATATGAAAAAATGTGTATGTTTTCTGGCTAAGGAACTTTATTCATAGATGTATATGTGTATGCATATATACACAAACCTGTTCCTATACATTCATACATATACATGTAAATTCACATATACATGTATATACATATATATTCATTGGTGTATATATGTGTTTTCTGGCTAAGGAACTTCATTTTCTTAAGCCTCCTGGCTTTTTAAAAAAAAAACTCTCATATTGGAGGGTATTTTACTTTTTGGAAGGCAGATTGGTTTTGGCAAAGGCATAAAGTTCTCATAATTTCTCACCAGTCACTACACTCGGGCACAAGTAAAGCACATGAATAACTTAAACTAAGAGCCGTCAAAATGGGATTCACATTACCCACATGCTATCTTTTCATCCAAAAATTTAGTAATGGATTAAGATTTCCTAACCTTTCATCTGTGGATTGGCAATAGTACATGCAAACAATTTTCTCTGTTGGGGGTGGGTGGGTGTATGTATACGCAGTCATTTTGCTGAGATACATAATAAATTAAGTTGGGCACACACTAGGCTAATCACCAAGTTTTCAAGGGTTCCATTACAGCCATTTTTATTGCTGTTTGGAAATGTATTCATGTTCTCTAAGCTTCCCTTGGTCACAATCTTTGGCTTATCCCTATCTTTATAGTAGACAGATGTATGTCATCAAGAGTTTCTTTCCTTTGCATGGTGAGGTATAGATGGGAGAACAATTCTAGTGTCCTAAAGAACCTGTGTTTGGGAGCTGGGTTCAGATCCTGACCCTGTTGCTTCCTGGCTATGAGGCATTTTGGGCAAGTTACTTCAGCTCTAATGACATATAGTTTAATTTCTAAAATGAAGCATTATAGTACTTACCTCATTGGCTTGTTATAACGATTAAATTAGATAATGTATAGTGAATCTTCTCCAACAGTGTCTGAATATACTACATTCTCAGATTCTCAGTAGAATATGATTTTCACAGGTGTATGTGAACGGATTTCCATATATAGAATATATTGTTTGTAGAGATGTAGAACGCAAATTATACTTGGTCTGGACAAATGAGTCTACAAAGGATAAAATACTGGTATTGTAAATATTTCCTTAAAAATTTCTAGGAACTTTTCTTGACTTTCTCTCGGAATGGTTTACAGTGCTTGAGATAACATTGCCTGCAGCCTAGACTTAGAAGGGGACTTGTCTACGACATCACTGTTCAGGGATGGGGTTAATGGCCCTTTTTCTTTTGGCTCCTCTGAGTGGATGAATTCTCCTACCCTGTCTTCAAGTTCAAGTTCACTGATCCCCCTTCTTCCATTTGATCTTGTCTGTTGTTGAGTGTTCAATCTTTTTTTAAAGTAGGTTCCACAGCAGCATGGAGCCCAAAGCAGGGGTTGAACTCACAACCCTGAGATCGAGACCTGAGTCAAGATCAAGAGTCAAACACTTAACAAACTGAGCCACCCAGGTCCCCCTGCTGTTGAATCTTGTTACTGAATTTTCATTACATTCATTGTATTCTGGAGCTCTGTGAGTTCTGATTGGTACTTGTTTGTATTTTCTATTTTGTTTTTGTTGTTGAAATGATCACATTGTTCACATGTTGCTCTCCTAAACTTGGAGAGGATCATTTTGACCATTATTTTGAACTCTCTGTTGGATAAATCACTTCATTCCATTAAGGTTGGTTTCTGGGAATTTATCTTGTTATCTTGTTTATTGTTTTGTTTGGAACCTATTCTCCTGTTTCTTCATTTTCTTTGACTCCCTTAAATGAATCAGACACCTCTCCCAGCCTTGACACACGGGTCTCTTGGAGATGAACCTTGTTCATCAGCCTAGCCCAAGTGCCTGGTTGCCTCTCAGACTTTAGTGATTGCCCAGGCTGCTATCTTTGTTCTTAGTGGCTCCCGAGAGTTGAAGGTGTGCTTAGGCCCATCAGTATCCTGAAGGGGGGGGCTCCCAGTCACCACCTGGATGCAGGCTGATTAGAAAGCTGACGCTTAGACACAGGTTGGTAGAATATGCAGTCAAATGCTTTGCAGGGAAAGAATGGCAGGTGGGCATTTTTTGTTGGCTATCTCTGAGCTGAGCCCTGAGGGAATAGTTGCAGCTAGTGCTTCTGTGTGAACCCATTAATATCTAATTCTTTTTCCAGTGCCATCCTCTGGGACTCATGAATGCAAGCCACATTGGCTGTGAAAGCTAGGCAGTCTGGGGAGCTGTCCCTCGGGGGACAGCTGTAAAACCTGGGGTGCCAGATGTGTGTACAAGTTGGTTCCAGAGAGATGCTGGTGACCTGGCTTTATTTTTGGAATGAACCAAAGCAAGAATGTGCAGGAAATTGCCCATTGACTCCTGTGAGGCCCAGGGAGGATCACAGTCAGCTCTTAGATGCATGCTAATTAGAAAGTAGACCCTTCCATAGCAGTTTATAAAGTATGCAGTCACATTCCTTCCAGGGAAAGACTGGGAGATGTGTTTTATGCCTCCTTCCTCTATGCTGAGCCCTGTGGGGGTAGTCTTGGTGAATGTCTGTTAAGGGTGTCTTTGTTTGCTATAGTCCTGTAGGACTCATGGGTGCAAGCTTCATTGGCTTTCACAGCTAGCTGAAGTCCTGAAAAGTTGGGGTGATCCAAACTTTTCATTCCTTAGGAGGAAGCAGGGAGTTGGGGTTCCCTCCTGGTTGTTGTATTGTGCTTTGCCAGAGCTAGAACTCATGGTGTGTGTGTCTCAGCCTTTTGTACCTGTTCTGATGTGGGTGTTTTCTCATGCACCCTGTGCATAAGAGTCACTCAATTAGTTCTTAAATTCCTCTCAGGGAATTACCGAGAGACCAAATTACATTTGGTTCTTCCATTGAAGGAGGGGTGTCCTGTGTCAACAGCTTGGTCCCTCATTTTCAATTCAGTTGAGTTTTAATCTGAGCAGTTTAGAATCTTTTACATACTCAATACATCTTTTCCTAATGTATCTATTTTATTAGTGTTGCCTGTCTTCAAGGTAGAAAAATAATAAACTGAGAAACTGTGGCATAAGGCCTACTGAAGTTTATTGTGTGTTAAGGGATAGTGGCATCATTGAAAACAACTCTTTTTTCCTAGTAATTAATTTTCCTACCACTTACCCAGAAACTATTTAAAACTTCACCATTTGCACTTAAAAATTCTTGGGGTTTCTTTATTTATGCTTTTTTGCCAGCTAAATGGATGTGCTGAATGGGTGTTAATTGATTTCTGTTATGACTGTTTTAGAAGAAACTGATGGAAGCCTTACTGGGAAGCATTACTGTATTTCTTTGCTTTTTGCATCTTGTAATCCCTCTTTTTTTTTTTTTTTTTTTCCCTTTTTAATCACTGAGCATTATCAGGAAGGCTGAGCTCCTAGAGAAGGGCCAGTTTGAACAGGGTGTTGTGTCTTGTAAGGAAAAGCGGAGATTTTTCTTGGCCCTGCTTCTTACCTGTCAGTACTCACAGTGCACCTTTATCATATGTTCTAGGGAAGGAAATGTCCCTCATTTTATTTAATTTCGTGCCATAAATAAATTGGCTTTCTATTTCATATAAAATCAAACCCAGTTCTCTCTGTGAAATAGCTTTCATGATAAAAGCCTTTGCAGGATCTCAGGACTCTATATTTGCAGTAAAACTTGGAGGATAGTCATATATCCAATAAGATGGTACAACTGATGTTTTTTTTTGTTTTGGGTATTTTGCTTGGTGAGTTTTCTTGTTGCTGTTTTTTGTTTGTTTTCTTCTGTTTTGGACCGAGAGCTTTTCTCAGATAAAATACTTTGTTTCTTTCCGGTGGTGAGTTAGTCTTCCCTTCGTGCTCAACCATGTTACTTCACTCGTGTTCCCAGAAGCCTGACATGCCTGGAAAGCACCAGCCTTGCCACCTCTAGTGAGAAGGCTCCCATTTGAGTAACGAGCCCAAAGGGACTAGAAATACCATCTCAGAGGACTGATGTCATTGCCTTTAGGAACGTAATAGCTCCTATCTCAACTTATGGAATAAGTAAATGCTGTCCTGCGTAAGCTTTCTGATATAAGAAAAATAAGCCCACTTACATTAAAAACAAACTCCTATAGAGTTTCTCTCTCTCTCAGCATATACTTACATTTATAAACCAACATGTATGGGCACCTTGGGTGACTCCGTCTGTTGAGCATCTGACTTTGGCTCAGATCATGATCTCATGGTTCATGGGTTCGAGGCCCGCATCAGGCTCTGTGCTGACAGGTCAGAGCCTGCAGCCTCCTTCGGATTCTGCATCTCTTTCTCTCTCTGCCCCTCCCCTGCTCATGCTGTCTCTTTATCTCACAGATAAACATTAAAAATAAATAAATAAATAAACAAACAAACAAACCAATACATATACGGGCGCCTGGCTGCCTTGGTCGGTGGAGCATGTGACTCTTGGTCTGAGGGTTGTGAGTTCGAGCCCCACATTGGGAGTGTGGTGATCACTTAAAATTAAAATCTTTAAATAAAGTAGAAAAACCAATACGTAGCAACGATTTTCAGCTTCAAGACCTTATCTGCTACAGTAAATTATTAGGAAAGTTAATTTGGACTTTTTCGAGGCAAAGTAATTCATATGTTCAAAGGTCTCATGGGTACAAATTTTTAGTTATGGAAAAGATGTAACTATTATTCCAATTATGAAAACATAAAAAAATTTTTTCCAACTTCATTGAGATATAGTTGACATATAACACTGGATAAGTTCAGGGTATACAGTGTGTTCATTGGTGCGTTTATGTACTGCAAAATGATTACCGCTATAGCATTACGTAACAACGGCATCCATTACATAATTACCATTTCCTTTTTGTGGTGGGAACATTTAAGAAAAGTGATACCATGAATTCAGCCTTCAGGGCACACATTGCATAATTAAAAAAAAAATTTTATTGTTTATTTTCTAGAGACAGAGTGTGACCAGGGGAGGGGCAGAGAGAGAGGGAGACACAGAATCCCAAGCAAGCTCCAGGCTCTGAGCTGTCAGCACAGAGCCTGACGTGGGGCTTGAACCCACAAGCTGAGAGATCATGGCCTGAGCTGAAGTTGGACACTCAACTGACTGAGCCACTTAGGCTCCCCACACTGTATAATTTTTATTTTATTTTATTATTAAAAAAATTTTTTTTATAGTTTTTATTTTTGAAACAGAGACAGAGCATGAGTGGGGGAGGGACAGAGAGCGAGGGAGACACAGAATCTGAAACAGGCTCCAGGCTCTGAGCTGCCTGCACAAAACCTGTTGCGGTGCTCGAACCCACAAACTGTGAGGTTATGACCTGAGCTGAAGTTGGATGCTTAACTGACTGAGCTACCCAAGCACCCCTATAATTTTTAATTAAAAAAAGAAAATTCTATCTGTTACATTCTATCAAGTTTAAAGATTAAACTTTACTCTTGACTTTTAAGTTGATTCTATGAATGGAAGAAAGTTTTAGGGAGAGCCAACCAAGTCTTTGAAACTTTTCTGCAGGGCTGTCTTGGACCTAAACACAACTGCTATTTAGGGAACCAGCTTCTCTTTCTGGAGCTGTCCCCAAAAAAGTAATGGGTGGAACTAGTAGGATCCATTGAAAGCAGCTTAGATAATTTATTAATTTAATTAGTGATTTCAAAGATGAGAAACTTTGAGAATCCACTAATTAAAGAAATCTATTAGTTGCAGAGTATATGTCGGAAGGGTAAGTCTAAGTAGTATCAGTCTGTGTAAAAACGAATCACATTGTAGTTAATACTGACTTAAAGGAAAAGTAGAAGCCTTGTCAGGGACTGTAAGTTTTATGGAGAGCACATGCTCTTACCAAGAAGGGTGATTGGTGTTATGTTCTGTTTTGTTAATAGGATATTTGTAAATCAGTTCCCCCTGAAGGAGAATCTTTGTTTTTCTACACATGATGACTAAGGCGGGGAAAGGGAAAAGAAATGCAGAAGGCCAAGAGAACTTTGGAAGGAAGTTTATAAAGGCGGGGGTCATTCAGCAATTGTTAAAGCGTGTCTTGATTGTTTACTGTTACTTTAAGGGGTTTAAAGAGCAAATAAAAATAAAGAGTTTTATTTTTAGGCAAAGCCATTAATTGGGAATTAAAGGTTCTTCCCTAAAGACTCAGGGAGAACTGTCACTTTTCTGTGACATCTACATTGTGCTTCAAGCCACAGACCCAGAATCCTCACCTTCTTTCTAGGCAAGAGCAGAAGGAAATGTGTGGGCCAGTAATGTTTGACAAAGGAAAATATCTGTTGACCTTTCTTTGAATAGAGGAAAGAGAACTGTAACCAGTAAGAAGCAAGATTTCTTTAACACTTGAAGTAGAGCTTGGCTGGTGTTTTTATCCTTGAGTACAATTTGCTGGCTGTAGAAATACAAAAAAATAGAGCAAGGCTCAGGAGCATCACCCTGTTGGTTGGCTTTGACTTGTGTTCTAGGTCTTACTAGCCAGGAGATGGCATGTCGAACTTAAGACTGACTGTGACAGGTCAGCTCTGTTTTTGAGCCCCAAAGCTTTGTACTGGACAGCAAGTTTGAAATAACATCAGCTGGTGTCCTATCAGTGGATAGGAAACCCATAAAGGACAGATTTATTACAAAACACAGGTTTTCAGTTCAAACAAGATTGAAGAGTTTAGAAATTAATGCATGACGGGTATCCACTAACTCTGAGGTTTTTAAATGTTTTTCTTGGAAATCTTGACATTTTTCAAATAGTTATGTACACACTCAATATTACTTTCTAGCCTTGTGTTACTTCTGATAGTATCTCATGGAACAAACATCTCCACACTTCCTTTTCTGACATTTTAAGCTGGAATTCTATTCCTTCAGTTGCTAAGGTAACCTGCATGAGTGCTAGTGGTGGAGAGAATTTTTTTTAGAATAGGTTCCATGTTAAGTTGGTAAAAGTGTTACACATTACTTAGGTTGTGAATACAAATATGCATCATTTGTGAAGTTTTAAATAATTATTTTTAAGATTTTATGTTTAAGTAATCTTTATACTCATTGTAGGGCTTGAACTCAAAACCCTGAGATCAAGAGTTGCATGCTCTACTGGCTGAGCCAGCCAGGCACCCCTGAAGTTTTAAATCTTTAAGAATGTTTTCTATGTCTTCCATCCCTTTTTTTAGCCTTTCATTTTTAAGGGATGGGTTTTCTGGCAGTAAAGAATTTAATATGAAATTGAACGCTGAAGGAAAAGGAACCCATCATCCAGTAATCTGAATTTATTTTTCAGTTAAAGTCTTATTAGGCACATTCTCTGTTTAAGATATTCTCTTTTAAAGATGAGAAGGCAGCTGAAAGTTTCCCTTAAAAAAATAAGCTTCCTACTTTTATCTGGCATTAATGGCCCTTAGACTGCAATTGAGAATTACATATTCGTTCTCACATCAGGGACAGAGCAGAGGGTTGTATGCAGGTTACGTTCTCCCTCCCTCATAATTGTCACGGAAAAATAATATTAAGTGGAAGCTCTTATTATTTTCAAACGCCCTACCCTAACATGCCTCCTAAAGAACTTAGGACAGTGGAAGGATTTGGGATTTACCTCTGGGTGGTCATATCCCATCCCTGCTTCTCTCATCTGGAAACCCTTCAAACAGCAGGATACATATGACTGTTTTTGATTGCACTCAGGGGACTAACCGATTGAATTTGAAAATGACAGTATTGAAGGATTCTGCTAATACTCAAGGAGAGAAACATACAATTTTTGCTTTTTTTCCTAGATTTCTTTAAGAGGATTTGAATGCTAGCAGCTGTCCTTGTATTTATTTTTTTTAAAAAATGGCTTTAAAACTACCAAGCCTTGCAGATATAAAGGCTGATGGTTGAAGAGATAGGTGGGACAGACTTGGAAAGAAGGTGGGCAGTGAGGCACAAGTAAGGAGATGTTCTTAGGGACATGACCAACCTGTGTCCTTTGGCAGTGATCTGTTCCTTGTGGTCCCAGTGAACTTTAAAAGGCCTTGTCTTGACTCTTTAAAATGTGTGCCTTTATGTGATCATGAGGCTATATAGGTAGAACCTCCTCCCCCCAGATCTTTTGTAATCCTGTCCTGGGTTTTAGTTCATAGTGATGCTGCCATACTTGTTTCTCTGCCCTACACTGGTAGTCTACTTTAATTTGTAGACCTGTAATGAGACAGTGGGGTGTGTGTGTGTGTGTGTGTGTGTGTGTGTGTGTGTTGACCTATCTGGCCAACATGTGCAGAGTTGGATATGAGCCTGCGCTCTTAGGGTTGATGTGGCTTAGTTCTTGATGCTTGCTTTCCTTACTCTCGCTTTGTTGACTTAAGCTCCGTCTTCACCGCCCTTCTTGTTTTTGCCATCTTTTACATAATCATTTCTTTGCCATTAAGAATTTGAGTTTTGGAGGTAGGAAAGCCTGGGTTCAGATCCCTGGTGCTCCATTTAGTATCTGAATGAGCTTGGACAACTGCATGATGGTGTCACACCTCAGTTTTTGCTTCTATTAAATGGAGAAAATAATAGGCCTTACCTTGTGCCGTGGCTATCAGGATCAAATAAGATAACATATCTAAGTCGCATAATAAATGTTAGATGGAAACAAGGAATGTAACGTTCTTAGAGTCGCTGGAACTAACAAGCCTGAAATAAAAAAGGTGGTTGTGCTGGTTTGTTCCTTTGCTTTCATTCATATGTAACAGCTGCTCATGTGGACTTCCACTGAGCTTTTTCGATCTCCCCACCCTCAACCTCATCCCAGGTAGGGAGCACCTTAAACACTGATCTGTTACCTGATTTATCCCATCTAACTTCCTCTTCTCTGTCACCAGAATATCCCTTGCTGAGTGTGCCTCTCATGCTGAAAGATGGGATGAGGTCTCCCCACTGATGCTGTGCCTCATAACCATGGAGTTAACTATCTCACTCTAGCCCCGTGCACTCGGGGCTCTGGCTTCCAGTCCGGGTGAGGGCAGTGAGTGGGCCCTGCCCAGCTCTAGATGAGAGCTTGCTAGGTTGTGCTTCCATTCACACTCCCAGTGCACATTTCAAAAGGCCATTGCCAAGATTTGATGAATCTACAGTTTTTTTCTGCTTGTCAATAATAAAGTTAGATGGTAATGTATTTTCCTTTGTCTCCCAAACAGAACAGGGTTCTTGGAGGGGCAATTTGGAGGGGTGCTTGGCAGTTCCACAGGCTCCCCTGTGGTGCGAGGGGAAAGAATGCTCAGTGCGTAGTAAGCTCTCAGCAAATGTCAAATGAATAACTAAATGGAGAACACAAGAGCTTGCAGAAATATTAACAAATATTAAAAAAACTCTAGTGCACAGTCAGGAAAGGAGATAGGACATAATTGTTGCTTATGGTCCCTAATGACTGCCTGCTGCCCAAGGTGTGGGGCTCTAGCACATTTGTCTTAATGGCACATCTGGTGTCCTACATAGATGCAATTACAGTGCCCTCCTAAGCAGATGGCTGGTTCTCTTAAATTATGCTTTTAAATTATAACCAGAGGAAAATTGTTGTGCAGTATATCGTGTCTCTCTTTAGTGACACTTGTACTTTTTGTATGCAAAAGAGCAGATAAATGTATACTACTGGTAAGTCCCCCAGTACTGGCTTTCATAGTTCTTGAGAACCCCGTCTCATGTGGTATTTTCATTACATGACCCTGACCATCCTGCATAGTAGGCTGGGAAGGAAACACTTCGCTTCTTCGGATCAAGCAACTTAAAAAAAACTTGAAAATTAAGTGACCTTTCCAGAGCTATATCTCTCTGTGTTTAAATCCAGATTTTTCAATTCTTTGGTCCGTTTACCTTTGTGCTATACGCTGTTGTGTCTGGATTCTTAACACAGAATATCGATGCCCACGTTGTATGCTTCAGTCTGGACATGTCCCCAGAGGGTGAAGGCCAGAAATTGGATGGCCATCTCTGAGTTCTGATAAGGACTTTTTAATGTTTCAGCTGTTTTAGTACTAGTTCCACAAGGTAAAATAAAATGTTAACCAACCTTTGTTGTGAGTTAAAAAAAAGTCTTGTGTTATTCATAAACTTATAGTGTCGAATACATTTCAGTGACTCCACTCACGAGTTATGAAATGTTAGTCCTACAAAGTAGAAGTAGTTCTGAATTTAAATTGTATTTAAAAATATTTGCTTCTAGATTATTGTCCCTGTCACATTTATCTTTAATATTTTGCTTACAGTGTTTAAGGATATATCTTGTTTTGGTAGCAAGTATCATAGAATAAAAATAACTTGGGACAGTTACAAACTTGTTTCTGTTATTGGTGAAATGTTTTGGATAATAGACCATTTTTAAATTTATTTTTTATTACAAATTTTTTTTACATTTATTTAATTTCGGGAGACAGAGAACAGGAACAGGGGAGGGGTAGAGAGAAGGAGACACAGAATCTGAAGTAGGCTCCAGGCTCTGAGCTGTCAGCACAGACCCGACATGGGGCTCAAACCCACGAACTGCGAGATCATGACCTGAGCCAAAGTCAGATGCTTAACTAACTGAGCCACCCAAGTGCCCCAAAATTTATTTCTTAATTTTAAATTCTCATTAACATACAGTATAGTCTTGACTTCAGGAGTACAACCCAGTAATTCAACTCTTACATTTGACACCCAGCGCTTATCCTGAAAAGTGCCCTCTTTAATAAAAGCGCCTTCCTTAATGCCTGTCACCCATTCAGCCCTCCTCCCCCACCCATCAACCCTCAGTTTGTTCTGTGTATCTAAGAGTCTCTTATGGTTTGCCTCCCTCTCTGTTTTTATCTTATTTTTCCTTCCCTTCCCCTGTGTTTATCAGTAAAGTTTCTCCAATTCCATATATGAGTGAAGTCCTATGATACCTGTCTTTTTACAACTTATTTTGCTTTAGCTAATAGATCTTAAGAGATGATTGAGAAAAGAGTGGTGTAAAAAGAAAGCAGAGATTGGCATTTTGTTAACCACTTACTCACTGAAAGTAGCAGATCGTAACGCTGATGTTGCATTAGCATTGCTTTGGAATCTTGACAAAAAAGTTAATGCGTGGGTCCTGTCACCAGAAATACTGTTTTAATTGTCCTGGGGTGAGTCTTAAACACAGCTCTCTGCATGTGTGGGGAGAGACATTGGACCCCGGAAGAAGCAAAGTCCCATTCATGGTCCCCTCTGTCTCCCAGAGAGGCAATGCTGACTTGTACAGTGATCCTTTCCTTGCTTTTCCTTGAAGTTCTGCTACCTACGTATTCCTAAAACGTACACCTTAGTTTTCGCTTTTTAAAATCTTATTAATTGAAACATGTTCCATTTTTCTTCTGTGACTTTCCCCTAACATTGTGTTTCTTAGTTTTTTTTCTCTTTCATTTTTGTTTTTAATTGCGAGAGAGAGAACACGCGAAGGGGGAGAGGGGCAGAGAGAGAGATTCCTAAGGAGGCTCTGTGCTCAGGGTGGAGCCTGTCATGGGGCTTGACCTCAGGACCCTGGGATCATGACCTGAGCTGAAACCAAGAGCCAGCTCCTCAACCAACTAAGCCACCCAGGCGCCCCTATATTTCTTAGTTTTTTTCTATATTAACCTAATTTTTCAGTTGTTAGGGTACTAGTGTGATTATATTACAGTTTAATCTATTGTTGATGGACATTGAAATCACTTCAGTTTTTGGCAGTTTTACATCTTCATGTGTGTTGCTCGTGTGTATAAAGCGTAGTCCTCAGTGGGGTTGATTATGTAGGAGTGGAGTTGCTCAGTCAGATACAACATAAGCTTCAGTAGATTTAATAGATGATGCTAGTGTGTTTTCCAAAGTGGTTATGCCAATTTGCATTTCCCATAGCAGTGACTGTGAATTCCTGAGGGCTTGATCATTTATTTTTCAGTCTTGCAACGTGACCTTTCTGCTAATGTAAAGGCATAGATGGGAAGCTATAATGGTCCCATATTTGGACTGAACAGTATGCAAAGTCACTCTCCTTTAGGATCAGCCACACTGTCTCTGCTCCTCTGCTCACGCTGTCTGGGAGGTCCCTTGATGTGTCCTGGATTTCATGGGTGCTGATCCCTGGTCAGTCAGGACGAGGGTGAATGCTCTCAGGACCTTGTGCCTTTGATCTGACAGCCTCATTTTCCAGGCAGAGAAACTGAGGTATGACAGAGCCGAAGGCTTGAGCTTTGCACCTCCTTCCTGGTCTATCGCAGATCCCTTCATGCCGGGATGGGAAATGCTGGCTGAATGTCACAGCCTGCTCACTTCTTGTTTTGTGTCTGGGTGATCTTGCTCCCGGGATGTGACAGGTCATACCTTCTACTGTTTGCCATTAGAACAATTACTAGGAATTCTGTTTTAGAAACATTAGTTCACATAACTCCTGGCACCAGCCAAACAGGAAGAGGCCTATTTATTTGGTTAAAAAGACATTTTAAACACCCTCCTCCCCACGTCTGCCAAATTGTATAACCTCTTTTCACAGCTTGTTTTCCTGACCGCTGTTAAGAATCTGAAACTCTATAACAAGCAGAATTATTTATATATGTCACAGTGGTTCCTATTTCAGGCTGTTTGCCTGATTCTGGGCCTGGAACTTGCATACTGAATGAGAAAGCTCTCCCTCAAAACATTTTGGTCAGCTTCTTATTTGTTTTCTTCAAAGATCCGAAGATCCTCTCTTCCCCTGCCTTCCCGCCTTCCCAGGAAGGGAGGACTTTGGGAGGGAGGGAGGGAGAGAGAGGGAGGGACAGTTTGAGCAGTGAGCAGTTCAGTCCCACAAGTTTGCTGTGTTCTCTTATGAACTAGCTGTGAGCCTGGAGCCTGAGGAAGGAGTAGGGAGCTGAATTAGCACAACAGTCCTGGAAAGTGCCCCAGAGGAGGAAACTTTTCCCCACACCCGCACTGTCAGCTTGATTGAATACACTGATCTAATTCCCAGGTTCAAGGGCAGGTGCGTCACTGCCCCTAGGCAGTGTACAGAGTTGTATTTAAATGATTGACACCATACTTGACTTTATCAACCCTTTTATTTTAAAAGGGAACGTAGGGATACCTAGGTGACTCAGTTGGTTAAGGGGTTAAGCGTTAGACACTTAGTTTAGGCTCAGGTCATAATCTCACAGTTCCTGAGACTGAGCCCCACGGCAGGCCCTGCACTGACTGTGCAGAGCCTGCTTGGGATTCTCTTTCCCTTCTCTCTCTGCTCCTACCCCTGCTCGTGCTCTCTTCTGCTCTCAAAATAAATAAATTAAAAAAGATGTGACTTATTTAAAAAAATGAAAAGGAATGCAAAAGGTTTAGATATTCTTTTTTGGTCTTCTTTTTCTTGGAAGAAAATCGTATCCCATAGAACCATGTGATTTTTCTCACCAGGTTTAAGCTGGGATCTAGGACTTAGAAATTCCATCCTAGGATCGCTGGTCATGATGTCATGCTGACATACATGTTCAGGGATGTTCTTGTGCATGCGTGTCGGTTTCATCACCTGATCCTAACCAGTCTCTTCCTCATTTTTAAGAAGGGGAAAAAAGATGGAAATCTCAACCATGACTTGTTGGGAATCTGTTAAAAAGGAGAACCCTACTTTCTAATAAAATGAGATTAAAGGTCAAAAACTTAAAGGATAAAATAAACACAAGTTCTTTAATAGCCTTTTGAAGGTATCGAGTGTATTAAACAGATGCCCGGCAGGGACGCACCACTTTGTTGTTAGATGTTTTGACATTTCACTTGTCCTCCCGTGGGACGGGGGTCTGTGCTGTGTCATACAGGTGATGGAGCAAATGCACGGTGAGGTTGTGCTTTTCACTGCGAGGGCTTATTTACATATTTGAGATAGAAGCCTTTACAGGGAAGCAAAAAATAATATAAAAACAAGGGGGACAAAACCTAAGAGATTCTTAAATACAGAGAACAAACTAAGGGTTGCTGGAGGGCTTGTAGGTGGGAGGATGGGCTAATGGGTAAGGGCATTAAGGAAGACCCTTGTTGGGATGAGCACTGGATGTTATGCATGGGGGGTGAGTTACCAGAATCTACTCCTAAAATCATTCTTGCACTATATGCTAACTAACTTGGATGTAAATTAAAAAAAATAAATGAAAAAAATTGAAAAAAATGAATTGCAATTGGAAAAAAGCATTAGAAAAAGGGTCTAGGTAAATAATATAAACCACTAGGGGCGCCTGGGTGGCTCAGTTGGTTGAGTGTCCTACTCTTGATCTCAGTTGAGGTCATGATCTCACAGTTCATGAGTTCAAGCCCTGCATTGGGCTCTACACGGGTGGCATAGAGCCTCCTTCGCATTCTGTCTCTCCTCTCTGCCCCTCCCCTGCTTGTGAGAACTCTTTCTCGCTCTCAAAATAAATAACGTTAAGAAAAACCCCACTAAAAATACAGCCTAAGCCGTTTTCTCCTGCTTCTGTGTACTGGAGTATTTCCTTCTAATTGTTTGAAAGTCAGGTGGTGGTGGATGCTGGCTCTCCAAGTAGCATCAGTACAGCCTGCAGGGGAAAGAAAGCTGAGTTAACTGCCTACCCTTTTAAGGTAGAACAACACCTCTACGGAGCCTCTTCAAGGGGGAGGGCAGGGTTGCAATGTCATGAGAACTTGGAGTTGGGTTTAATGATGGTCTTCTAAGGCAGAGGAGCGGCGGTAGGCAAGGAAGGGAGTTGGATTAGGACTGGATAAGGATTGTGATATTATAGTTAAAGATTGGTTTCAGGGCTTAAGCTTCTTGACATTTTTTTACAGAACGGCTGATAGGTCTTGAAGGGATAATGAACACACAGTCATTTGCCCAGGGAAGAGGCTCCTGGACTAGTCGAGTTATGCTAATGAAGACAATGGAAGAGTAAAATCATGTTCAAGGACACCGTAAACTGTGTGGGGAAGTAGGTGGTTTTTGTCCTCAGTGTCGAGTCTCCATGAGAGTATGTAGCTTTTGTTCACAGATTTTAGTTGTGGTATCAGAGGCAGAACTAAGGATGGTAGCTAGCATGTGCAGTCATATATGAAAAGCTAATTTTCATGGGTACTCCTCAGGGAAAGGGCCCCCCTTGGTCATATTTCGTTCAATAGGCAGATATTTCTAGAGCATATACATGCGCCAGCCACGATACTAGAGTAGAAGACATAGGAGGTCCCTCCCCTTCTGGCCTTTCTCTGCAGCGTGATGCAGTGTGCTCTGGACCTCTTTCCTATTAGAACTGCAGCCAATAACATGACTCAACTTGAGGGTGTATATAATTCAAATTCTTACTGCATGGTTATTCCAACAAATATTGTTAGGATTTTCAGGTTGAGTTTGTAAAAACTAGGATTGTTTCAAGGGGCGTCTTGATGCCTAGGGAGTTCATGGGTCTACTTTTTTTTTTAATGTAAGCATATTTACTCTTCTCCATATTTCCAGTGTAATATTTATCATGAGCCATCTGTGTTCCAGGCTCTGGGTATTGCAATAGAAAGAAACATAGGTGTACAAACTGTGCAAAGAAGGCAATTTTAACATAGACAAATATCGGAGATTTTAATAGTTGCTCTTCAACTCCCCCAGTACTGGGTGATTTCAGTTTGTCAGATACTATGCTGGGTGTTGAGATTAAAAAAAAACAACAAAAAAAAGCAACAACTTCTCAGCCTGTACAATGATACAGAGGAAACAACCACAATGTAAAGCAGCAAACACTACAGGGAAAACTCAGTATCAAGACTGATCAAGAGCCCTCTGTCAAGGGGCATGTGAAAGGCACAGGCTGACTTTTTTTAAGCAGATCGTCCGAGTGGTTTTTCCAGCACTGAAATAATCTAACAGATGGGTGAAAGTGCCTCCGTGAAGTTTGGGAAGGATCTTGGTCACAAGTATTCTGGACACAGGAAACCCATTTCTGTCCCAGCTTCTTATCAGGGGCGGAGCAAACTCTCAAAAGTGGGAATGAGGGCTCCTTTACAGGTGGGGCCTCCGAGAGCATGCCCTATGGAAGTAGCAGCATCCCCTTCCTTAAAGGGCACCTTGGAGTGTTTCTAAAGGGTGGTGTGCTCCCAGCACTTGCTTTCCCGGATGACTTTATCGCACATGAGAAAAGTGGCGTGAGTGTGCACTGTAGTGGGCAGAAGCAGCACTGGGCCGCGAAGAGCAGTCTGTCTCCAGCACTAACTGGCTGTCTAAATTTGGACAAATCACTTGGCCTGTCCACTGCTATAAAGTGAGGTCTTTGGATTAGATGCTTTTGATAGTTCCTTTCAGTTCTAACATTCTTACTATGTCTAAATACATGGGCATCTTAGATAAAACCTATAAGACAAAGTTTGTAAACAGGATCTCATATCCTATGTTTTCCTTTTCAGTGCCTTTATGCAGAGAATCTCTCCTACACCTGGCTGTGAGATGGGGCCTACCCAAGCTCTCTCATTTCCTCTTGTGTCTCCCTGGTGGAGTCCAGGCTTTGGCTTTACCCAACGAAGAAGGTGCCACACCATTAGACTTAGCTTTACATGCCGGAAACGCCAAGCTGGTTGAAGACATCTCAAAGTGAGTTTGGCTACTTGATAGACTGATTCTCTCTTGATCTGTTTGTATAAAAAGTGTTCGAGGTATCGTGGAAAAGTTGAAACAACCAAACCACAAACTACTGTTGGTTTATGTTTTACCATTAGTTCTCATGTGTAAAGTAGAGAGTATGTGAGCAGATAGATATATTTGTTATCAACATTTCATGGGGGCAGTTAGGGGGAAAAGTCTTAAAAGGCTCACAGGGAGTTATAATGAAGAGAAAAGTTGGCAAACACTAGCCTAACCCCCTACTTATCTTTCAGGTTTAAGCTCAAATAGGACTTCTTAAAAATTTTTTTATATAAATAAACAGCATTTTTTCAGAGATGCCATCTCTGTTAGGGCCTTTTGTGATAAATTAATTTATTTTTATTTTTTTACATTTATTTATTTTTGAGAGACGGAGAGAGATAGAGCACTAATGGGAGAGGGACAGAGAGAAAATGAGACACAGACTCTGAAGTAGGCTCCAGGCTCTGAGCTGTCAGCACAGAGCCTGATGCCAGGCTTGAACTCACAAACTGATAGCATGACCTGAGCTGAAGTCAGATGCTTCACTGACTGAGCCACCCAGGTGCCCTATGATTAATTTATAACATGGTAATTAAAATTATTAACAATATTATTTAGAATTTTAACAATATTATTTTTTTTAACAATATTATTTAGAATTTTATATATGGTCATCATTTATTGCCTAGGTCTCCTTCCTTTATCACTTGAGGGATGAAACTGTGTTCCCACTGTAGTATTTCTGATACGTTTTCAGCATATAATGCTTACTGAAAGAAGATAAATTGTTGAACCAACTGAGCCAGCCAGGCATACTAAATTTTTGTTAAATCAGTAATAGACAAACTCTAAGATACTGTGTGGTTATTAGGGTTTTAGTGAAATACTGTAAAAGAAATAACAATGTAAAGGAGCTGTAAAGTTTACTATGTTGATGATGATATTAACATTGTCATTGAAGGAAGGATGTGTGGTTTCTTATTTACAGTCGTTCAGATTGGTGATTATTCTTAAGAAAGGGAGATTCATGTATAATGATTTCCTTGACTTACCAGGTGTTAAAAAATGGGAAAGTGCATTGAAAATTATGAAGTTCTACATAAATATTAAGTATAATCAGAGTATTATTACCTGGTGTATCTTAATGGACTGGTTTTTCTTGTTTGGCTTATGAAACTCAATGTAATTTATGGTTTGATGGTGCATAAATGGATATTCGCATAGAAGTCAGAGCTTTTTGTTTCCTTTTGTCCTACTTTGGTCACATGACCACCAGCCGAGGAAGAAGCCAATCCAAAAGGTGTTGCCCTTTTCTTGGCTCTAATGTGACCCCACTTGCTTGGCTAAAAAGACCAAGGGAGGACTACTTTCTTGGCCTTCGTCATTGTGGAGGGTTCAGTGTTAGATCAAAGTCCAGAAGGCTGACTTGACCTTGGGTAGCTCGGTACCTTTCTACAGTCTCCAGGACCAGAAGATATGATGTGCTTTAAAAGTTGGCATGTCTAACGAATCTGTTCATGAATGGTATTGGGAGTAGACTGTGAGCTAAATCCCGAGTATATGATGAAGCTTCCATTTTTTAAATTAACAACAGTGTTTTTTGGCTCAGGCTTTAGAGTCCATTTGCTTCAGTGGCATGTTAGCATGGGGAGTTGTTTTCTAGAAGATTCTGGAGGTGCTGTGAGTAATTCATGCCAAGAATTTAGAATCTCTTTTTGCTCCATATGACGGAGATAACATTTTTTTCATTGAAAGTATATTCTATTTTTGTGAAGCAAACATTCATTAACAAGATGAGGTCATGTAAGAGGAGGAAAGAGGCATAGAACTAATTCTGTGAAGTGAGGAACCTGGGAGCAATCTGTGGGGACGTGACAACCTGCTGAGGTGAGCTCCAATCCGGAAGCACTAGCATTTTCCCCCTGAGGCTCCTTTACTGTTGCAATTGCGTGACCTTATGAGCCATCCAGAATATTATAATACTAACTGTAAAGCCTGTGTGTAACTAATAAACGTACAGCTGTTCTTGGCTAAAACAAAACAGAAAATTAGTTTCTGTTCAAGAATTTAGTTTGGGAATATTGTTTCTTTGTTTATGGGTGTTTTCAAGAATAGAACAAGATGAAATTGATGCATTTTTAATCTGCATGATAAAATTATTTATAACAGTGGACCAGTGTGTTATGAATATGTCTTGTTTGTAACATCCAAACCTCACCGTGCTCCCTGGAGATCATATCTATTTTTCCACTGTAATCACCTAAGAAGTTGTTGGTTGCCAGCTAATTTGTTCTTTTACACGTGACCCCATTAAAGCAAGAGGCATCTTTTTGAGTTCAAAAGGGAATGGAATATTGAGGTAAAACACTATGTTTAAAAGCCAGTAGTTTGATTAGTTACATGAATATCTTTATGCAGTATATGTGAATAGCTTTTCAACTGACATCTTCTGCAGGTGGAGGAAGGTAACTTTATTAGGCTCTCTTTACATGGTCTTGCGTACTTATTGTCAGTAGATGGCTTGCATGGATCTTTTGGCCAGTTAAATTTGCAATACTGGGGGCAGTGAGGGTACTGGAACCTTGGAGATGATATCTCTGAAACTTCGATTGGATTTTGATTTGTGACATTTCAGTTTCCAGGGCAGACGTTCCCCGGGCTTTTCCCGAGTGCAGCTCAGCGAAGATGCCTTCCTGCAGTATATTCACTCATCAGAAATGCTGACCTTGACTGTGAACCACACCGCTGAGCATTTGTTGGAGGGAGATATTAAACTCTTCAGGAAATACTTTTGGGACAGAGCCTTTCTCATCCAGGTGTGTGTCCCTTTGTTCTGGTAGGTAATAACTGATACTCCTTGAGAGTACAGACGGCAAATTCTTTGTTTTGGGAACAGAGTTTTGGAGGATAGCTCTTTATCTTCTTCTAACGAAGTTTTGGGACGTGGAATTGGAAACTGTGTTACATTGGTAGGCTGAAGATTTTTGCATAATATTTTGGAGGTAGAAAATAGAAATTTGTGTAAGGATTTATTTTCCAGGAGCCAGCATCCCAAATGTTGGGTTTTAATCATCTAATATTGGATATTTTGTATTCATTTGTTGATTTTACTTCATTCTTTTTTTAATGTTTATTTTGAGAGAGAGAGCATGAGTGGGGTGAGGGGCACGGGGGGGGGGGGGGGAGGGGGGGGGGGGGGGGGGAGAGAGAGAGAGAGAGAGAGAGAGAGAGAGAGAGAGAGAGAGAATTCCAGGCAGGCTCCACACTGTTAGTGCAGGGCCCAATAAGGGGCTTAATCCCACAAACCATGAGAACAGGATATGAGCTGAAATCAAGAGTTGGCCCGATGAACTGACTGAGCCACCTAGGCGTCCCTGATTTTACTTAATTTTTATTTAAAGCCATAGTATTTATGGTTGTTATACATGAAAAATACCCACTTCTGGGCTTTCTTAAGGCTTAAATCTCGTTAAGCATTTGTCTCAGTATGTTGATTCTTCATGAATGGGAGTGGGCATTTGAAACCCATTCCTTTTCAAAGGCCGGTTCAAACACTAGCCTTCAGTGACCTCATAGCATGCTCCTGTCAGAACTGAAAAAGTTTCATCTTCATTATTTTTAAATTTTTTGTAGAATCTGGAAGAATATAAAGAAAATTTACATATTTTAATTATCATGAAGCAAGATGTTATGAGTAAGACTTGAGTCCATCTAGTTGACAGTGCTCCAGGGTGTCATGGATTCACTCACCACATGCCCTGATGTCCTGTGTTCTCAAGCAAATCCTGGAGCAAGACACAAGTTTCATGACTGTACAGGTTTTACAAAGGAAACCGTTGAAAAAAATGATACTGTCATTTATCACAGCTTTGGCTTTTATAAAATGTTTGCTTCATATAATTAAACTTCAGATTTAGTTTAAAAAATTGCTGTCAAAGTTTATGGTTGGTTTAGTCCATATATAGGTTTTTATTTAAAGAAGTAAAATGAGGGGCGCCTGGGTGGCTCAGTTGGTTAAGCATCTGACTTCAGCTCAGGTCATGATCTCGCAGTTCGTGAGATTGAGCCCCATGTTGGGTGCTGTGCTGACAGCTCAGAGCCTGGAGCCTGCTTCATTTTCTGTGTCTCCCTCTCTCTCTCTGCCCTTTCTCCGCTCTCTCTCTCTTTCTCTCCCAAAAATAAACATAAAAAAATTAAAGAAATAAAATGAAACATGCTCCTCAGTATGAACTACATTCCTTTGTTGGGTTTTAGGAAATGTATCATTTTCTGGCAATACAGTATTTCCTCATTTGCTCAAGAATGCTTGTCATTTAAAGATACTAAAGCCATCAGTTGTCCCTTTGGCTTCTCACCCAAGCCCCCAGGGGCAGATATTCTGACCAGGCCAAGCCATGGCCTTGAAAGCAACATTGCTCCCGATGTGCTCGGCTCCCTGCACCTGTGCACTGGCAGAGCTCAGGAGCATGTGTGTCCTTAGATGGGGTGATCTGGTCACAGTGTGGCACCTGGTGACAAAACTTTTAAAAGCAATAGGGCTTAGGGGCACCTGGGTGGCTTAGTCGGTTAAGCGTCCGACTTTCGCTTTGGTCATGATCTCTCGGTTCTTGGGTTCGAGCCCCACGTCGGGCTCTGTGCTGACTGCCAGCTCGGAGCCTGGAGCCTGTTTCAGAGTCTGTGACTCCCTCTCTCTCTGACCCTCCCCTGCTCATGCTGTCTCTCTCTCTCCTAGAAATAAATTTAAAAAAAAAAAAAAAAAAAAAAAGCAATAGGGCTTACCCTGTATATAGCAAAAACCATGAGCATTTGTTTCATTGTAAAAAGTGAGGCTTTTTATAGATAGAATAGTAGAAGTTGTGTGGCTGGGTGGTGAGCAGAGGAACAGGAAGGGAAGAGAGCAGAGATTCTTGAGGTTATTGTGATTTCTAAGAAAATCTTTGTGCTTCCTGGATCTCAGCTCCCATAACCTTTGGGATTTTGAAGAGTTGACAATGATATAGGTGTCTTTTGCTATGTTAATGAAGTGACTTTGGGAAGGTAGCTAATGTTGGGGACTGTGATTATGGGGTTGGAACTTTCTTCCATTCCACCCTCTGACCTGGGTGGAGGGGTGCGGGCAGGAGATGGAGTTCACCAGTGGTCAATGATTTAATGGGTCCTGCCTATGTAACGAAACCTCCATAAGAACCCTAAAGGACGGGGTTCCAGAGAGCTTGTGGGTTGGTGACACAGGGAGGTGCTGGGAGTGGTGTGCTCCATGAGAATATGGAAGCTCTTTGCCCTTTGCCTATACCTTAGTTCTTGTCCCTGAGTACATACTTTTATAAGAAACCAGTAATCTGGTAGGTACAATGTTTCTCTGAGGTCTGAGAGCTGCTGTAGCAAATTAATCAAATCCAAGGTGGGGAGGTTGTGGGAACCTCTGATTTATAGTCACTTGGTCAGAAGTACAAATAACAATTTGGACTTGCAAGGGGCATCTGAAATGGATGAGGCCAGTCTTGCTTGGTAATCAGAGAATTGCCCCTTGGTAAGGGACCCCCCCCCCCTTCCCGCTCCTGGAATTGGGTCCAGAACCCTGACAGACATCCAAAATAGTTCATCCTTACCTGTGCTACAAAATGTTTCCATAGTATTCTTGAATTCAAAGTTTTCAGTGGTATTTCTTTCTGGTTTGTTGCTATTTAAATGAAAACAGGTGATGATGGTTACAGGTTGTCTATGCTAAAGCTTTATAATTTGGGAGAACAAATATATAATTATGTATAGTAATAAAGTATTCATGTTCTGTTAAATCTTAGATGTGGAAAAGTCTGTTTTTTACATAACAGGTGTAGAAATGACTTTGAGGTACTAATTTATTCTTAAGGAACTGAATCATGGCCTTAGTCTTGTCAAGGAGGCATCTTGAGTCTTGGGATCTGGTCAGGGCTTAGGTACCTGCAGCCCTTCTAGAACAACAGCAATAAAACCTTGCTGCAGAAACCTGAGTCTGCTTTACTGTAGACAAGAGCTATTCAGGAAGTGATCCCATTCAGACGCCATACTTGTTAAGAGTTGTAGAGGATTCATCTTAGCCCCTTGCATTATAGCTGACACTGGTGAACTGATAATTTGGCAGTAAACATCAAGTGTTAAAAAATGCCAAGTTGGTGCTAAATATCCAAACAGTAAACATATTAGGAAATGAGATAATAGGCAAAATCTTAGGTACATTTTCTAACCATGCTTTAATTTTCTCATTGTAACAGAGTTGTTGCTGTTAATCAGAATGTTGAGAATTGAGTTCTAGAACTTGGCTAACATTAATAATAATTTCAGTTAGGAAATTAAAGTGTTCTAAAATTGCATCGAAATTTGCTCAGAAGAATACCAATTACATTAATACTTGCCATTTACTAAAAAAGAAGTATTTCCTTCAGGTTTTGCTTTGTAATCAGAAACTGGCATTGCCTGATGCCCTTTTCACACAGGCTTGCCATTTGTCCTCACTGAAGGACTAGGATTTCAGTGTCAGGGCTAACCCAGGCGATCAAGTGGGCCGGTGGTTGTGTTTGGCCTTGAGCCTGCATGGCGAGATCTCTTCCCACCGTAGCCACTCTAGATCCCATCTCCTTAGCCTCTCCCAGTATGTACCTGGTCTGGTCCACCCTTTAATTCCATGGTGCCCACTAGAAGAGAGAATATTACATCTTGGGGATAAGGGTGACAGCAGTTGACAGCTATGGAAGGTAGGTAACTGGGTGCTTGTTTCCTGCCCCCTTTGTGGTTTGGTTAAGTGTGTATGTTTTCTTGGGTTTTTGTTGTTCTGGCTGCAGGATGTTCTTATGAAATAGTCAAGGACAAGGCATTTGATACACTGAGTTTAATTAATTAATAACATGCCTATGATGGGGCGCCTGGCTGGCTCAGTTGATTAAGTGTCATGATCTCACAGTTCATGGGTTCTAGGCCCATGTCGGGCTCTGTGCTGACAGCTCAGAGCCTGGAGCCTCCTTCCGATTCTGTGTCTGCCCCTCTTTCTGCCCATCCCCCACTCATGCTCTGTCTCTCTGTCTCTCTTTTTCTCTCAAAAATAAATAAACAATTTTTAAAAAATTAAAATGTCCATGAGGATTCAGGGGTCTGGGCCAGCTGTAGGGTTGCCTGCCCAGGTTTACTCATGCATTTGTTCTGGAACATGTCTTGTTGCCGTGTTGGGCTATTTTGCCACTTGGCATGTCAGCGCGTAATTCTCTGGCTCTTCGCATTTCCCTGGCCACGGGGGATCCATTTGAAAACCTTCTGAGAATGCAGAAGGTTCCGGGAGGGCAGCTACTCTCTAAGGGCACCTACTCCCTAAGGGCACCAGCTTGGTCTCAGCCTGGGCAGCCTGCACCAGCATATAGTGGTTTGCAGCCCAAGGCCAGTGGTCATCCTGGGCCCTCTCTCTGATGGGGGTCCCGTCCCCAGGACCCTTGTGTTGTATGGCATGGGTAGAGGTTGGTCAGGATGGGCACATGCATAAATAGTGGCTCTTCCTTACAGTGTCAATGATTTTCTGTTCTTCTGCCCCCGTTTTTGATTCATGCATTATTTTCCTGAGGACCTTCCGGTTGTGACATGGAGAAGCAAGCAGTAGAGCATTAGTGGCAGGGACACTTTCACCCCATGCCCCTGGGTTCCCCCCAGTGTCTCTCATCATCATCTTGGGGCGCCGCCTCTATGTACTCCCGGTGGCTTTACCCCTCCCTGTCTTTCCAGACCTCCCCAGGCCTTGCCTGGCCTGTCTCTCTTCAAGACCCATGCTTGTGATTTCCATTTCCTTGTCCCATTATCTCAAGCCTCCAGTTGTTTTCAATAATCTGTTTTTTCTTTCTTAGGCTCTTGAAGATCAAGAAGCCAGGCCGGAGGAAAGACGTGCCATGCCCTCCAGTGCTGTGGGAACTGAAGAAGGTATGCAAGCTCCTTCCCCCACACTGGGGAACCCAGAGAGTGCTCGGAACTAACAGGTTAACTGGTGGTTAAAGTAGTTAGTGAAGCACAGTGGAAACTAATTCCTTCCTTTTGCTTTCTGTTTAAGAATATTTTTTATTTTTCTTTGAAATTGGGTGTGAGGATAGGGTTATATATATATGGGGGCATGACTACATTATTATTTCATTTCAGGATAGTGGAGGGGCATTACAAAATATCTATTGTGTAAAGGGACAGTAGTTGGATAGGGCTGGAAACCACCATATTAGATGCTGGCATTAGGGAGAGAAGCCAGGACAAACCCATTGCCCCTAAGCCAGTGTCGTTGACTACTGGTTAATATATATTTTTTTAATTAAAAGGATTTTTTTCTTAAGTTTATTTATTTTTGAGAGAGAGAGAGAAGAGCAAGGGAGGGGCAGAGAGGAGGAGGCACAGAATCCGAAGCAGGCTGCAGGCTCTGAGCTGTCAGCAGAGAGCCTGACATGGGACTTGAACCCGTGAACTGCGAGATCGTGACGTGAGCCAAAGTTGGACACTTAATGAACTGAGCCACCCAGGTGGCCCGCTGGTTATTATTTTTTATTCTGCTTGTAACTGGCCACGTAGACTAGTTACATTATAGGTATTTGTCAGCTGTTAACATCTTAAACTCTTTGCCTCCGTGTTTGTTAAAAAGTAGTCTTGGAGGAGGAGGTTTTGTAGCAAGGTGCTGCAAGTCCGTGTGCCCATATTGCACACACTCGTGGGGTAAGGTGACACACTGAGCTTCCTGCTCAAGCCGGACCTGCTTGGGCCCCCTGTGGAGTTGCCCTCACTCGTGTGTCCTGTAGATGCTGTGCTGGTGGCACCAAGGAGCCGAGGCTTGCCCTGCCTGTCTGAGAGGCTGTGGGCGACTATGCTTTCTCCTGAAGTCCTGTAGGAAAACCTCTTTCTGGTCTGGTGTCAGCAATGCTGGCTTCTCCTGAGCATCTGGCTTGCTTTTACTGCTCTAACAGTAACTTCCCAGGTTTTTGTTTTTGTTTTCCTTGAAGCTGGTTGAAAAAAACAAAAACAAAAACTTGGAGCTAAGGTTCTCACCTGCAAATATGTAGGGTACTGCTAAGTTCATTTTTGTATTAGCCTTATTTATTAAGCTTTCACCCTTGCTTTTTCCTTGTGATTTTTACTTGTATGTGTTTCTTTTCTAATCTACCTTTAAGCTAATTTAGAATGAAGTAGAGTCTGAATAAATGTTTGAAGTCTTGCCCTTAAGGGGTGGACAGTTGGCATTAGGACAGAAAAACATGTTGCCCTCAGTACATTATGGTAAGTGAAACGGGAGTCATATGCCAGTAGTCTCTGAAAGCTCTGTGGCTTCTGACTGTTAGCAGGGAAGGCTTCTTGGAGGAGGTGACCCTGGAGCTGTGATCAAATGGAGGGAAGGGAGTTTGAGACAATGGAAATATTTGTAATACAGAGTTCTGAACCACAGGGTGAATTGAGGGAAACACAGGTCATTTTGTAGTCCTGTCGATTTCGTGTGTGTGTTTGTGTGTGTGTGTCCAGTGACACAGGCTTGAGGGGGAGGCATATCAAGCTGGCTTGCACACAAAGCAAGGAACTGGAACCTCACCCTGACAGCTGTGAGAGCTGCTTCAGGCAAATTAGATTATCATTTTCCAAAGATCACTCTGTGAGAACGTGAAGAATGGATTGGAGGAGTTGGAGGCAGGGGTGGTTGCTGCTGTAAGGAATACAGAGGAGGGTCTGCACCACAGCACTGTGATGACAGTGGAGAGGTGGGGACAGATGGGGACCTCCCTATGGGTGTAGGATGTCCGGTGGGTGTCAGCAGTGAGGGAAGGGGTGGATTCCTCCAGTCCCAGTGTGTTCGTAACTGGGCGAGACCTTAGAGGAAGCAGCATCATGACAAAAAAAGTTACTCTGTTGTGTATGGTTGAGTTTTATGGGTCTAGGAACAGCCACGGTAAGGTACCTGAGGTCATACAGCCAATAAGCAAAAGAATTTGGACAGAAACCCAAGCGCGCCAACCCCCCAAAATTAGTGTGTGTAGTACATAAACCCTTGTAGGCAACGCTTCGATTTGTATATGCTTGGAGGACACATTACAAACCGCACGTCCCTGCAGAGGGCAGTATTCAACCAAAGTGGAAATACTCCCATTAGTTTTTGTCCATTCTTAAGCCTGTAGACCCCTCACCTGGAAGAAGAAAACATTTTGAATGTCAAAGTATGCTTCTTTTCCTTCTTTAAACCCCAAAAGCAAACCTTCCCTTTGTGATCTACTAGGAGAGTCTTAAGAGACTATGTTTTTCTGTTCCTCCTGGGGCAGTGGGTGGGGTGGGAGGCTCCCAGCTTGTATCCGTAGCTGCCATTGATTAAAAGATGACAGTGTTATGCTGGAGATCAGCTCTGCAGTCCCTGTTAGCGTGATAAATGCTGTCATCATTGCCTTTGAGCCAATTATGTTTCCATAGTTTCATGATTGTAATCGTACTGCCAACAGGATGGGACGTTATTCCGAATGAACTAAATAAATAGCCAAAGAGCCTTCTGATTTTTTAACATGCTGAGATGAATAAGCTAATGATTAGTATTTATTAATCTACCAACTGACACTGTTTTGTCCCTTGCCGCCTCCATCCTTATTTGATCTCCTGTTCCACGATTTCCTAAGAAGTGTCGGAGAGAACACCAATCTTGGGAGATGCTCTGATAAATAAGGATTCTTGGACCAAATAGGTTAACAAATGCACTCTATGAGACTTTCATTCATTCTGGGGATTGAGAGTACAATAAATGTTTTTCAGCTTCTATTGAACTTGTTGCAGTCAAGACCCCCGTGTGACCTTATTCAATAGTTCTCTAAATGGTTCATGCAAGAATCCCCTTTCAACAGTACTTAGACCATCTCATGGAGGCGGTCCATGGAAGGAACTTGGGGGGATGTTGCTCTCCCTCATTTCTACTGTTCCTGCCCTTTCTAGACCATATTTTCTTCCTCTTTCATGATCATATGGGTCCTCCATCCATTAGTACAGATGCTCACCCTGGGAGCCTGGTAAGGGAGGTGTTTTTAAAACTCCTCATGGTCACCTTGAATATTCAGAACACCTGTGCCTTGCCCCGCACCCTGCTGTGCTTTTTGGTGTTGTTTGGCAGGTTGATGACTGCTTAGAGCCTCTGGGGCGACGGTAAACAGAACGATTGCAGTACGATTGACCACTAGGTGACTCCATTTTCTTTTATATTCTTCTGTAGTTTAAAAACAAAACACTTTGTGATCTGCTAACTGTCTCCACTTCTGTGTTAAATAGTCCCGTACTTTGTTGGCTTCTCTCCGTTAATTATGTTCCACATTTTCAGTAACAAGGAAATTGGGAATGGGAGCTGCAGCTTGAGTTCTCCTCACAGAGGACCGAAGGGAGAATACTTTCCTCTGGGCTAAAACAGCAGTTCACAGCAGGGCGGAGAGGCTTCCTCTTCATGACCCTTCGAGAAAGGCAAAAGGCGGGAGAGGCTATGGATGCAAATGCAAGGCGATGTCTAGGCAAGCAGACATGAGCCCCACAGGCATAGCAGTAGCTAAAAAGGCAAAGAGAGAAAAAAAAAAAAACCAACCCAATCTCAAGGAGTTTACTTTTATATAATTGTACTCCAGTATTTGTTGAGTGCCTGACACACTGATCGAGGTGCTGGGCATGCAGCTGTGAGCTGAGCGTAATTTGTGCATTCCGGTGATCACTGAGAGGGACATTGCTCGGAGTTGGGAGTGTATTTTCTCAATTGTACACATGAGAAGGTAGCACAGAGAGGTCACATAACTCGTCTCATGTGACCCTTGCTCAGGCAGTCAGAAGTCTGGCAGGTAAATTCTCTTAACCTATCATAGTATAGAATAGCCACTACCCTTATATAATGGAACACTTACCTATTTCTTTGTTGGGCTGCTGATTGAGAGTTTTCTCCAGCATTTGTATGATGGAAAAGTGTAAAATTGGAAGCACTGCTCTGAAATGAGCTCTCTTCCACATGGCTGACCTGTCTCATAAAGTCCTTACAAGGATTTATGACCCACACGCACAGGCATGTCTTGATGACACACACCAGCTACAGGCAGATCTACTAAACCCTCAGCTCCACCACGGTCTCGCTTCTGAACATCATGCAGGTTATTCATCTGTTTTCTTGGGTGCAAAATGGTGGGGTTGGGAGTATCATTTAATCCTTCATAGTAAGGCTTACGTGAGAAAATACAGGTAGAGCCCCTGGACTAGGATCTGAACACGGATGCTTAGCCACTACTAGTTCATAGCCCTACTAGCTTGTTACAAGTGCAAGTTACAACCTGTGCTAGGGTGGATTTAGTGGTAATCGTGCATGTGTTGGGACACCAGGACACAGCTCTTCCTGTCAGAGTAACGAGGTAAGCAGCCCTTTCATCTGCGTATTCCTTAGATGAGGTTGCAGCCCTTCTCTGCGTGCTCTGGGTGAGTGAAAGGTAAGGAGGGAGTTGGGTGGTGGATCTTCCTTATTGGAGTATTTCCCATGAGTTACTGGGAAAACAAGAGGGCTTTTATGTGTGCAGAGTTTCCTTTCCAAGATTCTTCATTTTAAATATTGTAACTGAATGTCTTTTTAGAAGCGTTGAATATAATTCCAATGTTTGTCAAGATACAAGTCTTTTAAGCCTGGCTGGCTGGGACCTGAGGTGTTGAGGGCTTCAGGACAGCAGTTGAGGAGGCTGTTTCGTGGGGAGGGTTACTCAGTTGGACACAGAGTTCTTACCTTAACCCTAGTGTGGTGTATCCATCCAAGGACTTGATCAGGGCTTTTCACCTGAAAGTCAAGCATTTAGGCTTCATAAAGACAATTATAAATCATACCCTGGGAATGTACTTTCCAGCCCGAGGAAGTGATTTGAAATTGTTTATGTCATCTTAAAGGGTAGCTCAGCCTTTTCTGTACTTTATCTTTAGAGACTGACCTCGCCCGTCTTCTTTCTCCTGTCCACAGAAGTGAATGGGTTTCATCGTTAAAGGGACAGGGATAAAAATAGGATATCAACCTACTGTGATGTACCTTTTGTTTATTATTATTACCATACTAGTATTTTCTCACACGTAAGGAAAAATTCTTCTCCTTGCCTCTCCAGTCAATTGCAGAATTAGAGAGTGGTAGTGTGAGCTGAAAAGAATCTCAGATTCTTCCAAACTCCACTAGATGTAACAAATTCTGTTCAGATGTGCCTTGGATGCTGTTCCAGCCGGGTCAGGTTGGCAGGCTGGAGACAAGGACTTGGATTAACTGACTTGTATTAGGAGTCTAACACAATTGAAATAAGCTAAAGTTGGAACTCTACAGCAAAGAAGTTTCTTTCTTGAGTTGAATTAGAATCTAAGTGGGAAGTCATCAGGACAGAAGAGTATTCCAGACAAAACTGAATGTGATTTATACCTTTCAAATACGACTTGCCTCATTGTATTCAAGCAGTTGAGTAAATCAGAAAAATGATTTTCTCACCTCATTTGGAGATGTAATGATTTAGAGTTTCTGCTTACTTGATGGTTGTAACTACATTTTTGGGCTGAGGGTATCTTTTTATTTTTTTTTTAAATCCCCATGACTAAGTTCTTCAGTCTCTGAAATTTTATGGGGAGTGGGTGATGCACACTGGAGACCTGAAAAACAAAACAATCACCCAAAACTATATCCTACAAATCTATTAAATATAGTTACCATATGACCCAGCAATCACACTCCTAGATACATCCTCAGGCAGAATGTAAACCTACATCTCCATAATACAATGTATGCAGGTGTTCATAGCAGCCTTATTCATAACTGCCCAAAAGTGGAAACAAACCTAAATGTCCGTTTAGGAATGAATATACAAAATGTGGTCCATGCACACGATGGAATGGCGTTGGGCAATAAAATGGAATGAACTTCTGGTACATGACAACATGAATGAACCTTAAAAATGGGAAATATCCAGAATAGACAAATCCGTTAAGAAAGAATGAAGATTAGTGTTTGCCTTTGGCTGGGATGGGAATGGAGGCAGTTGGGGAGAAATGGGCTGTGAGTGCTAATGGGTACAGGGTTTCTTATTGGCCATAATGAAAATGTTCCCGAACTGTAATGACTACAAGAGTCTGAATATGTAAAAAATCATTGTGCACTCTAAATGGGTAATTAGTATGATATACCTTAAAGCTGTTGAAAAATAGCTTGTAGGGAAGAAGTATCTACTAAAACATTAACAGTGGTTTTTATTGATTATTTTGATCTTTTCAAAAAAATTTTTAATTACTCTGGTGGCCTCAGAAGGTGTCTTAAGTCATTTTAAAACATTTCAAAAAGATGTCTTAAATTCTTTTTCAAAGGTTGCAGAGCGCACCTATGCAAATTACATTGTAAAATAACATTTGGAATTGTGTCAGGGCAAGAATCTCTTCCTTCACCTTGATGTCCTCTCCCCACCTGATCCTGTGTCTCTGCAGGGGTCCAGCCAGGTTTGTTCACCTGAATGGACTCTTAAGGCTCCTAGATGAATGGGGCTCATGCTGATATTTCTATAGATAAGTGCCTTTTCGTTTTCTCCCAGTCCATATTTATACTGGGAAGTCCAAAAGATAGGTTTTACTAGCATTCCCACTTTTAGGAAAACATGGAGTAATTGGGATACTGAAACAAAAGGTCACAGTATTAAAATGGTCCCTGAATTAAGAGTAGGAAGGAAGGCTTCTCGAATTTGTTCCCTTTGCCATTTTAGTTCTCTGGCATTTGCTAGTCCGATATGCACTCTGGGATAAGACATTAAAATGATACGTGGAAGTGATGTTATATAAGGGAAACACCAGTGCATGACTGGAAAGGAAGGGGTAGCTTTTGGACCCAGCTGGAGGAGTGGGAGGGTGCAAAGGGAAAAGTGTTCATTCATCTGATCAATCTGGCAGGTTACAAGTTGGGATAAACAGTGCTGGTATTGAGAGTGTTTGAATTAATATTCCAAAAAAGCCAACTGCATTCCTTTCCTGGTTCTGACCTACAGTCTGCCTAATGATCCACTACGTCTCATCAGCTATTTTTGGCCACCAGATTAGGTGGAGGAGAGGAGCATTTTACTCAGTGCCTTTAATATGCTAGGCACTCTGCCCGGCACTGGGGATTCAAGTGTTGGGCCAAAAGCAGTTTGGACTCAGCCTTCCTAGAACTCAGTCTGTTGGGAGAATAGGATCCATTCGAAGCCTGTGAACCGCTCAGAATTCCTTTGGACCTTTGTGGAGTAGGCATTGCAGGCTGAGAGCATGACCCTTATTTCCAGTTGTGCTTTTGATAATGCTCTGCAAAGGGAACCCAGTTGTGGACTTGACTGTGGACAGCTGAACCTGAACCAGGGCTGTAGCAGCAGTAGTTGGCTGGCTGTCTCTGATCAGGATTGATTGATTGATCGATCGATCTATCTGTCATCTATCTATCTATGCCTTCTTTGTGGGAGGAGTCAGATGGCACAGCAAAGGATAGTTAAAGGAGACCAGTCATCCTGTACTTTCAGTGTAAGCTTTTTTGCTTTGTTTGAATATAGCCTTGGGCTCCCATTTTTCAAAAGGGGACAGTAAGGCTTAACGCAGAGTTGAGATCTACTAGGCTCATCTGTTTCTTAATGAAACACTGGCAGGAATCATAGAGCTACTTAACCCTGTTTTGTGAAAACCCTGTTTGCTGGTGCAGTGTCTCTGGTGAACATGACTCTTAGAGGTTATTTCTTCCATTACAGTTTGGCAATAAGAAAACACGTTTGTTAAGTTGGGTAAATCGGATTTAGAGGGGATAATCCTGGGTGGGCCATGAAGGCAGGATTCATAGGCCTTTAAAACAGAGTAGTTTGAAGTTACTGATAGCATTGTCTGCCGGACGTTGCTATAGCAATGAGTGGTTTGATTGCAAGGTGCAGTTGTGGTAAGGGGAGTGAGTGTAAAAGGATCCTGGTAATTTAGCAGAGTCTCTCCTCAAACAATTTGATTAAACTCCAGTGGAATGAGTGCCACATTCTTTAAAAGCTCTAGGATGAAGTTGTGTATACACTTAGATTAATTAATGATACATTATTATCGTGAATCCATACGCTGCCACAAATGTTTGTAACGATGTTTGGGTAACGGTCTTATAACTTGGAAAATTATTTTTAAAGTAATGATACACATTTTATAAAGATGTGCCCCTTTTAATATAGCCTGGAACAAAAGAAAAATGCAACAGATGCACCACAAAACTGTAGGCTGACAGTGTGCAAAGCCTGGAATTTGGAGAGTGGCAGGAAGCTGGGATCTGAACATATGACCAGAGTGGCACATCTTTTGTTATTGGATTTTACCAGGCACTAGGGCTGTCTTCATTAGCACAGTCTTGAATAAAATGTGTGCTGTTGCGTTTAATCACTGCTGTAGGTACATAATTGTTTAGAAATGCAGAATCCTGATTTAAGAGCCTATGGTCTGCAAGGGCTTTACAGGCATATCTAATGGTGCCAAAGCAGAAATGTGTGTGATTCTCTTGGAGTCTGTCTATCAGAAGTGTCCATTGAAACTTTGGTTCTGGCTCCTGTCGCCTTAACATCATGGTGCTATTTCCCCCCACCTAGCCGGCTTTCAGGGTTTGGGTATGTGTGCTTCAAAACAAAACCCCTAATATTTTCTACAGGTGCTTCACATCAATTCCTGCACCTGTATAACAGGACAGAAAGCTTTATGTTAGTGTTTTGAATTTTGAAACTTAAGCAGCGGGCTTTTAAAGGGTGAAATTGGCTCCTTTTGGCATTCCTGTTGCTGACCATGTTGTTCCGCAGACGGTACTCTGCTGCCACCTGGAGGCCCTTAGTGGGCTGTGCATTTAAAGGTACCAGGGATCCAGGGAACAGAAGCTGCCCAGGCTGGGTGTCCGTGTGCCCCTCCCCCCTGCTGAGGTCAGTTGACATGACCACTTGAAATTGAAGCTATTATCTTAGCATTTTTCATTATAGATCTTGTAAGGATTCTGAATTCAAGGACAATAAACTATTGTGGAATATAAATATCTCCTTGTTAGTAAGCACGAAGTTTCTATTAGCAAATTAAAAAGAAAACCCATCATGACAGTGAGAGAGTTGACTTCTGTGCTCTGTCCTTGACTTACTAGGATTTTTTTTAGCAAAACGCCTTATACTTTGTCTAAGCAAAAACAGGAATGAAACTCCTAGCTTCGGTGCCTGGCAGCAAGGAGAGCTTGAGTAAATCCACCTGGAAGGTCTGGAGCCTTAGGTGACTTCAGTTAATGGGAATGGCAAAGCAGAGTGGCGAATAGTTAGTTAAGTCAGGTTTCCCCAGAATTGGTGTCAGGCAGGGCCATGGTGGTAGGGCCCCTGAGGGAGAGTTCAGGGGAAGCCGTGGGCCCACACGGTTGTATGTTAGTACGCTTGGTGGTAAAGATTTTTAGCCGTCTTCCCTTGCTGGGAGGGTCCGACACTTATTTTCCCCAGGCCCCAACCTGGTTTGGGGAGTTACATATCAGCAACAGTGATTCTTGTTTACGGGCCACTGTGTGGGAAGAGAACTAGGCAGGACCCAGAAAAAAATACCCTGTAAATAAGCCTTCCTGTTTAGCCCAGAACATCCCGATCGCTGATATTTCCAGGAAAGCCTTTATTCAGAAAGAGGGTGCTCAGCGTGCCTGTGGCGTGTCTGTGCCCAGCCTGGCATCATCTGCGGTGGGAGCTCAAGGGTTTTGCTGGCATTGTCGGCTTTTAAGGACGCCCGAGGAAAGGCCGGACCTCATCTGGAATGAATTAGGCTCTTTTGAAACATGCAATGTGTGGTATTTGAGGAACTAGACGTGGGATTTCCTCAGGTAGGTACTCGTCATGTCCTTAGAATCTGGGCTATTTTGAAGAGCCTTCGTTCTGTGAGCAGCCTTCCCTCTGAATCCAGCGCATTTGTTTATTTAATGCTGGGTTCCCACCCGCCCCCTCAGGATTTCCTGCAGGAGGTCCTGGGCTTGTTTACCTCTTGGTTCACATAAATATTACCAGAGTGTGGTAGCTGAGCTGTCAGATACTCTGCTCTGTGGAGAGTTGCTTTTTAAGAAGCCTTCTGTAAAAACCTAGCTCCATACAGAAAGTTCCTGGGCTACTCATTTATATTTAGTCATCTAGTTTTTTTGTTTTGTTTTGTTTTCTTTGTCATCTTTTAATGAAAGCTCCTATCAGCAGAGCCTGATGAGGATTATTCCTTTTGCAGAGATTAAGAATTTGGTGTCTGGCAGATCATCACCGGGAAAGGAAGACGATGTAAAGGTAATGGTTCTCTGTCCCCTCCTCTCCCCCTTTCTTCCTTCTACTTTTTCTCCAGAGCTGAAGTAGAAAGGAAAATCTAATGGTAATAGAAATGTTTGAAAGAACAGATTTTAAGAACAAGTGAAGAAGCCCCAGGGCTATGCCCCAAGTCACATTCAGAGTAATTGCAATTCTGTTTCCTGTGTCAAATTGGCAGTTATCTTTATGACCAAGGCTGGCTGCCTTTCTGGGTTGTCGTTGTATATGCAGAACCGTTATATATGCATTTTCCAAAAGAAGTTTTTCCTTGAAGATTGATAGCTATGGATGTTTGCCAGCAATGTGACAGCAGGAATAGACCTGAGAGCCAACCTATGGGAATAAAAGCACCTGTGGAGAGTGCTCAGGCATGCTTCCCCTTGGGGCCGGTCCTTTCCTTCAGGCAGCTCTTCCATAAGAGTAATGAAGTCCAAGACTAGCTTCCTGTTGATGCATGGTGATACACATGACACGTCTTTATTGTTTTTTTTCTGAATTGATAACCATGAACAGAACTGTGGCACATAAGTAAATTTTTTAAATCCCTGCCTGACTTTATCTTTTTCCAGGGTGTGGAAAGCCCGATGGTTCACCCGAATGAACATGAAGATCGGGACAGTCTAGATGTGGGTATGTTCCCAAATGCCACCTTCCCCTATACTCACAGGAGTATGCCAACCCTGGGTATGCAGAGGACAGAAGGAAGAGAAATTGTAAAATGAAATCTTCCTTCCTTGGAGCTTGGGCGAGTTTTTGAATCCAATGGATGTAAATTTTCCTTGCAACAACAGTTCTGATATTAGGAGTTGAGAGGGCAAGTCTCCACTTATGATCCTTTAAACAACAAATGAAGACAAAGCAATGAAGGCTTTTCCTGAGCAGTTGAACTCTGAGCCAGACTCTACCTGGGGACTCATTCTGTGTTAGTTACCTTGTTATTTCTCTGAGATGCGCACTGCTTCACTTCACATGAAGTGGCAGGGGTCCTGGGGAGCAGCTGGTGGAATAGAGACTCCTAACTTCATTCTGCCTGGCCCCAGAATCCCAAGCTTACCGCCATCCCATTTTGGTAACTGCTTGGGTAGGCCTCGGAGCTGAGCCTACATGGTTCTCTCCCCTGGTCTCAGGGAAGACCAGATGCTTGTCACTGGCTGCGCATCTGGGCACGAGGAGATCCCTTGGTGATGAATGCAGTTTTTCCCAGGGACTGGACTTTCTCACCTGCCCACAATTTCTAGTTCACAAGGCCCTAGGGCATCTCCCCAGATGCCCCTGGCCATTTTCTAATTCTTGAGGGCTAATATGGACCCCAGAGTTCCCCTTCGAGTTAGAGCCCGATGAAGCTGTGGGAGGCTGGGGGAATGTCCGTAAACTGGGCTATCAGCTGATGTCTCCTCTGGGCCGCTCGGTGGTCTGTGCAGACCTCTGGGGCTCAGTGCGCGGCACGTATGCATCAGCTTTCCTGGTTGACTTCTTGAGACGAGGCGAAGCCGGGGCCCTTTGCACACGTGGGAGGCATGCAGGCAGAGCAGGGTGAAGCGTTGCCGAGAGTGTGGTGGTGGTCCTGCCCTCCGTGGCAAAGTGCTCCAGCTGGTGGGAAAGGCGGGGAAACCAACACGGTGCCCAGCTTGAGTTTAATAGTGAAGGTGGGTGGGCCCGGGAGCCTAGTGGTTCAGGGGTCTCCCTGGAGGCCAGTGTCAGCACATTTGGCAGGCGCAGGCAGAGCAGTGACAGCAGTTGGGGGGGGGGGGCATGAAGAGTAAAGCACGGCGAGGAGGAAGCGCCGTCAGCGTCCGTTGGCTGTGCTGCTGGTAGCTTGGCCGCGAGCCAGACGCGTTTGCAGGATCTCCCTGAATGAGCTTCTCCTGCAATTGGAACAGAAACGGAGACTCTGCCGAGCAATCTGCACACCTTTAATATTTCTGCTGTATAAGGTAAGAGCAGTGCTTGACTTAGAGAAGAGGGGAAGAGGAAGGAGAAATGGAAGCAGACATCTCCGTTTCAGTGACCGTCGTAGGCCATCAAAGCCAGGGTCGTAGCTGTTGCCCACGTGTACAGGAGGTCTCATCTACAAGTTGCATCACGCTCCTCAGGATGTTAGCTTTGAACGTTTACCAAGGCAGATTGCTGGTGCGGGGGGAGTGTCGGCTGTTACAGGGGTTAAATAGGATGAAGTTAATTTTCAGTCTTAAAAATTCCATTCTCAAACTGGTACACATGCTGGGTGAGAAGACATGTGGTAAGGAGATTGTAGTAGTTTGCCCTAATCTGTGTGTTTTGTCAGTAACAATGTTGTAGGAGCATTGTAATAAATGATTTGAGACAAACTTGTAGGACGTTAGTTCCGTGAGTTATGAAAAGGGCCATGGATGATTGTTCCTGTGCTAACATTTGCTTTTTTCTTCATTTAAATTAAAGTCACCCGACTTTATGAAAAGAAAATAATAATAGATTTTAAAAGAACCTTCTGGAACAGAAGGGGGCAGGAAGCAGTGAGCAGTAGTTGGATGGTAAGCCGGAGTCTGGAGATTGAAATGGCTATTCCCCAAGGTCACTTCCAAACTGTTGTGTTAGTTTATATGTGCTTACATTCTGCTCAGTCTGCAAGGACAAATTGATTAATCTGGGGTTGAGAAATTGGTCTTTGCTGACTTGGATTATTCAAAATAGTATGATGTTAGTTTAGCGTGCTCTTATAAGCTACATCAGTGCTGATCCAGTAGAACTTTTTGTGATGACGGACGGATGTTTTATATCTACAGTGTTCGCAGTGGTAGCCAGTAGCCACATAGGTCTGTTGAGTGTATGATCTATGACTGAGGAATTGATTTATAAATTGTTTTTTAATTTATTGCCCTGGAAGTTCCCATTGTTGACCATCAAAGCATCAAGAATTATACTGCCTGTTAGTTCATACGCTGAAAATGACCATTGATGCTTCAGGGCTGATGTCTTGGGTAGGTAACGGCCTGTAAGCTCACCCAAGCCAGTGCCTCTAAACCCCCTCAGGGAGTACCAAGAGGACTTTTGGGAGTGATGGCCCTGCTCTCTGTGGGTGCTGTCAGAGCCTCCTAGAGGAAGATACTAGTCGAAGGGCTGGGATCCAGTTCTCTTGCTGTCAGAGTGAAGGGTGCAGCTTCTCAGTGTGTATTTCCTTCACATTGTAGGCGGGTAGAATGGAGAGAGAGAGAGCAGAGCATTTACAGAGCATAGATGAAATGGGTCAGTAACGAAATGAAGAAGGAAGAAAAGGTCCACTTGGCTCAAGTGGACTAAATGTGATTAAGAAATAGAAGCTCAGTGGTGGGCCGCAGCAGATGCTGTGTTGGGGAGAATGGGAGTGGACAGTGGTGGGAATGTGGACCATGGTGAGCTCTGCCGCCCTCCTGGAATTCCACCTGCAGACAAAGATGCGTAAACCATCGCTGCATCAGCCAAGTGGCACACAGCTTGATTTGTTGCTGTCTTGCAAACTCCTGCTTTTAAAAGGCTGAATTTGAAAAACGAAAATTGCCTGGTTAGAAATGAAGGTTTCCAGTGGAAAGTTAAGTTTGTGCTTGAGGACTGTGTAACAAGAGTGCCAGTATCTCAGGTGAATTGTAGAAGGTCCTGGAAGGGAACCCTCCTGCCAGCCTAGCAAGTGATACTCAAGAGGGTGAGTGACGTTGTGTGTGTCAGACCAGAGTTAGTGACACTCATGTGGATGTTGCTTTTCCTGCCGTAACTTATCAGCCATGTCCTTTATTGGACAAAGATTCTTTGAAACTTATACCTAGAGCTGTATATTGTATGATGATTTAGATGGAAAAAGTGAAGGATTGGTGAAAGAGACTTGTTAAAATAAGAACCAGGTGATGATGTTTCAGCTTTCCTTATGGAACAAGGCAGTAGGGAGCTAGAGATGGAGGGCAGCTCCTGATGGAATTGGCTGGTGTCATTGGCCTTGATTAAGACGTCCCGGGACCTTGAACCTCTGGGCATGAAGCAGAGCTGCACGCACTCTTCCAGGCTGGGCTGGCAGAGAGCGGGCTTCCTGCAAGTATCAGAGATTGAAATAGGATATCATGCCAAGGGGCGCCTGGGTGGTTCAGTCGGTTAAGCATCTGACTTCGGCTCAGGTCATGATCTTGCCGTTTGTGGGTTCGAGCTCTGCATCGGGCTCTGTGCTGACAGCTCAGAGCCTGGAGCCTGTTTTGGATTCTGTGTGTCCCTCTCTCTCTGACCCTCCCTGCTCACACTGTCTCTCTCTCTCTCTCTCTCTCTCAGAAATAAATAAAACATTAAAAAATTAAAAAAAAAAAGGATATCGTGCCAAATAAGACATGTGGATAAAATGATCTTTCTAAATTATGGAAGTAGTAAATGCTCACAGTAGAAAAATTGGCAATCTTAGAAAAAGTAGAAAAAGAGAGAAACACCCCTATAATTCTCCTGCCCCAAAGCAGTTGCCATTAACCTTTGGTGTGTTTCCTACCAGTAATTTTACTATATGCCCAAATTTTTTTTTTTTTACATAATTGTGATCACATAAATAACAGAATTCTGTGTCCTGGTTTATTCATTTAATATTATATGCCATAAGTAAGCTCTATTTTAGTAGGTAGCTTAAAATGATTCTGTACATTTTTTCTACACAAAAAATGGGTTACTTTTCTAATTTTTTTAATAGTTTTTTTATTTTTGAGACAGAGTATGACAGAGCATGAGCGAGGGAGGGGCAGAGAGAGGGAGACACAGTATCTGAAGCAGGCTCCAGGCTCTGAGCTGTCAGTACAGAGCCCGATGCAGGGCTCGGTCTCACGAACCGCGAGATCATGACCTGAGCCGAAGTTGGATGCTTAACCGACTGAGCCACCCAGGCGTCCCACTTTTCTAAAATGTAAGGGAAAGTATCTTAGATGATGCCAACAAGTATTTGTCAGTGAGAAGAGTCATTTTTAAATAATACGTGTTGTTTGATTTTATAGAGCGACCTGATTTTCAGTTTATGCTGAGGCTTGAATCCCAATTACTCTTTAATACCTTGGCTCACTTCATTGCTTTTACTGTTGTTATTTATATGTAACATGAGAAAAAGGAAAACTTTCAGTTAGTGATGTTGGGACAGGGAAGGATGGGTACTAGGGAGACAGATGAACCAAAGCTGTTGTGGAAAGAAACCCTACCTGTGAACTCCCCTCCCCCAAAAGAACCATCCAGACCGATTGTGAAGAGAAGGAAGCAGAAACAGACAGAAACAAACAGTAGGAAGTGAAGTGTTTCAGATTGCTTAACCTAGACAGACTTTCATGACTACAGAGAAAACTCCAAAGGAGAAACGAAGGTCCTACACCAGAAGCTTAGGAAAAAATGTGAGCGAGGGTAGCCTGGAAGGAAGTGATTGAAAGATTCAAAGGATTAGCCTCTCTAGAACAAGATGTTCGGTATACTAGAAACTGCTTTCAGGATCCCCATTTGCAGTTCTATTTGGAAGAGGTCCCGGCCCGTGGATTTCAGTGGTAAGATGCATGGAGACTGTATAATCATTCATGTTCGTTTGGCATAACCCACCAAGTAAGTAGGGCTAATCAGGTTAGTCTTGGGTTTCTTATATTAACTAAAAGTTTAGAAATGGAATCAAGGCTGCTAAGTTATAAAAGCTTGTAAAACAGCACTTTTAAGTTGTTTGTGAAAGTAGTTATGAGATGGTTCCAGACAGAATCTTGAGATCTAGCTGCACGTCAGTGGAAGCTGGCTGTGTCTTGGCTCTTACTTACTAATAAATAAATGTATATCTATGTTGAGATCTGGAGAGTGTTAAATGAAACCTGAAGGGATGTTTAAAACATGTCAGGGAGAAGGAAGCCTAGCAGAGCTCAAAACCTTCTGAAAAAGAAGTTTTGAAGTTTTGGGCAGATCTCAATCTATGCCCCAAGCTACAGAATTTTCTCTGGATTCCTTTTTTTAGGCTGGGGTGTCATTTCTTTACCACAAGCCAGAGCTTATCAGTGATTTGATGTTGAAACAAAGGGGCTGGGGCTGTGGATGGACAGGTATCCCAGGAAAACCACTGGGAATGCACAGTTATTTGTAAAAACGGACTCATTTAGTCCCTCTGTTGCCTTCGGTGAAAATATTTAGTATGCTTGTTGAGGTTTTAAACATTGTTTTTGGTAGGAGAATTTACTGAGTTACTAGAATTCTGCTGAGTGTTGTAAGCTCAGTTTAGGTCTTTTACCCTGAGTGTTCTGTCTGTTCTGTTTGTGGCTTCACTGTTTGGACACATTCTCCTTGTGGGAGGTGAATAAAGCATTGTTCTTTAAATCAGACACTAGGAATATTTATTGGCAGAAACATATCCCATACATTAAAGAATTGGGGGATTCTTAGGTGAATATATACTATGAACTAGGAAACATGTACACACTAAAACCTTACTGAAGGTGTAGAGTATGATATTGCTTTTTCTTCACGTTACAAAAAATGACAAAGACTGTTAAACTGGAAGTCCCAAATCTATCATGAGCCTGATGTTCTGCCTATTAGCTCATAAATGTAAAAAAGGCAAAATAAAAGTGAGTAAAGATAAAAGAGTCGCATAGGTACTCTGTCATCCTATGGTCCTAAACTCAGCCTCCACATTGGGATTACCTTGGAGCTTTACCGGTACTGAAACCTGTGCCCACCCCTATAGAAATCCGATTTAATTGGTCTGGACTGTAGTCTGCATTTAAAGAGTTCTGAGGGTTCCCACCGGTGATTCTCAATTGTGGCTGGAGTTTGGGAACTGTGACATACTTCCTTAAGGAAGCTCTGCTTTGCTGAAATCACCGTGACTTTTTGGGTTTTCCCTATATTTGGAGTTGGGGAAATAGTGGTTCTACATTTATTGGAATATATTGAAAAAGCAATTAATAGAAGCCAGTTTGTATTGGGTTCGCAGACTTCCAATGATGATCACCGTCAATATCATCCTAGATCTATGGGGAATGTAAAGCCTCTGGAAAAAAATTACTGAGAAAAATTCCCAACTATTTAAACCTAAACGAGATGATTAACATTTAAAGATGAATCGCTGTTAAATATTAAGAAGGGATCCTGTGGTGGTTTCTTGGTTTCAGAGGCATTTATTGGACTGCGAGGTACACAGGTGAGGATGAAGGGAATGGGGTTTATGCTAACGTGATCAGGGCTTCACAAGGATGCCTGGTGTTTGGCATTAGTACTGATGGTACAAGCCGAACTGCCTTTTTCGTTCTTTTCACAAATTTAATTTCTGAAATGTAACTTGGGCAGGGGAAAAATGGCAGTTTTTTCCTCTGAATTCTAAATGTTCTTTCTGTTGTTGTTTTTCATTTTATTTTATTTTTTCGTCATGGTAGATATACTCTTTAATCCCCGTCTCCTGTTTCCCCCATTCTCCCAGCCCCACCCCTCTGGTAATGATCAGTTTGTTCTCTGTAGTTGAGTCTGTTTATTCGTTTGTCTGTCACTCTGTTTTTTTCCTTTGCTTCTTTGTTTTGTTTCTTAAATTCCACATATGAGTAAGATCATACGGTATTTGTCTTTCTCTGACTAACTTATTTGGCTTAGCATTACACTCGTTAGCTCTGTATTGTTGCAGATGGCAAGATCGTATTTTTTTTAATGGCTGAATAATCAATTTTATACACTCTCCTCCCCATATTCTTTATCCATTCATCAGTTGATGGACACTTGTGTTGCTTCTGTACTTTGGGTATTGTAGATACTGCTGCAGTGAACCTAAGAATACATGTATCCCTTGGAATTAGTGTTAGTATTTTTTGGGTAGATACTCAGTAGTGTGATTACTGGATCATAGAGAAGTACAATTTTAAATTTCTTGAGGAACTGCTACACTTTGCCAGAGTGGTTGCACCAGCTTGCATTCCCACCAAAAGTGAACAAGGATTCTGTTTCCTCTACTCCTTGCCATCACTTGTCGTGTCCTGTGTTTTCTGTTTTATCCAGTCTCATAGGTGTGAGGTGGTATCTCATTGTGGTTTTGATGTGCATTTCCCTGATGATGAGAGATATTGATCATCTTTTCATGTGTCTGTTGGCCATCTGGGTGTCTTTGGAGAAATGTCTGCTCATGTCTTTTTTAATTGGACTATTTGTTTTTTTGGGTATTGAGTTTATCTGTTTTTTATATATTTTAGATACTAACCCTTTATTGGATATGTCATTTGCAAATATTTTCTCCCATTCAGTAGGTTGTCTTTTTAGTTTCGTTGATGGTTTTCTTCATGCTGCAGAAACTTTTTATTTTGAAGTAGTCCCAATGGTTTATTTTTGTTTTTGTTTCCCTTGCCTTAGGAGACATATTTAGAGAAATGTTGCTTTGACTGATGTCACAGAAATTACTGCCTGTGCTGTATTCAAGGATTTGTTTGGTTTCAGGTCTCAAATTTAGGTCCTTAATCCATTTTGAATTTATTTTTATATATGGTGTAATAAAGTGGCAGTCTAGTTTTCCTGACACCTTTATTGAAGAGGCTGCCTTTTTTCCCATTTATGTATGAGTTCTAAATTTTCATTCCCCAAAATAAGATTCTCAATTCCAAATAAATGAGCTTAGAGAATAAGTAAATTCCATAGGCTGAGAATAAGTAAATTCCATAGGCTCCATCTCTAAAGATTCTATTTTGATGTGTAAACCAGATGATTAAATATAGAATTCAAGCAAAAGTAAAATATTAAAGAAACGATAACTAATCTATAAAACATGAAAACAAATGAAAAATAGGAAATATATTCTGGAAATAGTACTGAAAATTTTTATAAGAAAAGTTAAAATTCCACCTAAGATTTCTTCCTCTTGTGTTGAAGCACTTGAGTATAGTGTCTACAGACATTGAATGGAAAAATTGCTCTCACAGAGGAATCATTGGGCTGTGGCCTTGACAGCAGTGTAAGTGGGCTTATGTGAGTTTAAGCTTGCTTTTAATTGAGTACCAGGGGGTAATCCCTTGGAAAGGACTTCAGGGCAATTAAGTTAGAGCTCATATTGCTGGCATGAAAGCTAACAATTTATGGGGACACATTGCTTTAACTTTGCGAGTGGCTAATATACAGGACACTTTTATGAAACATGGCCTTCTTACTTCAACCATGAGCAAGAAAGCCAACAGAATTTATTCCTCACAATATGCAATTCTGTGGAAGAATCTATAGAACTGAAGTACAGAGAAGTAGTACAATCACAAATTGAATAGGAGACCCAGTAGTCAATCTGTTTATAATGTCAATAGCTTTAACTTTACTCTGTGATTTTTTTTGGTATCTAGAACTTGAGAAGAAAACTTAGAGTAAGCTAGCTGGGTTTCATCCATGCTTTTGAGATCTACCTGCTGATAAGATTTCTGTGATCCAGGTGAGGTACGCACACCTACGATCAGGTGCATATGGGAGCCTCTCCCTCGGGTTACTTCTCAGGAACCTCTTAACTCCAAAGAGACACTATTTGTTTATGAAAAAATAAAGTTAGTTTCAGGATATCATCTTTGATGGTTAATTAGCTCTGTCAACAACTTCACATAAAACTTAAGCTAAAGAAAGTGGAGTTTTATGCATGACTTGAATTCTCCATGTCTCATTAAGTAAGTGATTCAGTCTTTTAGCATGAATTCCACAAACATTTAGTGAACGTAGATTCTGTACTTTTTTGCCTCATCCTTTAAAAATGTTTTAAATTTTATTTTTTAGAAGAGCTTCAGATTTACAGAAAAAGTATTAAGATAGTACAGAGAGTTCCCACATGCCCCTCCTCCCCTGTTAACATCCGATAGGAAGGTACACTTGTTAAAATTGATTAACTGGTATTGATGCATTATTAATGACAAAAGTCCATACTTTTTGTAGGTTTCTTTAGTTCTTATCTAATTTCTTTTTGGTGTCCCAGGATCCTATCCAGGGTACCGTATTGTATTTAGTTACCATGTTTCCTTAGGCTCCTCTGGGCTGTGAGAATTTCTCAGACTTTCCTGGTATTTAATAATCTTGACAATTTTAGGAGTACTGGTCAAGTGTTAGGTAGAATTTCCCTCAATTGATATTTTTCTAATGTTTTTCCCATTATTAAAATTGGGGTTACAGGTTTTGGAAGGAAGACTACAGAGGTAAAATGCCATTGTCCTCACGTCATGGGTGTATACCTATCAACGTTACTTTTACTGTTAATGAGGACCTTTATTATCTGGCAGAGGTGGGTTTTGTCAGGTTTAGTCACTGTAAAATGATTCTTGCCCGCTACTCTTTGCATACTCTACTCTTTGGAAGGAAGTCATGATGTGCAGCCCATACTTAAGGGGTGGGGTGTCATCTTTATATGTCCTTGTGTGCTAATAACTAATTTGGAATTCTCCTACATGGGAGACTTATACCCCTCCTTACCTATTTATTCAATCATTTATGTCAGTATAGATTCATGGATATTTATTGGATACTTTGGGTAATAATCTGGTACTGCTTCGTTGTTCAGAAGTGGTCTCACTGTGGCAGTGGGGAACTCTTCCTGTTGGCTTCTTTGTCCTTTGTACATATTCCTGTCATTGTGGGGTTTTGTCGCTGTTGTTGTTTTAGGGGAGTGAAAATACTCCTTATGATACTCTAATGGTGGATACATGACACTGAATTTGTCAAAACTCATAGAGCTTAATGGCATGCAGAGTCAACTTTAATATGGGCAAATAAAAATAATTAAGTTGGAGGATCCTGTGATGGAGGCAGAATGTGACAGAACAATCTAACTGTACCAAAAATGTATGAAATGCCTTACTGTAGGGGATGAGGAGAGTTCAGACCTCAGTGACTTTGGAAATGAGTAGACTCCTTAAGACTACAGGAAAAGAAACTGTACGTCAGCGTTGTTCTCTAGGTGATGGAGTTGTTGGTCACTGGGATACAGGTTAATGATTAAACCAGAGTAAAGGTGCCCTGGAAACAAACAATTAAGCAAATGGATTATAGATAGGTTTCTTATGTCGGAGTGGGAGTTGGTAGATAACCAAGGAGAGGAGGCTAGAATGATCTTTATGCTAATGAATTAGAGTTGGCCACATGGGTATGCACTCATGATTAGTTAACACAGATACACATGATTGCTTATAGAAATATTTGTAGGGAAATGTGTATGCATACGTTAGGGCACACATGTGGGTATTTCCTTACTCTTTCCATTGACAGGACCTCAGAGTAACAACACTCTAGTAACATATGTAAGATGAGCCGCCCTTTGTTTAAAACTAGGATTATCCATTCCATTTTGCAGGAATTTTAACTTCAGAACTGTGGAATTGATAGGTTTCTGTTTACATTAGAACTAATTGTTTACCTTTTTTGTTCATTTTATATCTCCTAGTTAACTGATGGGCATGCAAATAACCATATAAAAGTCCTTAGAAGAGTAAGTTGAACTTTGAATGTTAAAATTGACTTAAAAAAGTAAGTTTGTGAATAAGTTTGTGGGACATAAAGAACTTTTTGGGGAAGGTTTGGGAAAACTGGAAACAGAACATTATCAGAAAAAAACCTCAAATGTAGATGTTGCCCTCCCTAAGTGCCGTGGCTCTTTCTACCATGAAGAATCCCTTTGTCCTGAGGCTGTGACAAGAAACTTGATTATCCCTCCACCCTTGCTGTGTCCAGTCTCAGGGCTCATATTCTTGCTTTTCCCACCCTGAGGGCCTCTCACATCCAGTATCCACAGCTGCCTGTCCACAATAGAGTCAAAATTCCTCATAATTCACTGTTGAGAAAAACTTAGCCAAATTGTCCTACTTTTTTCCTTTTAGGTTATGCCAAGGATTTCAAGGTCTAAAACAAAAATAAATCCCCCAGGAATCTTTTTTCCCCTTAAAAGTATCATCTGAAGTAGAAACTGATTGTCTTGGCCATATTAACAGCTGGGGGAAGTATTGACAATATAATTCTTTAAAAAAAAAAAAGTATTTGTTTCGAGAGAGTGTGAGTGGGGGAGGGAGGGAGACAGAGAATTCCAAGTAGGCCCCACACTGTCAGCGCAGAGCCGAACATGGGACTTGATCTCATCCACTCTGAGATTCTGAGATCACGACCTGAGCCAAAACCCATGAGTCAGACGCTTAACCGACAGAATCACCAGGTGCCCCTGACATGATAATTCTTGAATATGTTGTTTCATGTAGAAATCTGCTTTCCTGTCCAAATTTTTTGGATATTTTTTTCTTAAACTGCATGTGGATATGTGGATATGTCGTAATGTAAGTAACGTCATCCTGATGGATTTCTGAGGTATACCCAGTTTTCCCCTTAGACAGTAGGGTGATATAAAAACTTCTGAAAGGGCATGTAGGCTTTTTACTGAAATAAATCATGGTAATAAAGGTAGATAAGAAATAAAAAGTACTCTTATGTATAAAATAAGGCGGCTTTATGAAATGGTGGCATCCTAGAATTCCAGTTTATAGCAGCAGTGGTTGCCCCATGCTCCCAATTTATGTGTGTTTTATATGGAATCAATTTTATGGGCTCTGTTGAAACCCAGTGTGGAAGTAGAGAGAAAAATAGTAATTCAAACCTCTGGCTGCCTCCACTCATGATGCCATGTCCCTGAGTGACTGGGACACTGCAGCTATGTATGAATGTACTGTGCCCACTGTACTTCTCAGAGCACATCTTGAGCACCTGGATGGAGCTGTACTTTTAAAGATCCTTATTTTCTGTAGAGTAGGGGCTCTCAGTAAGAGCCAAGCCTTTCACTTGGTGCATAACCAGACTCAGAATGTTCTCTGACAAAGAACTGCTTGTGCTGAATGCCAGGAGATGACAGCTTGCCTTCTAAGGGTTTTTGAGGAAGCTTCTGACCATCTCTGATTTTCACCCCAGGCTCCATTACAGTGCCGCTTGCGGGCTGAAGTGGGCCAGGATAGCCTTGTCCTGGCATTAGGGGTTTGGCCTCCTCTTGTTTCTGTTTTTTAATGACTTTTTCCCAGAATGGTGTCTCGCGGTGTCAAACTGTGGTCTCTGGTTGTTGGACAGTGGAAGAGAGAAGGAAAACAAATCGTCTTCTCTTTCAGTCTTGGTATGATTGTCTTGGAACTTCTTTGCACATCAGCCTGTCTCAATTTAAGAGTCTACATGCTCTACCTGCTGAGTTAGCCCCGCACACTGGCATTCCCTCAGTTTAGAAAAGCTATCACTCCTGAGGTGCACACGTAAGAATACTTCAGTGTGTATAATGTAGAAGAGAAAATACAGTGAAAGGGAAACTTTAAGTGAAAACGTAATGAAAATTTAAGTCCTTTACTGTTAGGACCCCATTTGATCCTCACAACTCTTTTGTTGTAAGGATGTTATGGCCTCATTTTATATGAAACAGCTGAGGGTCAGAAAGCATGAGTAGCTTGGTTAGGGTTGCTAAGTAAGTAAGTGACAGAGCCAATGATCAAGCCTAGATACATAATGGCTCCCCCCAAACCCAGAGTTTTTCTTTGTAGCTTCTGGCTCCTTAAGAATATGACACAGCTGTTGCACTCCACGTGTTTTGGGGCTTATTAGAGGATGAGAACATTGCACAAATATTATAATTCAAATCAAAATATAAATACCCTCTGAGGAAGATTAATGTCATCAAGGTTGAAAGGTAGGTGGCATGCTGTCATGACATGAGGAGAATCAAGGGAAGCTTCCCTTCCGTGTAGGTCTTCCAGAAAGATCAAATGTCAGAGCATCTGCCTGCATGATTGTAACCCAATGGAGGTAATTTTCTATGCAAAGGATTTTCTAATTAAAGGATGCACAGTAAGGCTGATGAAATCATTCACACTCTGGCATCATAATAGTTGTATGATATCTGATGATATCAAGTGGCCTTGGGGGACATATCATTGAAATCTGCCAACTGCGGTAGAAATCAGCCAGAAAATGCAAGTAATTTAATCCAATGAATATGAGTGAGATATAAATAACATCTTGAATTGATTTAAATGCAATCATAGTGGTACAACGGGGGGGAAAAGTTAAGTACTCTAGAAGACAAGATAAATGACCCACATTTGGGGGAAGTTCTTTGGTGAGCAAGAAAAATGAACTGGCCTAAAAATAGAGGTGTGCAAACAATATTTCTAGTTCATTTTATGTGTTAACTTCATGTTATATGGCTGGTCAATGGCAGTAATTTTATTCTTTAAGAATGTTGGTAAATGTGACTGGTGTGAGGTGGTATCTCAGTGTGGCTTTGATTTGTATTTCTCTGATGGTGAGTGATGTTGAACATCGTTTCATGTGTCTGTTGGCCATCTGGATGTCTTCTTTGGAAAAGTGTCTATTCATGTGGATAAAATGAACAAATCAGGAGACTAGATGTTGGCGAGGATGTGGAGAAATGGGAACCCTTTCGCATTGTTGGTGGGAATGCAAACTGGTACAGCCCCTGTGGAAAACAGTGTGGAGGTTCCTCAAAATATTAACAATAGAACTCCCCTATGACCCAGCAATAGCACTGCTAGGAATTTACCCAAGGGATACAGGAGTGCTGATGCACAGGGGCACATGTACCCCAATGTTCATAGCAGCACTCTTAACAATAGCCAAGACATGGAAAGAGCCTAAGTGTCCATCAACTGATGAGTGGATCAAGAAGATGTGGTTTATCTATACAATGGAATACTACTTGGCAATGAGAAACAATGAAATCTGGCCATGTGTAGCAACATGGATGGAACTGGAGGGTATTATGCTAAGTGAAATAGTCAGGCAGAGAAAGACAGACACCATATGTTTTCATTCATATGTGGATCTTTAGAAACTTAACAGAAGACCATGGGGGAAAGGAGTGGGCAAAAAGTTACAGAGAAGGAGAGAGACAAACCATAAGAGACTCTTAACTCTAGAGAACAAACTGAGGATTGATGGGGGGGGAGGGGGAGGGGGAAAATGGGTGATGGACATTGAGGAGGGCACTTGTTGAGATGAGCGCTGGATGTTGTATGAAAGCCAATTTGACAATAAATTATATTTAAAAATATTGGTAAATCAAAGAAGAATAGAAATATTGTTAGGCTTCTCACATATATTTTTTTGGGTAGTTCTATTTTACTCTCAGAATAATTTTCACGTCAATAATCAAGTGATATATAATTGGTCACCAAGGACTGTGCTTCGGGGAAAACTAGATTAAGACGGATCTGCTTGGCATCTGAGCTATCACAAATGTGTTTTTACAGAGTCTTGATCATATTTCTCTTGGGATTGTCCTGACTTTCTTCTTATCTGTCACTGATGGTCAAGGAAGGAGCAGCTTTAGTAGTTTGTTGACCTGGGATTGATCCTGAAGTGGCTCTAAAACTCAACCATTCATGGCAAGTGAGAAAGATAATACTATCTCCTGAGCCAACACTTTCATTTCAGCTTGATGATTGTCTAAATAGGTGGAGGTTCCCTTTCTTTGGTCTATAGACATGCCTGAGGCAGCCAAAGGTACAAGGATCTATGTACATCTGAAGTATTGCCTGGAGCCTTGGAGAACAGTGGGCTTTGTCCACTCACCAGTACTGCTTTTTTGCTTTTATTTTGCCAAATAAAGATACTATTGTGATGAATGAAATACAGTGATATTTAAAAACACTTAATAAAAAGCTACAGGGAGCTACATATGGGAAGCTACATATCTTCTGTAGTGTAGAGAATATAGTCAATGGTACTTTAACAGCATTGTATGGTGACAGATGGTAGCTCTATTGAGCATAACATAAAGTTGCTCATTCACTTTTATACACCTGAAACTAATATAACATTGGGTATTACCGAAACTTGATTAAAAATCTTTTTTAAATACATATTTTATTTTTTAAAAAATTTTAAATGTTTATTTATTTTTGAGAAAGAGATAGATAGAGCAGGAGTAGGGTGAGGGGTAGAGAGAGAGGGAGACACAGACTCTGAAGCAGACTCCAGGCTCTGAGCTGTCAGCACAGAGCCCGACGCGTGGCTTGAATGCACAGACCATGAGATCATGACCTGAGCCGAAGTCAGATACTTAACCGACTGAGCCACCCAGGCGCCCCTTAAATACATATTTTCAATCAGGATATTAAAAATACTCCAGATGGCCAACAGACACATGAAACGATGCTCAGCATCCCTCGTCATCAGGGAAATACAAATCAAAACCACACTGAGATACCACCTCACGCCAGTCAGAGTGGCTAAAATGAGCAAATCAGAGAACTCTAGATGCTGGTGAGGATGTGGAGAAACGGGCACCCTCCTTCACTGTTGGTGGGAATGTAAACTGGTTCAGCCCCTCTGGAAAACAGTGTGGAGGTTCCTCAAAAAATTAACAATAGAACTCCCCTATGACCCAGCAATAGCACTGCTAGGAATTTACCCAGGGGATATAGGAATGCTGATGCATAGGAGCACATGTACCCCAGTGGTCATAGTAGCACTGTCAACAATAGCCAAGACTGGAAAGAGCCTAAGTGTCCATCAACGGACGAGTGGATCAAGAAGATGTGGTTTATCTATACAATGGAATACTACTTTGCAGTGAGAAAGAATGAAATCTGGCCGTGTGTAGCAACATGGATGGACCTTGAGGGTGTTATGCTGAGTGAAATAAGTCCGGCAGAAAAGGACAGATACCATATGTTTGCACGTATAGGAGGATTAGGAGGAACTTAACGGAGGATCATGGGGGAGAAGAAGGGGAAGAATAGTGGGGGAGAGGGAGGGAGGCAAACCATGAGAGACTCTTGAATGCTGAGAACAAACTGAGGGCTGATGGGGATGTGGGGGAGGGGAAGGGGGGGTGATGGGCATAGAGGAGGGCACTAGTGGAAATGAGCACTGGATGTTATATTGAAACCAACTTGACATTAAACTATTAAAATTTTTTTTAAAAAATACTACAGATGACATGTAAATCTTCTCCAGCCACAGGTTAAGTAAGTGTAAATCATTCATTCATCATAGGCTCACAATGTCCCTGGCACTTTTCTCAGTTTTAAAACTTAGAGAATGAATAGAAACACTCACCTGGAAAATTTTATTTTCTTACTAAAGATCCTTGTGGACTAAAACTCTCTTACCTGATACCAGGCTTGAGAATAATTTATTCTTAGAATTTTACTTAGCTAATTAAGAAAAGTAATTCTCTTTCAAATAAAGGGTGAGACAGTAGAACATGTTTTAATGTTTATATTGACTTAGTTGTAATGCTTACAACTGTCTTTTTGCATTTTGTTGTATTTGTATATTTATGTAGCAAACCCTACAAAAACACAACTGCAATTTGTGTAATGATTTGAATTGGAAATTAAGTGATTTCTCCCCTTGCTCTATTTCCATCTGGGCCTCGCCCCCACTCCCCAGTCAGACAGGATTAGCTTTTGTAGAGCACATTATGCGTCTCTCTTCTGACACCGCATGGCATGATAAAGTCAACATTTGGGAAATAGTTGCGGTGAAAAGGAATATTAATTATGACACCTGTTGCTATACTTCAGGTCTGCAGAGTCACACAGACCTTTGCATCATTTCCACAGTCTTAGTTTATTTGGGTCGCAGATGACCTCACATAGGAAGACACACCATTGGCTGCTCTCACAAAATAAATGCTTAGAAGAGGCTCCCCTCTGAGACTCAGGGTATGTTTTTTTATTCTGCCACAGATCTTGGCTGCTGTACTTGAGCTTATGTGGGGCCCGTGTATCGGTGTGCCTGCGGAGAGCAGGGAAGTGAGTTTGCAGTGTTCAGTTTAGGCGGAGGTGGTGTTGGGCTTGTACTGAATGCTGGTTACCAGAGGGTTGTTCTGCGGGGCCTGTAGGGACTGTTGGTTTGTGGTAACTTAGTCATGAGCTCTCTTGAGAGGAACTGTAGATTTAGGGTCATGCTCTAAAGGTACCCAAGTCCTTAAGATTGAAACCCAACTTGGTGACACCTGAAGCAGAATGCCCCACTTGTGCTGAATGGTCGTAGATGACTTTGCATGTATTTAATGAGTAGAATTGTCTGTAATACTTAAAGCTTCCCGCTACTTTGGCATTAAAAGGGTGAGGAGGCTTGATTGTTAAATGGATGATCAGAGTTGTTTTGGCCCTAGAATCTGAAAATCTGCCGACACTGTCCATGCTGTAAAAGAACAGATTGCCCTGGAAAACTCCTCGCCCTGAATGAGATGGCTTTTATTTGCCTGTGTACTGAGCTCTCTGGCTGTCCACACTTATAAACCTCAATCTTTCCATCACTGCACGGTGACCTTTCTGAAAACTGTACTCTAGCTCCCGAGCAAAACAAGTGCATTTGGAGGCCTTCCTTGAAGCACAGGCAACTCTCTTTGAATTCACAGTTACCTTTCTTCTTAATTTCCATTTCTAACCACAAGAAGAGGGGAGTTAATGATTCATGTGCTCCCAGTGACCTTTTGAATAACTGGACTGTGATGTACCAGTACAACTCTTAGCTGCCTCTCTCTCCTTCTTTACTTCCCTAGTTTGGCTTTAATATTTACAGCCTCCTTCTCAGTCTACACGCCTGGACGCCTGAAGGAAGCAAAATGTTTATTGCCTCTCCCTCCCCGTGTTCGGGAGCTTTTCACCCAGCCCCATTCCTTCCTTTGACATCACACCGTAGACTCGCCTCCTGGCTGGGGACGCCCGAGTTCTTCCTGCATCTCTCCTGTTGAATTTGTTGATTTAAGCAACACAAAAAAGATGGATTCTGACTCGGATTCCCCTTTTAACTACTCATGGCCTTCCTTCCCCAAAATGAAGATTCGACGGAGGCCGTCCAAGCAAGGTAGATCCCAGAATCTTTTATTTCCCTCAGAGCCAAGCCAGGGATCTTCATATTCTTACCTTTCTTTTCCTCGTTGCTTTGCCAGACTCTTGCCTGTGAGCTGCAAGTTTGTACATGTCTTTATAAAGCTCAACTCTAAATATACTTTTCAGATAGGCTGCTGAGGTAAATCCACTGGTTTTTATGTTCCTTTCACTTTGACTCTGCCTTTGTGCTGAATTGTGCATGTGCAGTTCTCTTTTGTTAAAAAAGTGGGGGGCAGGGGAGTTCAGTACAAGGGAAATGTTTCGGATTCACTTTATCAGAGTTACCTTGGAGCCACCTTGATAATGGAGAGTCCTATTGATTTAAAGAACTGTGTACATATTCGATATCCAGTTTCTGCTTCTCTGGTGTTTGTTTTCAAGTGGGTGTTTGGTTTTTTAAAAATTCTTTCCCTAAGAAAATTGTTCCATTTTATACTATTGATTTTATAGTTGCTCTAAGGAAGGAATTTTAAGAAAGCAACTTAAACAAGGAAGCCTGTGTATCTCTAGGGGATATAGTCATACATTAGAAAGTTTATTAGTAATTACCAAGTATGCAAAACACTTTACTGCCAAAGGAAAAAGTCATTTATTTGTAGCATGATTAATAACGCAGTCGGTTTATGCCACTTATTTCCCCTTGCAACTCTTTCTTGCCGTACAAGCCTTTGAAATCAAGGGATAGGTTAGTGTTGGGGTGCAGTGAGGTGTCCTGAGTAGTCACTGCACCATCCTCAGCTGGCCCTCAGCCAGTGGCAGTTGTTGCTTTCTGAGGTTTACCAGAATGAAGAAGGGGGTCATCCATTTTGTCCCTTACCTTATGTGGGGACTTATGCGGTTATGTTTTTAATTCAAGGAGAAAGGAAGGTTTTCATGAGCCTAAAGGCAGAAGAGATGTTTCTGAGGGTGGGCTGTCTCTGTAGCATTGTCCTGAGGGAGCACAATTCTCTAGAACAGGATGACCTACTGAATCACCCCGGGCTTTTCGCTGAGAAAAATGGAGGTTGGCAGTTGTCAACATACCTGGTTTTCTTCAAGGACCTTTTTCCTTCTAAAAATAAAATAGAGGTAGGTGTGTGTGTGTGTGTGTGTGTGTGTGTGTGTGTGTGTGTGTCCCCATCCTTTCTTTCTCTTTGGCTGGAATCAAGGCCACCCCCAGGATTGAGATTGGTTAAACATCCAGGGGCAGTAGAAAGCCTTCACCTGAACAAAGTCCCGATACGGCTCTGCTGACGTCCTTGAAAATCTCTTACTGGGGACTTAAAACTGTTGTACCACATTCCACTTTTCCATTGGAGTTTCCAAACTTAATTTCTTCTTTGGGGGGCAGTGACCATGTTAAATGCAACTTACCATTAAATGGTTCAGGAGGAAAAACTTTACCTAAGAGAGAGCACAGCATGTGCATGTAAAAGCACATACAGAAAATGGAGCAAAATGTTTATGGCAGGTAAATCTGGGTAAAGACACTAGAATGGTGTTCTTTGTGCTATTCTTCTAACTTCTTGGGAAGTTTGCAATGCCTTCCAAATAATTTTTTTTAAACTTCTGCATTCAAGTGGGGAGACACATTTGGTCCTTATTATCTCTTTAGAGTGAATAGTCCTCCGGTATAGTGAGAACTGCTTGAGGGCAGGTTGCTGTTCTACAGGACTATTAGATCTTTGTGCTCATTCCAAATCATTCCAGTTTGGGGAATAATCTTCATATGTTTTTGTGCCTGGCAGATTAGGCAGATGTCTCTGTTTCTGGGGGTCCATGTGGCCTAACAACCTGGAGAGAGGTGGGATTAATGAGGAGGAGGCTGGTGGAGAAGCTTGTGAGTCCAGTGGCAGGGAGATAGGGCACACATTAATCACTCTGTTGTTTGAAATCTAAAATTGGAGCACATCCAGTTTGAGGTACAGCAAAAAGTCACAACATAGCTATGTTTAAATTAAACTCAATTAAAGCGAAAGCAGGTACTTGGGATTCGAAAATCATTATTTGCAGGTAATAAACAAGTGGAAATAAAGTTGATAGCAGAGAGTTGGGAATCGTCTGAGTCTCCTGCTTGCTTGTTTCATTAAATGATGATGGCCTGTGGGCACCTGGGTGGCTGAGTTGGTTAGGCATCCAAGTCTTGATTTCACTTCAGGTCATGATCTCACAGTCTGTGAGATCGAATACCCACGTCGGGCTCTATGCTAACAGTGTAGAGTCTGCTTGGGATTCTTTCTCTCCCTGTCCCCTGGTTGTGCACGTGCACATGCTCTTTCTCTCTGTCTCTCTGTCTCTCTCTCAAATAAACATAAATGATGATGGCCTAGTTGTGAACAGTGGGTTTGGTCACACTGCAGGATTGGCTAGACAGAGCCTGAGAACCATACGACTTAGAGATGACCCAATCCACCTACCTCATTTTATAGATGAGGGTCATGGGCCCAAAGAGGTGAAGGGATAGAGAATTATGTGTTCAACAGGCATTTCCAGAATAGCAGGCGTTGTCGTAGAGGGTGGGGCAAAGCAGTGAACCAGACAGGTACTGTCCCTGCTTACAGGGATCTTAGCACTAAGAATGGATTGCACGTCTCACAGGACTCGGACATGCCCCCTCTGTATAGTGGAAGAAACACCAGGAAACTGGATTTTTTTCCAGCCCTATGGCCTATTTGTGCCAGAACTGTGGTCTCTGGTCTCTTATAGGATGATCTAATGATTTTTTGTCAGTCTGTAAAATCAAGGTGTCTTGGATTTCATGCTCTTTCTTCTTGTTAGCACCAACATCATTCTTAGAAGGTAAGTTCTGGTCACTTTGGGAAGTCAGGAGGGAGGTTTTGAAGACATGAAATTTCTGCCTTACTAGTAAACCTCTCCTATTTTGTTGGAAACTTTTTTTTTTTTTGGTAAATGTTTGTTTATTTTTTATTTTGAGAGAGCACAAGCAGGGGAGGAGCAGAGAGAGAAAGGGAGACACAGAGTGCAAAGCAGACTCCAGGCTCTGAGCTGTCAGCACAGAGCCCAGTGCATGGCTTGAATTCATCAACCGCAAGATCATGACCTGAGCCAAAGTTGGCAGCTTAACCAACTGAGCCAAACAGGCGCCCTGGAAATACTCTCTTTTATTTACTGTGAAGCTTTTCTCCTGATTCCCCTAGTTAGTATTCTGTCTTTTAAAACTCTGTCTCGTCCTTATTATCACTATTCTTTGATAGACACACACATACACATACACATTCCTGGCTTGTTTAGAGAGCTGGGGAAATAGAGAGGGTTTGGCAGAAACCCACCAATACTTACATCAACTAAAAAGTGAATCTACTGCTTTCTTACCCTCATGCTGTCAGAATGGAAGAGAAAAGGATTAACTTAGAAGCAGTGCCTTTGGAATTGGCCATGTCTAGAAGGAAATGTGATATAAGCAGAGGGTGAAAGCATTTAAAAACAAGCTGCCTCAGTAGTATCCTGGGATTCTTGAAAGTTGCCCCTTGTCGTTTCACGGCCAGGACAGGCTGTACCCGGAGACATGTGGTTAATGATTGGGGTGGGCTAGGATCCATGGCCGTTCTGCTTCAGAGACTTGAGGAATGCCTGGGCTTTTGTTTTGTTGGTTTCGGTAGGAGATTGAACCAAGGAAATTAATGTTTGTAAATCAAAGGTGAAAAAATCTAGGGATTGGAACTTACCTAAGTTAACCATATTCTTCAGTCTTTAAAGTGTATTCTTTAATTCGCATCACCAGGGCCCAGGAAATGTTACACTGTTCTCTGTGCCTTTCATCCACTTGGGAACTTCTGTCACTCTCCTCTACTCCAGCTTAGGTCCCGTACCTCTCTAATGACACAGAGTGCAAAAGAGGACCTTTTCCCCCATTTGCTCATGCAAAACCAGTCGGTAGTTGCCAAAGGAGGCAGTGCCTATCAGAAAGCTTCACAACCTTGGAGAGCTTAGATAGTACCATGTCTTCTGTAGCCATAGTCAAAATGAGATTTGTGTGATACTTTATTAATCATCATAGCCACTGATAATTAAGCTGTGGTAGGCACTTGGCATAAATGATACTTGATTCTCAAAATAACTCTGTAAGGTAGATACTACGTCTGGCTTACAAGAGAGGAAACTGAAGCTTAGTGAGTTTTAAAGTGATTCCTATGGCTGTGCTGGGAAATGCAGGAATAGTAACCAATGATAGAGCAAGGAAGGAGAGTGAATACCCGAGTAATGCCCAGATAAAGTGTAAGAGATCTGTATGTCGAATAGGTGCAGTCGTCTGCTTTGTTTATTAGTTGGCGGCTCTGAGGCTCAGAATAGGGAAGTGAGGGGTCCAAGGTCAGAACCAATAAGTGAAGAACCAGTCCGACTACAAGGGCATTGAGGTGAGAGGTTTCGTTACTCCCAGATTGTTGTACCCCATCTTGGTGGAGGTGAACTTCAGTGAGTAGCTCCCTCCATTCAATGGGTGCCTTTTTGTCTTGCCCTATTAGCTACTCCCTCTTTGGTGAATCATTGACTAGAAAGAGAGGTAGCAGTGAAAACTTGGGAGGAGCAAAGTGGTAGAGGTGTTTCTATGTCTTCATTGATCCGTTCCCCTAATGTATATATAATAGTGCCACACATTGTCATGGGTGGGAAGAGATGGACAGATGTGTGTAGCATTGGGTAGTTGGCTGAGGAGAGGAAATGGAGAAAAGGATGGGATGGGAGAGCTTCCAGCGTGTCCTGGAAATTTCACAGGTGTGTCTCCGACAGAAAGATGAAGTTAGAGTGAACGAGTTTGCTGGCATTGGAGATAAGAATCCTGAGGCCACTGTTTCAGCCTTTGTTGTGAGCTCATTGAGGAGGGCAGGTACACAGCCTGAAAAATAATCCCTTGACACAGCAAGTATTGAGAGTACGATGACATTTCGGAAGGTTGAAAGATAATTTTGAAAGGTGAGTGACTTTTATTTCATGGCCTTACTTGTTCTGGTCTATGTTTTCCCTTCTTCTTTTCATGAAGTTTCATTGAACATACATGTATAGACTTCCTTGTGCATGTGTGTATTTGGTTCTGGAATTCCCCAAAAGGATGTTTGACCACCATAGGGGGAATAGGTCACCACAGAAATCCTTATTGAGGAAGAGAAACATTTTATTGAAGGTGACATAACCTGCTAAGATTTTGCTGGTTCACAATGAACATACTGTTTAACTGGAGAGTAGGGCAGTTTTAATTTCAGAGTCTGCCTGGAAGCCTACTTTGATCAGCAGAGGAAAGGATGCCAGTCACAAGCCCATTGCCAAACAACATAGTTACATACCCTCCATGGCTCCCTTTAGTTAAACAAATACTTGGCCACATATTTGAAACTTTTTTTTTTTTTTTTGGCTGGTTTAAATTCTTGGGCAAGGTGATTTCTGCACTAATCCCTGTAAGTGGAAGGGAGGTGCTATTCCAATTTATTATCCCATGTTCAGGGACTCCTCCCTACCTCTGCACTTTCGGGCAAGAACCAGTGGTGGTTTTTTCAGATATATTAAGGCAGAAAGTGACAAATCCCAGAGAAGTCAGGGAAAATTACTGTCAAAGTTGAAGATAAGAGAGCAGTTCAAACTGAGGGATGTTGGTTTGAAAGGGATGTCATTTTCATAGCCTGTGGAGACCTGGTGGGATTTTAAGAGGCATGCGATCCCTCCAAAGGGGCAGAGTCACACTAACTCGAATGTATTAAAGTGATGGAAAGCCTCATATGCTGTTGGCTCATGGGGTTATGGAAATGTAGAGTGATGGCAAATGCTGCATTGGCCTAGATTATTTTGGTCTGCCTATGTCCTCCTTCCCTTTGCTGAACAGTGCTCAAATTGCTCAGAGGGTCGCCGCTCCCCTGCTTTGGCCATAGGTCCAAATGACGCTGCCACCTTCTCATGTGACCTGGTCTTCTTGGATGCGGTGGGCTGGGCATCATCCTGCTCAGACTGGACCAATCATAGCACCTGTCCTTGGCCAATGAGAGTCCTTCCTTGGGATTCTTCCAACTGGGGTTAGGAGGGACATAGCTTCTTTTATGAGCAGCAGTGCTGGAAGGTAGGAGTAGAGGCCATTTGCTGGGGAGAAAGCATTCCGTGGTAGGAGGAAACGTTGGGGACGTGTAAAGAGAGAAGCAGTTGCGTGATAGGGTCCTTCTCGGTTCCAGGCCCTCGTTCTCTGCCCTGAGGTCTGTTGTGGCCCAGGTGCCTCCCGCTCAAGGCTTGGGTGTTAAATTCCCTTGGTTCTGTGATGTGTCCTCACATGCTGTCAGTAAATCTTTTCTCTCCCTCTTTTATTTTTATGAGATTATATATATAATCTCTCACCTTGTTCTCTGAGATGCAGCTAAAATGTTTTTTTGTTTTCCGCAAGACCTCAGAATTTCCCCACTTAATCATTCTTCTTAAAAATTTTTAAAATTTATTTTTTTCATCATGATAAGTGTACTCTTTGATCCCCACCTCCTATTTTCCCCATCTTTCCACCCACCTCCCCTCTGGTAACCATCAGTTGGTTGGGAGTCTGTTTCTTTCTTTCCTTTTTTTTTTTTTTTTTTAATGTTTGGGGGGGTGTGTGTGTGTGTGCGCGCGCGCGTGCGCATGTGCATGCACACGCCTCGGGTGGGGAAGAAGGGAGACGACAGACAGAGGGGCAGAGAGGGAGGGAGAAAGAGAATTCTAAGCAGGCTCCGCACTGTTAGCACAGACCCCAGTGCAGGGCTCGATTCCAGGAACCGTGAGAGAATGACTTGAGCTGAAATCAACAGTCAGGCACTTAACCAATTGAGCCACCCAGGCACCCTGTGGAGTCTGTTTCTTGATGTGTCAATCTTTTTGTTCCTTCACTCATTTATTTTGTTTCTTAAATTCCACGTATGAGTGAGCTCTATGGTATTTGTCTTTCTCTGACTTACTTTGCTGAGGATTATAACCCCTTACTCCATCCATGTTGTTCCAAATGACAAGATTTCATTCTTTTTAATGGCTGAGTAATACTCCATGATGTATATATACCACATCTTCTTCATCCATTCATCATTTGGACACTTGGGCTGCTTCCATAGTTTGGCTCTTATAACTAATGCTGCAGTAAACTTAGGGGTGCATCAGAGTTCATAATTCTATCCTTGCCACTCTGACTTTTGGTTGGTTTTATAACAGCCACTTCATTAGTGTGTTGCAGTTAATACTGAATGTCTGACCCTAAGACAGTGAATTCCTTGAGGACAGAGTCAGGTGGCCGCTTTTCACACCTCTACTGCCTGGATCACAGAAAGCAGGTGGTAAATACTTAAAGCGAATTGTAGCACACATTTACTCACACTGTACTCAGATACTTTTTTATTTTGTCTCTGTTCCTTAATTTTGGATCTGATATTTTTATGAAGTCTTATACTCCAGGCAGTGGGGATGGGAAAGGATAGATTTTAGTCTAATACAAAAAACTCGGTCTGATGCAATAATAAAAACCATTATTTTCGCTAATTGTTCTGCACTTGAAGTATAATATCCAGTTTAGCCAGTTTCTTTCCAATCCTATTTCTGGCCAAGCCGGCATAGAATGTGATTTTTCTGGTGAGCATGGGGGCAATTGGGGGGGGGGTCGAAGGAGGGCTAATTTTTGAATGTCCTGTGGGTCCTTCTGGTGTCTGCTCCAGATCAGCTGGCCTGGGCTCTTCCCTAAGGCATGAATGTGTTTTATGGGGTGCGATGACATCTTTGACAGATGTCCTGCAACTGTATACTCTCCTTGGTGTTAGTCTGGATTTCTCCTGTGACGTCTCCTTCATTGACTTGGCCTCACCTAGTTATACTATGGAAAACTTGGAATCTCTTTCCTAGGCTGCTGGCTCAGATGTTTCTCTAGAAATATCTCCTCCAGGGCCCTTTCCTTGTTACAATGCTGAGTCCATAGCAGGCCACAAGTACTCTCCTCAGCCATTAATACTCCTCTCACAGGCCTGTGGGATCTTAGGGACCCACACTTGGCTTCGGCAACTGGGGGGTGCTCAGGAAAGCTGCCTGACCTCAGTCTCCCGTTAAGTGTTCTTGCAGTGGTTTTCCTTGTGATGGTATGAGGCAGCCTGCAAGGTGGTCTCCTTCAGAACCCCCTATGGAAGCACAAAAGCCCACCCACCCTGAGTTACCCACAGGCAAGGAAGCCACCTGTCTCATGTCTTTGATCTCTCTTGTCCCTGCCAATGAAAAGCCCCAGTTATGAATTGTAACAAGTGTCATATCCAGCTATCATTCATGCTAACCAACTAGTGGTCCCCAGAGTTGCTCAGCATAATGGCACAGGATTCAGAAATCAAGTAGTTTCCCAACTGAGAGAAACCCAGAACAGTTAGGAGGAATGCCAGGCACTGCTTGGCTTTCATCATTCATTCATTCGTTCGTTCGTTTGACATGTGTTTGTTGAGGCCACAAAAATAAGAGTTATTTGGAAGTTGGTAAGAAAGTAGATCTTAAATGTTCTCATCACAAAGAAAAATGTATGTATAATGATGGATGTTAACCAGACTTATTGTGAGCATTTTGCAATATATACAAATATCAAATCATTGTTGCTCACCTGAAATGAATGCCAATAATCCCTAAAAAAAGTGCAAGAATTTACATTTTAGTGGAGAATTCTCCATTTCACTAACATAGTTCCTTTTTGATAGGGGAACTCAGTTGCTTTTTGGGATACTAAGTGGGGCAAAAACACATAACCCTAAGGATGGGTGCGGGAGAATTGGAGCTCCGTGTGACTTTTGAAGTGGACACAATCATTTTTATGTGCCACTGTTTGTCTATAAGATTATCCAGGATATGAATTATTCATAGGATTTCTTGTGATGATGACATACAGGAGCATCTTCTTCTCAGTTAGTTTGTATTTTTTATCTATAGTTATCACGAAAGGTCTTGTCAAAGTCCTGCCCCAGTTTATTTGAAGTCTTTCACTTCAAACCTGGTACTTGTATGATCTGCTCCTTTCTCCCCCTTCAGTTTACTTACTGTTCCTCCCTGTAGACTAACTTGATTTCAGCCTCCTGACTGGCTCAGTCAGAGGAGCATGAAACTCTTGATCTCAGGGTCACGAGTTCGAGCCCCATGTTGAGCATAGAGATTACTTAAAAAAAAAAGAAAAATTTTTTAAAAAGGAAAGGAATTGCTGATTAAGTCTAATCACACTGAGTCTACACACAACACATGACTGAACATGTCCTGGATAGCGTGGGAGAAGCAAGGGTGGAAAAAAGTTACACAGTTAAGAGTGCTTTTGCACACACAGACATATGTATTCTTGAAGGCTACTTTGTGCTACTATAATTAGGAATGAGAGCTTGGAAAGACTCGGGAGAAAATGGTTATTGTTCTCCAAGGACAGTATTTTCTTATTTTCTTGCTCTCTTCTCTTTTCTCCCCATCTCCTCCTGTGCCTCTGGTATATGACGAGGGAAAAGACCTGTTTTCTTTGTGGATAATTTTGATAATTAGGTCTTTCAGAACAGCAGAATAGGGCTTCTTTTAGGTTTTAAAGTACCAAGTTGTAACTTGTTATTTAGAAGGGCTTTTAAATTGTTCCGAAGGAGAGGGCTGGAAAAACAGCTTTCACCCCAGCGCCTCTGGAATCTCTTTGCTTTTGTCCTCAGGTCTTTCTGTTAACAGGATAGGTGGAGCAGCTTTGATCACATCCCAGGGCCCACTTTCTTTCACAGGATCCCAGTAGGTGGAGGAAGCTCTGAGGGTGTATTAGGCATTTGGATCAGTGTTAGAACCACTCTACTTTGGTAGACAGAGGCTCCCTGGACTCTCCCAGGCATGTCTTGGTATACACTTACATCTTGAGAGTAACTGCATTTTACATATGACCCACAGGAAATTCCTGGGCTGGGGATAATTTTAGAATTTGGATGGATCCTTTCTGTAACCTCAAGTCCAACTCAGAAGAATGAGGCCAAGAGATTTTTCCAGGCCAAGACTAATATCAGGAAAATCCGATGAGAGACTTAGAGGAAGAACAAGCAGGGAGATAAATGACAATTTATCCCTGAAAAGGCTCCTTTTCGCTTACAAGGGTGGGTTTTTTTTTCATTCTTGTGGAGCACATGAGGGCCATTGGCGGGGAGGGCTCCCTGTAAGTTTCAGAATTCGGCAAAGGTCCTCTTTGAATTGGGAATCTGGGGCGAGTGTGCTGTAGCGAGAAAGACAGTCTCGGGCGGCACCATTTGCCTTCCGGGTCTCTCACTTCATAACTTTGGTGGGTTAATCACTCTCTTTGGGCCTCAACTTTCTTGTCTACAGAATGAACACGGTAACACCTCAGGTGGTTAGGGAGAGTTGGGCTGGCAGATGGGCTAGAACGGTACTATGGACTCTTGCATAACGCATTTCCAGCTAACGCATTTACATGGGCGTTCTCTAATTCGCCTGATTTACTGATTACCTGGTATTTTGCCTGAGATTCCACAGCCGTTCTTTCATAGAGGCACATTTTTTTTTAATGTTTTTATTTATTTCTAGGAGAGAGAGAGAGACAGCGTGAGCAGGGGAGGGTCAGAGAGAGAGGGAAACACAGACTCTGAAACAGGCTCCAGGCTCTGAGCTGGCAGTCAGCACAGAGCCCGACGCGGGGCTCGAACCCACGAACGGCGAGATCATGACCTAAGCGAAAGTTGGACGCTTAACCGACTAAGCCACCCAGGCGCCCCACACAGAGGCACATTTTTAAGACACGACCTATTTCTTCTTTTGTGTTACGTGCAAAAATGGTTCTTGCTAGAAAGTACAGAAAGAGTTGAAATAAAAAGCCATTGCAACCTAAGCGAAAGTCGGACGCTTAACCGACTAAGCCACCCAGGCGCCCCGCACAGAGGCACATTTTTAAGACACAACATATTTCTTCTTTTGTGTTACGTGTAAAAATGGTTCTTGTTAGAAAGTACAGAAAGAGTTGAAATAAAAAGCCATTGCTTAGAAGATAGCACACATGTTGGTGTATCTTCCCAGTCTTGCCCTCAGTTACCCTGTATGCTGTGCGGCTAAACAAAATGAAATCGTCTACTTACTGTTCTATGAATGTTGTTTTTCAGTGAGACTCAGACTGTCCTATTCTGGCAGCAAACCTGCAGAGGCAGAAAGCATGGGCTTAGGAAGTGAGCAAACACACGTAGGCATGGGTCATACTGTAACACATTAATGAAAGTTCCTAATGGGAAAATACCAGACATTGCTCAGATACCATTTTATTTAGTTCAAACGGGATACTCAGTAAGCCCAGTTATTAAATAAAGTACTTTGAACCAGCCAGCAGAGAGTCCACGTAGAGCTGCCGTTGACTAGTTTGGGGGAGTTGCTTAAGTGGCACCATGGTTTCTTACTCTGTAAAATGCAAAAAGGAAATAGTTCTGCTTCAGAAGATTGTTCTGAGGATCAGATGAGCTGACATGTGGAAACGATACTGTGTCTTGCTCAGAGAAAGCATGGTGTCAGGGTTAGCTCTAATAGCAGTGTTACCTGGCATAACTACCTGATATGGAACAGGTGTTTAATAGATGCTGGCTTCTGGAGTACCTACTGTTTTTCTTCTCTCCATTTTAATGCCCTCCCCCCCCCCCATCTTCCTAGTACTTTGACCTTGCAAATCTGCCTGATCATCCACTATTCCTTTAATAAAAGAAAGTTCACTTGGTTTTTAAAATGAAGAGATGAAAGAGGAATTCTTGGGCTGCCGCTGCCCGCGGGCGTGTCGGATGGTGTTGCACAGGAAGTGGCCGGCACCTGCAGTGTTCTGCACAATGGAGAATCTGTTTTTAGCTCCGACCCCAACCAGCCCCAACCAGGAAGTTACTTGTCCCACCAGGAGAACGAAATACAACTTCTGTCTCCGGAGTGCAGTAGATCAGATAGGACAAAACACAGAGGGAACAGGCAGGAAGAGCTCGGAGAAGGAGAACAGCCTGGTGGGTGTTTAGAGACTGGTCAGGGGACCTCCTGGGGAAGTGGTCTATCGTGAATGTACTTGGAGATATTTTTGAGAGCTTGAGATGGAGGCTGAGGGACCTGGGCAGGGCCCAGCAAGTAGCATGGTGGCGGGTAGTCAGGAGACACTCAGTAAATGTTGGAAAAGGGAATGAATGAATAAATGAATGAATGAATGAATGAACAAATGAATGAATGAATGAATGGAAAAAATACAAAAGCAATATTCCCCCCACAGCCAGGTGTAGAGCAAGAACAGCTGAGCAACTCACAGGAAAACTTCCAGAATTTGAGGAGATTTGTCAGGTGAGAAGGGAATAGTCTCTTAGTGGTACCTGGTACAAGGTATTTGTTCTTAATGAAAAGTATTCCCTCCTTCAGATAATATTTACTAGGTATCTCTTATGTACCGGACATGGTTCTAGGCCCTGGGGATATAATAGACAAAGTATTCAATATGACTGTTCTGATGGAGTTTGCATTTTAGTAGAAGGAAGCACAATATACAATAAATACAATGTGTTAGGTGACGATTAATGATATAAGGGAAAAGAAAGCAGGTAGGGGAGGGAAGCGCTATTGTATATACCTAATGGCCTGGGAAAGCCTATTTGATAAGATAACATTTGATTGGAGATCTGATGAAAGTGAGGAAGCAAAGCATCTGGTTATTTAGGGGAAGACCAATACCGGTAAAGTATAGCAAGTGCAAATGGCCTGAGGCATGGAATAGGAAGGCCAGGCAGCTGGAGTAGAGTAATTGGCAGGCTTTGGAGAGGTTGGGTGAGTGTGCAGGAAGGGCAGGTTGTACAAGTGTGGTGTTGTGATTTACAGTAGGAAATACATATTTGGGCTTTCTCCTGTTTGTGGCAAAGAGTTCCTAAAAGTCTTAGAATGTCCGAAGTGGTGAATATGATAAAGACATGACTTTTGGACCTAAGATTTAGCGACTGGTTGCCAGGAGAACGGGCCGTGTGATTAGGAGGTTGGAACTTTTAGCACCCTCCCCCCACACCCCTGATGGGCTGAAGATTGAGTTCAGTCACCAATGGCCAAAGATTTTTTTTTTTTAATGTTTATTTATTTTTGAGAGGGGGAGGAGGAGGAAGGGAGGGAGAGCATTGGAGGGGCAGAGAGAGAAACAGGGAGACACAGAGTCCAAAGCAGGCTCCAGTGTCCGAGCTGTCAGCACAAAGCCTGACTCGGGACTCAAACTCATAAACTGTGAGATCATGCCCTGAGCCAAAGTCAGAAATTTAACTGACTGAGCCACCCACACATCCTCCCAATGGCTGAAGATTTAATCAGTCATATCCATGTAATGATACAAAGAGGACAGGAGACTCAGAGAACGTCTGGATGGAAAACGGGAAGAGGTATCAAGATTGCATTGCACTGTGAGAACATGGAAGGTCCCCATACTTTGTCCTATGCGTGTCTTCCATGTAGCTGTTCCTGAGTCATAGTCTCTTCTAATAGACCGGTCTTTAATTAGTAAAATGTTACTCTCAGGTCTTTGAACCTCTCAAGCAAATTAATTACACCGAAGGAGAGGGGGTCATGGCAGCCTCTGATTTATAGCTAGTTGAGCAGAAGTATAGGCAACAACCTGCACTTGTAACTGGCATCTGAACTTGGGGGTGCAGAGCAGTCTCCTAGGACTGAGCGTTTAACTGAGTGTGTGGATTCTGACATTACCTCTGGGTGGAAAGTGTCAGAACTGAGTTTGATCACAGAACTCCTTGGTGTCTGAGAGTTGCTTGGATGTATGGGGAAACCCCTTCCTCAGACACGCACAGCCCAGGTTAAAGTTGCATCCCAGAACCATCTTAGCAAGGCACGGCAGGTTGTGGTAACGTTTGACTCGTACTCAAAATGAGATGGGAAGCCATTGGAGAATTTTGCAGAGGCGAGACATAATTTGATTCTCTTTGTAAAAAGATTGCCTTGTGTTTGTTGTAGAAGACAGGGTTTCAAGGGCAGAAAAATCTTCAAGGGACAGTGATCTCACAGTTGGCTGAGCAGGAGATGGTGGCGGCTTGCCCTGGCGTGGCAGTGGGTCGAGGTGGAAGGGGAAAAAAAAGGCAGATTGTGGATCCATCTGATTGTGAAAGAGAACAGTCAAGGCGACTCCAGAGAAAGGCAGAGTTGCCATTCACTGTGAAGGGAGAAGGGAGAAAGCCAGGAGTTCTGTTTTGCACTCAGGGATGCTGGACAACCTGTGGAGATGTTAAGGACATGGTTGTGATTCCAGGGAGAGGTTGGGGTTGGATATGAAACTAGGAGTCATTATCGTACAGTGGTGTGTGACACCATGTTGGATGATTCAGCGGATGCAGGAGAGGGTGGAGAAAGGCAGAGGGAAATGTGAGGATTGATTCTGGGACCCTGCAACCTGCTAAAATTTAGAAGATGAGGGAGACTGCGAAGGAAGGGTGAGAGAGAGACAGAGGGAGAGAGGGAGAGAGAGGGGGAGGTGTCCTGGAGGCACAGGGGAAAAGGGAGTGATAAGCTTTGTCAAACGCTGCCCTTGGTCATGTAAGGTGAGCAGGGAGAACTGACCACTAAGTTCTGAGGGGCACAGTTTCAGTGGGGTCGGGGTGCTGGGAACTGAACTCTAAAACACGCTTTACCCGCCTTGTGGTGGTTAGTCATTCTCAATAAGTCCTTCTTCTGTATTCATAGACTGCTGGGCTTGAGGCACAGTTGAATGAATGAATGAGTGAAAGAAACACACCAGCCTGCCCAGCCGTTGTAAAGAGATCCCTGGACTGAGAGGCCCCCTGCTGACTTTGGCAGGGAAGAGCCAGGCACCCAGAAGGGACCAAACCAGGTCAGCGGCACGTTTGCAAAAGGCTGCCTTAGCCTGCTTGGTTTGTGTCCGGGCGTGGGGTATCTTACATAACCAGGCAAATGGGCCACACACCCCTTAAGCTGCAAGGCCCTTAGCTTAGCGAGGGAAGGTTGGATTTCATTAGAACTCAGGCTGCAGAGGCCCTAGGCTGATGCATCCTAGTAACTACTTCCTGCCCACTTGGAGGTAGTTGTAAATATAAAAAAAAAAAATAAAAAAAAAAAAAAAAAGGGAGGTATTTGCAGCTGCGTTTCCCCCTCCCCTAGTTCTCCTCTCGGTGGGTGAAATACATTTACTCTCATTTATCTGGAGCGTTCCCTAACCAGAGCATCTAGTAGAACAAAGAAGTGTGGACGCACATTTCTGTTTCAGGGGAGTCCCTGCAGAGTTCCACGTTACAGAGCCGGGAATAGAATGGGAGACAGGAGAGCTGGGAATCCCCTTGGAGTTGCTGGTTATTCTCTAGGCACTCTGCACTGAGAACCTGGCCCCAGGCCACTTGATCCTGTTGGAACATCAGAGTTCCTGAAATCCTCCCTTTGTTCTTTGGAAACACTGTCTCTGATTGTCTGACTTTATTCTTTGTTTTTTTATAATCTCCCCTCTTTGATGAGATCTCATGCTTGAGTTGCTGGAGGTAAATCTTACGGACAGTTTGACTTTGTTGTTTAGTTACCATTTAGAGGCTGAACTTCACAAAATTTCTTAACATGAGCTAAATCTGAAATAGTGGGCATTACACCGTTCATTTTAAAAGCTCTTCATGTAGGAAACAATGTTTTGAAAATTGCAGTTTCCTAGGGTTGGTTTTAAACATGTAGACTTATAACCAAGGTAAAAATCCTCTTAATAAAGAAGCAAGACTATAGTAAAGTATCAAAACTATACAACCTCATTTACTTCTGTGATAATAGCAAGCATTTATAGAGGGCCTACTTTGTGTCAGATTGTGTCCAATCAGTTAAAATATTAAATCACTTCATCCTGATGATAATTCTAGCAGATATGTTATCATCCCTATTTTACAGATCAGGAAATGGAGGTGCAGAGAGGTTAAGTAACTTGCCCAGAGTAACACAGCTAATAGAAGGTGAAATAGGGCTTTGAAGTTAAGCAGCCCAGCACCCTTGCTCTTAATAAACTCTAATGCACTGTTCTTTACCAATTTGAAATTTGTAGCCATGTGGATGGCAGTTGAGTTTTGGTTACATTTATACGGTCTTTGAAATATTAGGTCTACTGCATAATAAAAATAAAGGTTATAAACAGAATTGTAAAGTTAACTTTTTGCTAAGAAAAACTGTTTTAAAAAGAACATAATTTATGGCACAAAAAGAGACACATAGACCAATGGAACAGAATTGAGAACTCAGAAGTGGACCCAAAATTATACAGCCAACTAATCTTTGACAAAGCAGGAAAGAATATCCAATGGAAAAAAGACAGCCTTTTTAACAGATGGTGCTGGGAGAACTGGACAGCAACATGCAGAAGAATGAAACTAGATCATTTTCTCACACCATGCACAAAAATAAACTCAAAATGGATAAAGGACCTGAACGTGAGACAGGAAGCTATCAACACCCTAGAGGAGAAAGCAGGAAACAACCTCCTTGACCTCCACCGCAGCAACTTCTTACTTGACACATCCCCAAAAGCAAGGGAGTCAAGAGCAAAAATAAACGATTGGGACCTCATCAAGATTAAAAGCTTCTGCACAGCCAAGGAAACAACCCATAAAACTAATAGGCAACCAACAGAATGGGAAAAGATAGTTGCAAATGACTTATCAGATAAAGGGTTGATATCCAGAATCTATAAGGAACTCACCAAACTCCACACCCAAAAAACAAACAACCCAGTGAAGAAATGGGCAGAAGATATGAACAGACACTTCTCAAAAGAGGATATCCAGCTGGCCAACAGACACATGAAACGATGCTCAGCATCCCTCGTCATCAGGGAAATACAAATCAAAACCACACTGAGATACCACCTCACGCCAGTCAGAGTGGCTAAAATGAGCAAATCAGAGGACTCTAGATGCTGGCGAGGATGTGGAGAAATGGGCACCCTCCTACACTGTTGGTGGGAATGGAAACTGGTACAGCCCCTCTGGAAAACAGTGTGGAGGTTCCTCAAAAAATTAACAATAGAACTCCCCTAGGACCCAGCAATAGCACTGCTAGGAATTTACCCAAGGGATACAGAAATGCTGATGCATAGGAGCACACGTACCTCTATGTTCATAGCAGCACTCTCCACAATAGCTAAAACATGGAAAGAGCCTAAGTGTCCATCAACGGACGATGGATCAAGAAGATGTGGTTTGTCTATACCATGGAATACTCCATGGCAATGAAAAACAATGAAATCTGGCCATGTGTAGCAACATGGATGGACCTTGAGGGTGTTCTGCTGAGCGAAATAAGTCAGGCAGAGAAGGACAAATATCATATGTTTGCACGTATAGGAGGATTAGGAGGAACTTAACGGAGGACCATGGGGGAGAAGAAGGGGGGAAATGGTGGGGGAAAGGGAGAGAGGCAAACCATGAGAGACTCTTTAATGCTGACAAAAACTGAGGACTGATGGATTTGGGGGGGAGGGGGGATGGGCATGGAGGAGGGCACTTGTGGGGATGAGCACTGGGTGTTATGTGGAAACTAATTTGACAATAAACTATTTGTAAAAAAAACATAATTTAATACAAAGAGCTGATTTTCTTATTGCAAATTATTTCTGTCTGCTCATTGGGAAGGGATCTGAAGGATTTTCTTTTGGGGGCAACAAGTTTTCACTTAATTTGCTACTAAAGTGAAAGGGATGAAATATATTTTAGGTTTTGAAAAGGTAAGTTAAAAAGAGCCATTGTAACTTTTTTCTTTTAATTTCTTTTTTTTCCTTTAAATGACTGAGGCAGAAAAGATATTAGCCTCCTTACTATATATATATCTGGTGATTATTTGAAAGTATTTTTGAAGGCTTATTTTCTTTCTCTAATCTTATTCTGGTGAGAAGCCCATTAGCTGCGGTAACTGGTGTTGAAGTTAATAAAGGAGTGGGGGCCTTGTAAGTCTGTCATCTTCTGGTTTGTTCCTCTATGTTCATTTCTAGATCTAATTATCCTGTGGCATCCTTTGGCAAGTGGGGACTACGGATGCTCTAGAGTTTTACTGAAAAAGTCTTAAGGGACAATCTTATAAATGGTTGTGTTGAGTGACCCAGAACATCTCCACGGCAGATCATGGATGAGAGATCTGTGGAGGAGACAGATTTTTCCATTGTCTCTACTGTCGTCTGATTTTGTGCAGTAATCTTCCCTCCCCCAACCCCCACCAAGACTGATTGTCTCAGTGGAGTCATTACCTGAATGACAGGACGATGACCCGGTCTAGGCAGCTCTTCCTAAGTGTAGGGCACATTCTTCTGGGCACTGTTGGTCTTGGCGATGGTATCCCAGCCTAATGCGAGATGACATTGAATCACATAATAAGGCAGGTATTTCCTTTGCATTTTTCTTTTGATTGCTCTGCTGATTCAAGGAGAAGTTTCTTTTTGCACACTGCTTCTCAGCCACCCCTTCCGTCCTTCCCTTCATGAATCTCCTTTCGTGACAGTGAGAGAGCGGCCCTTATAGACCCTCAGCTTTGATGTCCCCTGTGTTCAGTCAGAAGGTGCTTGCATGGTTTTAGTGTGTATAATTCCCTTCTACTTTTTATGGGGAATAGTAGCTTTCTGTTTATAGTCAGGATAAAGTATTTCTTTGAAACTTCATTGTATTTAAAGTAAAAAGGGGAGTCAATCTAAAAACAAGTACTAGAGAATATAATAATACAGGTATTAAGTAGCTATGGCAAAATTGTGAACTTGGTAGAAGAATGAGACAATCTTGGAAAATACTCATATAATAACTTCTGTAATTTTACAGAGGTCCTGTGTTTTATGTGAAAGTATTGGGACTAGATTTGTTTTAGAATTTAGAATTTTCAGACTTTTTTTGGAGTAATGCTTATATATATGATATGACTGGCAATGCCATTCTCCGGCATGGAAATATTTCTGCAGCAGAATATATGAATGTTCACACCAGATAAAGTAAATAAAAATTAAGAAAAGTTTTTATTTTAAGAGCTTTCTAGATTTCAGAATTGGAATTAAGAGCTTATGCACCTGTCTTTGTTAACAAATGACATCGTTTTCTAAAACACTGGTCAAATTATGCAGAAAACAAATTAAACCCCAACTTGGTCAAAGTAACCAAAGTAATTTGGCCATCTTTGAGTTTATTTTACTGCTTGGGTATGCTCTTACACATTCTGACCTGCTACATAGGGCCAGGTAGATTTGTTTGTGGGGGAAAAAAGGTGACTGCAAGGAGAACAGAAGTAGTTCTTAGTCCTGCTCATTTTTGAAGTGAGGGTCAGAGTTCTGACCAAAAAGCTCATTCTCTTGGTAGTTCGTAACATGGCTGTTGGGTGCCTGGTCAGTACATTCGTTGGCTCCAGTTTGTGGTACTGTTGCTTTTGGGTCTACATTTTTAAAAATAGAATCTATCAATAATTTGCAATTGTTTTGTTGAATTCCTTTTTCTTAGTCTAGTTATCCATGAAATCTTAATTTGTCGGTGATAGAGGTGGTTAAAAAAGGGCACAACCAACCGCCCAAATGTGGTGGCAGAAATGCCAGTGTGTTAAGAGTGTGTGAACTTAAAACATTATCGAGCAGTTAAACTGAACCATGAGAGACTCTTGAATGCTGAGAACAAACTGAGGGCTGATGGGGGTGGGGGAGAGGGGAAGAGGGGTGATAGGCATGGAGGAGGGCACTTGTGGGGATGAGCACTGGGTGTTATATGGAAACCAACTTGACAATAAACTATTAAAAAAATAAACTGAATTAATTAACACCTCAGGGCCCTGTTATTTATGATTGTATTTCAAGCATTCTGTAAAATGACGTGTATAAGCAGGTCTTTTCTTCAGAACACTCTGAAAGCGTTTAGTCAGATTCTTAATTTATAATCTTTGGAACTTGCTTTTATTTTGTGTAATGACAATGAAAATGTATGGTAATTGATCCTGAGAGTTACACTTGTGAAGTCTTTGTGGGTGTGTGTTACAGTGCTAGCTATGGAAGTAAGTTGATAAAAGAAGACATTGTGTGTATAAGAAAATGTTTCCCTTTTACACCGTTATTTATTCGAGCAGCTTGATGAAATTTCATTTTGGTCTTCTTTGGTGAACAGGTAGGTTAAGACACAGAATATAAAGCTGATGCCTTTGGCTCATACATTGGATATATTTTTGTAACTTGCGTAATGTCATCCAGCAGTTTCTAAAAAAGAACAGGGTGGTTTTTTTTTTTTTTAATCCTAGTACATCAGCCTAACAGGTAATGATTTTTTTTTTTCCATTTTCTCACACACTCTCATGGGCTTTCCTGGGTTATATCTATGACACAGAGAGGACAGGGAGGGAGATCATTGCCATTGCTGATGAAATGGCAACACTTCATTTTGTGCCCTCTTGCTGGAATGTCAGGGAAGAGGACATTTACTACAAATAAAACTTTAAATCCACAGTTAGATTCAATTTTAGACATGGGTAGTCTATTATAAATACAACACTAAAATCGTATTAATAGTACTGTTAGTATGATACCTTGCGGTTAATATCAATAATCTCACATTGAACATGCTTAAAATAGCTATCAATAACAAAATATAATCACAGTGACAATATTTATTGACCTTTGCTAAATGCTAGGCATGTGTTTCATGCCTTACTTGTTTGGACTCCTATAACCCTCATACCCTCTGACAGGGAAGGCATGTTGGAAGTCGGCTTTCGTACAAGAAGAAGCTCCGTTAAGGTATCGGGACATCAAATAATTTAGCCACGGTCACAGGAAACGAAGCATTCTGGCCCCACTGTGTTTTATTGCCTTCAACCTTACATTCCTTACAAATACAGTTGCCCCTCAACTCTTTGGGATTCACCCTCATCTATTTGTAACAAAGCTGAGAACATGGAAGCAAGCGAAAACATTACTGTAATGAAAGTAGAAGCACCATTCTCTGTAAGAGTATGCACAGTCGGGAGGCAGGACGGAACTACTGGGCTCTGTACTATCTTAGGCCCATTAGTAAAGGGCGTGGAGCCTGGACACCGCAGTGGAACCTGACGGTTGTAGCTCAGGCACTAATGCTTCCAAGTGATTGAGGAAGTGAGAAGAATGTTAGTTTAATCTGTGAGAAACTGAAAGCAAAAATCTAATAATTTTATAGAAATCTCTTATGACTGGAAAAACAGTGCTTGAAATGGGCACATATTTATCTATTCATGCCTTCTGCCCATCTCTTCACTGGATTATTTGGGTTTGGGGTGTTGAGTTTGTTAAGTTCTTTGTAGATTTTGGATACTAACCCTTTACCTGATGTGTCATTTGCAAATATCTTCTCCCATGCTGTGAGTTGCCTTTTAGTTTTGTTGATTGTTTCCTTTGCCGTGCAGAAGCTTTTTATCTTGATGAGGCCCCAGTAGTTCTTTCTGCTTTTATTTCCCTTGACTCCTGGAGACCTATCTAGTAAGAAGTTGCTGCAGCCAAGGTCAAAGAGGTTGCTGCCTGTTTTCTCCATATATATCTAGTGCTATTCTGTAGGTTTTAAATAACTGAGAAGGTTTGGATGTAGAACAGAAAATGCATACTTGTAGATCTTAACCCGTGAATGTGTCTTTAAAAAATACCATCTGCGTTTTTTTGGTTTTTGTTCTTGTTTTACGGTTTGATTAAGAAGGTGAAGTTTGACTGTAAAATAAGTTCCGTCTACCCTTTTCTGTCCCATTTTCATTTTCCCGCTAGATCACTCTTTTGATGTCTTCAAAACATCCAAGCACCCCCCAGCATTCCCTGCTGGACGCCGGCTCTCTGATGTGCTGAATGGCGGTGATGAAGTTTATGCCAACTGTATGGTGATAGATCAGGTAAGATGGACTGATGTTACAAGAGGGATCTTGATCTCTTTCCAAAAATATTCAGCATTGTTGGGCAGCTCTCAAGATTTCAGCCTAAGGGTAGCCCTGGTGATGCCAGAGTGGAGCCTCCTCATACAGGCATTTAACTTCAGTCCTCCTTTCCATTCACAGCACACATTAACCCACCATGACACACTTGAGGGTGGCATCGTGAGGCACTGTCCAAGGGAGGAGTGTGAGAGCTCTTCCCTTGGGGCCAACATAGGAAATGACAGTTGGAAATCTGAGATCTTCTTCTTTTTTTAAAACATTTATTTATTTTTGAGAGACTGAGAGCATGAGTGGGGGAGGGGCAGAGAGAGAGAGGGAGACATAGAATCTGAAACAGGCTCCAGGCTCTGAGCTAGCTGTCAGCACAGAGCCCGATGCAGGGCTCGAACCCAGGAACTGTGAGATCATGACCTGAGCCGAAGTTGGACGCTTCACCATCGAAGCCACCCAGGCGTCTCAAGAATGTCCTTCAGTTTTGATTTTTCTGATAATTCCTCATGATTGAGTTCGGGCTGTGTTTGGTCGTCAGGATTACAGAAAGGATGTTGTGTTGTTTTCAGCGCATTGTATCAGGAGGCACATGACAATAATATATCCCATCACTGGTAATGTTATCTTTGATTTGCCATGTTTGTTTTCAGTAAAATTATGGTCTCCTTAGACTGCCAAATGTCTTGAAGGGAGAGTTTGAGTCTGTGCATCTCCTGTTACTCAACAAACTCTGACCTACTGGTTTGAGCCTTCCTTGATTATTGTTTTTGCCTTAGTAAATTATTATGATTATGACAATTTAGGACTCCACATTTCCCTTTTTACTTCTTTCCCCCTGCACTAACCATCACCAAATGGTGTCACCCTCTTTTTTGTTGCTGTCTTGTTTCCTGGGAGTGATGCCTTTGATTACTGCTGCCTCAGATCACTGATGCTTTTAAGCTCCTTCCTTAGAACAAATGCTTTGATCAACCAAGATTCTTTTTTCTTATGTGTAGGGGCCCTTTCTTTTTGCAGTGATGATTAAAAAAAATTTTTTTTAATGCGTATTTTTGAGAGAGAGAGAGAGAAAGAGGAGGTAGGGGCAGAGAGCAGAAGATACAGAATCCAAAATAAGCTCCAGGCTCTGAGCTCTGAGTTGTCAGCATAGAGCCCAACATGGGGCTCGAACTCACAAACTGTAAGATCATGAGCTGAAGTCACACGCCCAACTGAGCCACCCAGGTGCCCCTCCAGTGATGATTTTAGGTCAGTCTTAGGCCCTCCACAAGCTCCCTGTTACGTAGAAGTGTTCACTTGGGGAAACGTAAAATTTTGTGTTCGAAGAAGAGATTTTGGGGGGAGGAAAAAATTACAAAAACAAAATGAGAACAAACAAAACAAGGTAAATAAGGTGGAAGGTTAATAAATTGGGGAAACTTTATTCTCTGTTCAGCCAATCTTTCCTGCTTTTTCTCAGCAAATATTTTTCTTTAAATTTCCAGGTTGGCAATTTGGATGTTAACTACATTAATATAGAAGGAATCACTACAAACACCTGCCCTGAGTCGATGGGTTCGACTCTGGGACCTCAGAGCAGCAAGCATATCCTTGCTGCTGAAAGCAGCCATGGAAAATACCTGCTAAGTGAGAAGAAGGAAGTGACCTCAAGTACTGAAGCTCAGCAGTCCTTCATATCACCATCTGGTTCATATGCTTCCAATTATAATCTTTCTTTTGGTCTTCATGGATTTGAAAAGGAACAAAGTCACCTAAAGAAAAGAAGGTAAGGGGGGAAAAGTTAAGATGTTATATTCTAGAGGAAAAATGTAGAAAATCAAAGGACCTTATAGCTGAACTTGCGAAATTATATTTTATTGTTACTTCCTCTTTGATCTTTACATCAAAATATTACCCCCCTTTACATCCCTACTTTCCTTGACTTAAAAGTCAGACACTGATGAAAACAGACTAAAAATAATAGAGGAAAAGCACAATGAGACAGCCTTCTATACTACTAGATAGGCACAATTTTGAAGTGTAATAATACCACATTTTGTTGAAAATGTATACAGTGGAAATCCCAAATACAGTTGATAGGAGTGAAAATTGCATAATAATTTTGGAAAATAATTTGGCATTATCTAGTAGAGACATTCCTTTTCTTCTAGAAAATGTGAGAACGAGGACAAAGGACTTGGAACCCCCAGAAAGCCCTGTTTTGGGCCTGGGATGGCCGTAGGACTCTTCCTTCAGTGGGTGCCAGGCTGGGAGTGTGTAACAGGCTTGATAATGAGCTCAAAGTGAAATGCACCTCCTTCATTAAAAAGTCAGTAATAAGCCGAGAGACTGGGAAATTCTCATGAAGGAGAAATCTGAGGGCACATAATAAAAACTGAGGTTAATACAGGGACCTAAATCCTAAATTTAAGACATTTTGCTGAAAGTTAAATAGGCACAATATATAACCATTATGTTACTCATACTTAACTGTTCTGAGAAGCTGCAAGGAGGAAATAAAGAATGCAACATTTATTTTAAACTGCCCAACAACAACAACCCAAAAATGAGGTGTACGAAGAGTTTCATGCTAAAACTTGCATTTTTTTTTGTTTTACCACCATCTACAGTAAGAAATACTTTTCATACCATGACCCCATGCCACATATGTACACAAAAACATTAATAAGTGTTTTATGAAAGAACATGTGGAATGTATTCTGATATTTTCCATTCTGTTGTAAAAGAAAATTTTGGTCACAACCTATAATAAATTTCATATTTGACTAATGGGATTTTGAAAAATTGCATTATAAAACACTAACCGAGGGGTGATCCTGAAGAATATTGTTCATGGGGTCTCCTGGGTGGCTCAGTTGGTTAAGGGTCTGACTTCAGCTCAGGTCATGATCTCGCAGTTCATGAGTTCGAGCCCCACATCGGGCTCTGTGCTGACAGCTTAGAGCCTGGAGCCTGCTTCAAATTCTATGTGTCTCTTTCTCTCTGCCCCTTCTCCATTCGTACTCTCTCTCTCTTTATCTCACAAAAATAAATAAACAGTAAAAAAATTTTATAAAAAAAAGACTATTGCTCATGATACCAAATATCTTAGCTTAAAAGCTTAAGGAGGAAAAATAGTAGCCCAATTTAAATTAGCAGAAAAAGGAATATTTTAATGTGCAGCATGCAAAATAAAATAATTATCAGTGATACTTATAGTATGTACTCACAGTGATGGAGAAATGCTTTATATAACTGGAAAGGCTTATATTAAATTAGGGTAGAGTGCAGGCAGTCACCCATTCGAACTTGATGTTTAGGAATACAGAAGTCACAAGCTGAAAACAAATAGAGGAACTTAAGCAGAGCTTTAACCCCCCTATCCCACAAGGTCTCTGTCCACTCTCTGACTACCATTGAATTAAGGAAACTACACAGCATGTTAATATGTCTATAATTACGTTGCAGTAACAGTCAGAGCACCAGTATTTGCCAGAAAGTGTTTCTTCACACCAGGCTTTAGTTTTTTTTATGAGAAAGAATTTTATGGGCTTCAACATTTGCATTCAATTAAAGTGTGAGGCCCACCCCGTTTGTTCCATGCTCATTGCCAAGATGAAGTCCCTTAATCAGTTCTGAAAGGAGAAAACCCCACTTTGGAATTGCTCAGAGATGCCAGTTGTGGCTTTCACTTCTGTGTAAATGTCGTAATTGATTATATTGATATTCAGTGGCCATTAAATAGCCTATGGATTTTTAAGAAAAAAGAACCAACATGGACTAATTCAGAGTTTCATATTCTGCTTCATATTTCATAAGCAATGTGCTTTTATTTTGTTGTCATTAAAATTTTAATCCAGAACTGCAACAATGAAAGAAAAATATATTTGAAAATGCATCGAGCATTAACATGCCTATAGAAGCACCTGGCCTCAAAGTCTGAGTGGTTTAAAATGTAAATATTATGGAATGAGCCATGAATATGGAAGGTCACATTCTTTTAATTTTATGGTTATTAAAGTAAAATTAGGAAAGAAAAGCAGTAGTTCAGCAGAATTATTACCTGTTTCTGAGGTGGATTTCTCACCTAAAATCTCTAAAAATGATGATCTAACATGACACATTTGGGACCCCACTAGACTCAGGTTGACTAGTATCTTTTTTGGTGGGGGGGTCAAATTTTTATTTTAATTCTAATTAGTTAATATTCGGTGCAGTATTGTTTCAGGAGTAGAATTGAGTGATTAATCACTTGCATACAACAACCAGTGCTCATCATAACAAGTGCTCTTCTTAATGCCCATCCCCCATCCAACCCTCTATCATTAAGAGCCTCTCATAATGGCTCTTTCCTTGGCATCAGTCAGTTCTGAGGTGAGAATTGCAGCCTGTCCTTGAATGTCCCTGAGCTATCCATCCCCACGCTGCCTATCCTCACATGCCACCCCCCCAGAGGCCTCCCACATAGCCCAGTTTCATCTGCAGTTTTAACATTTGAAGGCTAATTAAGGCCGCCAATACTCAAACTTACGAAACAAGTAAGATAGTACTAACTCACACTGGGTTTTGTTAGACTACTTGAAATGGCTTTTGTTAGGTAGAAGTGTTCACTTGGGGAAACGTAAAATTTTGTGTTCGAAGAAGAGATTTTGGGGGGAGGAAAAAATTAAAATACAAGTTTTGTTAGAAACGTTTTTAATGAGTATCCATGGCATCTTCGGCCAAAGAGAATTTGAATTGAGAGAATCAGACACCAGTGACTGTGTCGGTCAGTCTCTAGGCTCACATGATGTTTTATTTACTCACTTGTGCTTTAGTTCTAGCCTTGATGCCCTGGATGCCGACAGTGAAGGGGAGGGGCATTCTGACCACTCACACGTTTGCTACACTCCAGTGTCTCAGAGTTCCTCAAGAATGGAGATTCCTAGTAGGGATGAATTGGACTCTTTTGACACCACAACTGAACCAGAATTCAGCATCTCCAGGACTGAGTCACTTTCTTTGTCAAGTAATCTGCACTTGAAGGTATTCTTAATGCTTTTAATTTGGTGTATTGTTAGCATAGAAGCCATGTTCTCTAAAGCACTCTATCTCTTTCTGAAGAACAAATTACATTTCATTCACATGTGTGAAATATATATGTGTATATATATATTTTTTGGAGACTCGAGCTGTCTGATTGAGTCTGTCTTTTTATTTTTTATTTTTAACATTTTTTTTTTAATATTTTTTATTTATTTCTAGGAGAGAGAGAGAGAGAGAGAGACAGCGCGAGCAGGGGAGGGTCAGAGAGAGAGGGAGTCACAGACTGAAACAGGCTCCAGGCTCTGAGCTGGCAGTCAGCACAGAACCCGACACGGGGCTCGAACCCACGAACCGCGAGATCATGACCCAAGCGAAAGTCGGACGCTCAACCGACTAAGCCACCCAGGCGCCCCATTATTTTTAACATTTTTTAACGTTTTATTTAATGTTTTATTTCTTTCTGAGAGTGAGAGAGAGGCAGTGTGAGCAGGGGAGGGTCAGAGGGAGAGGGAGACACAGAATCTGAAGCAGGCTCCAGGCTCTGAGCTGTCAGCACAGAGCCCAATGTGGGGCTCGAACCCACAAACCATGAGATCGTGACCTGAGCCAAAGTTGGACGCTTAACCAGCTGAGCCACCGAGTCTGTCTTTTTAATCTCTCCTACTCTTGTTTCATTTGTATAGTCTTTCAAATGACTGATTTGTGTTTCATTAATTCACCATCAATACATATAATCTTTCACATACTTGGAAAATGTTACTGTTTTATATAATGATTTCTGCCACCGTTCGTTAGGCAAAGGGAGAAAACTGTTAATAGTAAGTGGATTTAAGTGATCCATCTTGTTTTTTTAACTTTTTTTTTCACATTTATTTATTTTTGAGAGACAGAGCATGAACAGGGGAGGGGCAAAGAGAGAGACATACAGAATCCGAAGCAGCTCCAAGCTCGGAGCTGCCCACATGGAGCCCGACGCAGGGCTCGAACTCACAAACTGCGAGATCACAACCTGAGCCGAAGTTGGACGCTTCACTGGCTGAGCCACTCAGGCGCTCCTAAGTGATCCATCTTGTTTTGGCTCACATACATTTTTCTCGGCTCAGGTGTTGAGGTAAATAATATTACTAAGGCAAAGGTGGTATTTCTTCAGGCTTCCTGCTTCACGTACTTATGTGGGGCACTGAAAACTGTCAGTTTTTCTGTAGGAGATGACTTTTCTCTCGTAGACATTTTCACGTTGGAGTTTTGTCGTGGTGTTTGTTGTTGTGTTTTTAAAGAATGAACTCTTTTAACCTTGCAAACAAATCCTTTTTGTGTTCACACGTGTGTTTTCTTCCTTTTGGATTTCTTCTGTCTACTGAGTTTCTTTTTAAGTTGAGTTTACTCCTGTGAAATAATGTTTGCTGTGCCCCAACTTCTCTTCCTCTGAACGCCTGACAGTTATGATAATGCTCTATTTTTTTAGTATGCTCTGCAATATATGAAGCGTGTGTTACCTTCGTGCAAAATACATAATCTTCTCTTAATTAGGACCTAAATATTACCTTTCTGTGTTTGAGTAAATGAGGTTCTGGAGGGATTAGATGCCCTGTCCAGGCTGCCCACCTACCACTCAATCCAGGCCTTCATGTTCCTGAACCCTTTCCCTTAGCTCCTAGGCCTGTAGAGCTGTCCTAATCTTTTGAACCTGAATGCCAGATGATCTTTCTGGATGGTAAGAAATAGGTATGGTTGTTCATGTAGCCACTTCTTTTGCATTTTGAACGGGATGCTGAAAAATGTCTCGTTACTTGGAGGGAAAAGTAACTCAGTCCTTGTGATTCAGTTCCAGGTGGTTCACTTTCAGGAAGACTGCCCTATAAAATGTATCTTGCCTTGCCTCTGTAACTACCCTGTGTAATTTTTTGCCAAAGAGTTCTGGCTAATTTTCAAAGTTCGGTTGTTAGGAAAAATAATTACTGTGCATGACTTAACTGCAGAGGGTGGCATTTGGCTAAGGTCCTTTGTGGCCAGTCACCGTTAGGGGTATAGGACAGCTCTGGCTGGCCTTTCCGATATCTAGAATCAGGGAGCCCTCCCTAATAAATTCACAAGCCAAGTCTCAAGGCCCTTTGAAACAGAGGCAGGCTTCTGTTTGCAACTTCCCTCCAGGCTCATTAACTAAACCAGTGAACTTAGGGAGACTGTATGTTTTCACTTAGGGAGAATGGAAGCTACCAGTGCTTGTGAAGGACAGTTGCTGATGGCTTAATTTTAGTAACAAATTTTGTATTGCTTTATTTTAACTCTAACTTGAAATGATAGCTTAAAAATGGATGAGTGGGATCAATCCTAAGGACCCTAGTTCCCTATTAGACGAGGGCTGGGTACTATAAATGGCTTTAACGGTATTCTGTTGCATATTGATTTAAATTTTCTGGAACACATAAGATAACCATCTTTTAATTATCTTGCCATCTTGCAGTGTCACATATGTTGCAAATATAGAAATAGTATGTAATTGGGAAAGCAGTAACAAAAAAAGTAGGTCACTTAAAAGAAGAAGATCTATAAATTAGTGATACTTAGATGCATTTTAGGAAGTGCTAGATGGAAGGCCTGTTGAAAGATGGACACAGACTAGAAGGATTTGAATATTGACCTGATGCATCCTTCCTGAGAGGCTACAGCTAACATTATAAATTTAAATAGATGTTGAGTAGTTAAAAAAAAAAAAAAAAAACTCCTGCAAGTGGCTGTTCCTCTACCTTTTAATAATTATTAAATAAGGGGCGCCTGGGTGGCTTAGTCGGTTAAGCGTCCGACTTTCGCCTAGGTCATGATCTCCGGTTCGTGGGTTCGAGCCCCGCGTCGGGCTCTGTGCTGACTACCAGCTCGGAGCCTGGAGCCTGTTTCAGTCTGTGACTCCCTCTCTCTCTGACCCTCCCCTGCTCACGCTCTCTCTCTTTCCTAGAAATAAATAAAACATTAAAAAAATTAAAAAAAAATAATTATTAAATAAAATATCTGTTAATATGAAATTTTGCTTGGAAACTACAGTGCAAAAAAGAAAAACCTGACAACTCACGAGAAAAAAAAGTGACCCATTGAATATGCAGAGAAAAAAATCATTTGACCTAATTTTTCACTTTTATCCAACCTAATTAGAATGTCATAGTTGTATTTAAAGTATATATTGGCAGGGAGATGCTCAAGTTTACTAAAGCGTTAAAAAGGCAGTACAATTTTAAAAGTTGTGATAGGCAAACAAGAACAAATGATGACATTACATCAGAAATATTCACATTGAATCTTTTTACAGAGATGCTGATTTACTAACATTCGTGGTGAACACATACTTTCAAGTCCTCTCTAGAATTTTTATTTTTTAAACTTTGTTTTGCTTTCTTCTAGGAATCATTGCTTTCTGGGGTCCGCTCACGTTCTTATTCCTGCTCATCACCCAAAATTTGTTTAGGAAAAACTCGGTTGGTGCGTGATTTTACATTGTGCAATTCTAGTGAAGGTAAGCATTATTTACCATTTGGCTTTGAGAGCATTCTCTTCCAGAACAGGTTTTCAGATAGTAAAGGTATATAAAATACACAAAAGTAGCATGCAAGGATTTTCCATTCCATTTTCATAATTGAGTTTTCTAAGCTTAGCAAAATCCTTTTCTCGTTGTATTTTAGTCAAGTTATAGATATGTTGATGAAATTTAAAAATATACACCTCTCTGTGGCTCTATTCTTTGGATGAAATGTTTTCTTCTAGAATAGTGTAAACTAGAATTTATTCTAGGTTCATATTATGACAGCCTTAGGAGATTTGAAGTAAATTATAAAAAATTACTTTGCCTTATGTTTAAATTGCTGAAGTAATTTGCTCAAAGGCAAACTTTGGCAAGATAGATTTTCCCTCTTTTTTTATTTAGCAAGGGACTTTAGAGAGTTGAAATAAAAGAAAATCGTTGAAACCCGAGTAACGATATCTCAGCATTCTTTGCGGCAATGTAAATAGTCAGAAATAAAATTGCTATACAATAAAATTTTAATTGAACCATAGTATACCTTCAGAAAAGGGTACAAATTGTAAGCATACAGCTTGACACATTTTCAAAACTGAATTCAAATTATAAATAGAATGATTATGGGCAATTGAGAGCTGCCCTTGTAGCCCCTTTCAGCTACCACCCCCATTTTCTACTCTATTTTGAAACAAAGGTATTTCTGTACATAATATATTATGTAGTAATTTTATTTAAAGGCGTATCTGAAAGTATGTCAATGTGTAATGCCAAGTCATAAAATAAAATGTTTGTCATTGTATTAATGCTTTTTTTGTCTCCCATCCTTAAGAGTCTTCAATTTTCGGAAAGCGAGATGTGCCTAAGTATTCTTAGTTTCCCCATTGTAGAATATTTAAAATAGGATTTATTTCACAGGTTTCCTTCTCTTCATTTTTACTTACTCTTTATTACATTGATGTTGGCACTTGCATACCATGTGAGACAGTCTTAAAAAAATAACCTTTATGGTTGGAACTGCCTTCCTGAAACAATGACTTACTTATGGGAGATGTTCCATAATTATTTATTGAATGAATGTACAGAGCAAGATATAGGATATAGGATCAAGATATTTAAGAATATACAGAGCACAAAACAAGTGCCTTTGGTATTTTTGGTTTTGTTTTTCCTCCTTCTCTCTGGGGATCTTTACTGGAAAAGGAGAAAGCAAGACTGATAATAAATGTCAGTTTTAATTTATGGAATGGGACGATGGAGAAAAGAACTAAGAAAGAAAGGAACAAGATAGATTGAATTTGCCCTGGGTGTACGTGTATGTGTGTACACACACAGATACACACATGCGCACGCACAGACACATACACCATGAATCTTTCTGGGGTCTCCATGTCTCCCTAACCTTAGTTTCAGTTGGGATTCCTTTGAATGGCAACTTGACATCTTTTCACTGATGGTCTTAGTTGGCAAAATAACTTTATACTGCAACTATTTAGAAAATGCTTCTAAATCTTTGCAGTGGGCAAAATGGTGGCCTTGACATTATATACATAGTATGACTAGTTTTTAAAGTCAGTTCAGAAGTTGGAAGTTGTTGACCAGATGATCGAGAGGAAACTGATTGTTTATAAGGGAAAAGAGCCCTGATTTATGAATTCTTTAATGAATAAGGAAGAGTATCTTTGCCTTACATACCATCCTTAAATCTTTGCACTTCAGTTAGAAGGAATAAAAAGCTGACGTCAATTTTTTTGGCTTTTCTGTTAATAAAGTCTTACTTTTAGACAGAATATTTAAAAATAGGGCCCTTTCAATGAATTTGATCTCCAGAAGGTAAGAATCACAAAGAGGCAATGTAGATTGAAGCTAAACAGCACATGTACAAAAATTCCAATGGGTAAACAATAGGATATGAGGAATAAATGAACTCTTATGGAAGAAGGAATCATTTTAACTTTGTGTGTGAATGTGATCAAAGCATAAGAGTGAAAGCTTAACTAGTTCAAAGATGTAATGTTCCATTGTTTCAATTGCTTAGATTAATCAGAGGTAAATGCACATGCACATTACCTAACGTTCTCTCTTGATGCGTTTGGAATAGTGCTAAAGGCTTTTTCCTTTGAGCATATTCCAAGTCTTCATAATCCCTAGTAGGAAGCCCCTTTATATTAGCTACAAGACAGATACACAAAGACAGGATTCAGCCCTTTTTATTCTTATTTGTGACGTTTTCTCATCCTTGTCACTTCCAAGAGGTTACTTATTGTTTCTCATGCCTTTTTTTTGGGGGGGGGGCAAGTGTACAACGGTGTGGTGACATTATTTAACGCTTGTATATGCAAAACAAAATCCTGTCCTATAATTCCCTTTGGTACCTTGTGTGTTTAGATAGACAAGAATATTGTCAGTAATTAAAACCTCACCAGGAAGGACACAAGTGTTATAAAGAATTTGAGGAGTGAAGCAAATGTACGTCTAAAAATTGTGCACTATTAGATGGAAACCTCTTAGACTTTGTCCAGTTGTCTGAGTCTGGTTCCATTAATTATCTTGGCCATGTGGCTAAATCTCTTAGTACCTTATCATGTTTATAAGAAGCCTCATGATTTCTTCTCATGACTTAATTTGAGAAATATTTAATAGAGGTAATAAAAATCCTTCAAATTCTTCAAAGCAGATTTTTTTTTTTTTTTACTACCTGCAAGATAGCGTTAGATTTAACATTGATATTGACACATTTCAGGAGATGTGTGTTGATTAGTTTTGTCCCTTATTTATCTGACCCATTTCCCTTTGCAAACTGGTTTTGCCTCTTCATTCTTGAGGATTATAGCAGCAAAGGAGTTGTCCTTGCTCGGTAGATGATGTGTTCCCCCGGGGGCCATGCCCTCTTTCAGTCTCTGTCTCTGTCGAAGTCACTGTCTGTGCTACATCACCGTAATAGGTGCTCCATTTCCGGAAACAAGATGGTGCTTACCTGCTTGCTCCTTCTGCCTGCTCCTTCTGTCTCCCATCTCCCTTGCCGCCAGGTCCGGTGGGGAAAGTGATTCTCCCATTCCTACCACAATGCCCATCTCTGAACTGGTTGCTGCTAGGATTTTATGAAGACATTTCAGCTCTATTATCATGAACTCTCCTTTAGGCCGGCCTTCAAGACTCTTCTGTAGCATCACTAAAAGGCAGCTAAGATGTGTATTGATTTCATATGTTGGGGAATTAGTGTTACAAATAAGGGATGAAGCTCTGATGAGAAATATCCAGAGACAGAAGTCATTTACTGCAGTGCTAACACTGTTTGCTGCCACTTGCTGATGCTAACTCAATTCCTAAAGTCATTAAATGTTGCCCTGTGTTGGCCTCCTGTCTGTTCTGTCCCGACTAGGGACAGTGATAAAGATATCCAGAGCAATGGCTACCTACGTAAAATGACTTGTTTTCTCATTATTTTCTAACCGATGGTGTCAATATTGATATGATATGGTTGAGTGTGTGCTTTTCAGACTAACACATGACTGTTGGTTTGTTTGCCTTAGTTTTCATTTTATTGTTCTGTGTCTTGTAGAGCAAAGAGCTTACAGCTTGCCGGAGCCACCAAGAGAAAAAAGGTATTTTAACTGTTCCAAATTTCCTGAGGGCCTCCTTGCCAGCTTTGGAAATGTTTGTGTATGATTTTTGAGATCTGTTCAATAGTTTGTGAGAGTTTCTGGGTAATGAGCCTGCATGAATCCTTTTCTCCCTCTGTAATCTGTAGTGGTACAGGTTGGCCAGCATGTTCCTTTGACTGCCCAGATATGTGGGCCTTAGGACTGGGGACAGAGTGTTCTCTTCTGGGTGATTTTCAAAGACAAACCCCTCCCATGTACTTGGCCAAGAGGAGCAGCAGTGTGAGGATGACCTGCCTTAGAAAGGCATTCGGTTCTTCCTAGGCCTGTCTGCCATGACCCGATGATCTGCTGCGGGAGCAGACCCCTGGGTGGTCACAGATACAGAGTGCATAACCACCTCTGCTATATATCTTTCTGGGTACTTATTAGAGTGGTTGGTTGTCCCTGAAACCTGAAGAATAAGTGATATAGTTAAGTCTTACAAGCGTTAACAGTTTTCTGATGGATAAGCAGAGTTGAAAGCTATAAACCTAAGCTATCCTTTTTCCTAAGCTGCCGCTGTTGGTGTAGTCAGGCTTGGGAAGCTGACCAGCAAGCAGGGAGGATTGTTGAGTTCTGCTGGTCTTCAGTAACTGCTCATAGGTCACGCTGTGAAACAGCCCTGAGGTTGTATGTAAAACCAGTGCCCGGAATGGCAGCCATGTTTGGCTTGAAGAGACATTGTGAAAAAGGAAAATGGCTTTCATTTGGGTTATAATAATGCTAAAACTCTGGAACCTTTTAGTGTATAGATCAAGATGGACTATTTTGTTTTATTTACATAAAAATATTTTTTTAATGTTGGCTTATTTTGAAAGAGACAGAGCATGAGCCGAAGCAGGCTTCAGGCTCTGAACTGTCAGCACAGAGCCTGACGTGGGACTCAAACCCCCGAACCATGAGATTATGACCTGAGACGAAGTTGGATGCTTAACCAACTGAGGCACCCAGTCACCTCTATTTTGTTTTAAATCTTTGGGAAAAAGTATCACTAAGAAAAAGCCTCCATTTGTTCTTTTATTTTATTTTATTTTATTTTATTTTATTTTATTTTTTTTGAGACTAGGATTGCAATTTTCACATGATAACGCAAGAAGACTAACTAAGAATGCCCTTTAAGGATACGATGACGATGAAGATGACAGGGACAATGATGATAGCAAGAGTGGCAGTAACCCAGTGGGGGGTTTTCCTGTGTAGCTTACACTTATTACCTCAGTTAGGCAATTTACTCACTTAGGGAATTTGATCATCATCTTTGTTATCATTTTGATGGACAGCCTTCTCCCTGTCATCTTTTCAACAATTGGAAAAGTAATAGACTGATGATAAAGATATTAAAATATTTCTTCTCTGTTAGGAGAGGGCTTTAAGACTGAAAGAGCTCATGTCTTAATTGGTTAAGTATTAGTCTGTAAAATACTTTAACTTAGATGGGATGTGTGGAGAGAGTGTCCCTTTCTCATTTCTTTCTCTTCTTGAGTCTGTGTTGTTCTGCATCCTGAAGCATCTTTCTTAGTCATAGCCCCAGATGTATCTAGTAGAATAGATCTTTGATCTCAGTCTGTGCCCAGTACCCTTTGGATGCTTGAGCATTGCTAATGCTTTGCTTTGGTCATGTTGTACTTACTTCAAGGATGTGCCCCCTTTGGAATTCTCTTATTTATATTAATCACTTAGTTTCTGGGAAAGAGTGCAGCCAGCTGAAAGGTGGCTCACTCCAAATGTGTAGGCTCTTTTCTGCAGGAGCAGACACTTCATATGTATCAACCTTTTTTTTTTTTTTTTTTTTTTTAATATTTTTATTTATTTCTAGGAGAGAGAGAGAGAGAGAGCGTGAGCAGGGGAGGGTCAGAGAGAGAGGGAGACACAGACTCTGAAATAGGCTCCAGGCTCTGAGCCGGCAGTCAGCACAGAGCCCGACGCGGGGCTCAAACCCACGAACCGTGAGATCATGACCTAAGCGAAAGTCGGACGCTTAACCGACTAAGCCACCCAGGCGCCCCTGTATCAACCTTTTTTTATGCACAAAATATAGTAGTATTTAATTTTCCCAAAATGTTAGTTTATACAGGAGCACAAACACAGTTTTATACTCTCAATGTAAGTATATAATTCATTTTTTAAAGTTTCTATTTAATTTCCAGTTAATTAACATGCAGTGTAATACTAGTTTCAGGTTGTACCAACTTCTTAATGATTATGTGGCATAACTGTTCTTTTATTGACACCATCCATCTTCAATGTTTTACAATTGTTTATATATTTAAAAAACATCTGAGCATCCGAATGTCCGTCCAATGAAGTCTCACTGTCAATTTTCAATTTTGATATTGGGAATTCCTTTGAACACTTAGTGTGTTTAGTTCTTTGAAAAATTGTTTATAAATATTGTAGGTTTCAAGATTAAGATACTGAGGATCCTTATTCTTAAGATATTTTAAATTATCTTTCTTGAAAAGGTAACGCAATGAGAACCTCTAAAGAATGGGGCTTGTAAAACTTGATTGTGGATGGGTCCATTGACCGTCATATCAACAGTAGAGATTAGGCATCTTGTTCTGGGATTTGAAAAGATTTGAATTTTTTTCTAGATTCTTACAAATTGAAAAGCTATTTAAATGCTGTTATGAAATCAGTTGGGGATTTTCCCCTTCTCAGTTCTTTCCTAACATAACTAATTGTTACGTAGGTGAAAACAACATAATTAGAGTTGAAACATGGAATCCGCCAGCCTTCTACATTTGCCCAGAGGTTATGCTGTGTTACTCATTTTCATAATGGGACAGTGGATCATGTCCATGATGTTCATGCTTCTACTATGTTTCTTAGTCTTATTTTTTACTTTTTTAGTTTATTTGTTTTGAGAGAGAGAAGATGAGTGAGGGAAGAGCAGAGAGAGAGGGAGACAGAGAATTCCAAGCAGACTCTGTCAGCACAGAGCCTGACATGGGGCTCAGTCTCAACAACCGTGAGCTTATGAGCTGAGCTGAAATCAAGAGTTGGACACTTAATGGACTCACCCACCCAGGCGACCATTTTTATGAGTTTTTCATACTGACTGTTTTAGGCTGTTTGTATGGTTTGGTTGTGTTTCAGGTCTCCTCATGCCTTTGAATTTAAAGAGTAAGTGGTATGCCTTTATGTCATTTTGCAGTTTTGTAGAGGATATATGAAAATTGTGGTGCATTTAAAGGTTTTAATTTTTTTTAATGTTTATTTTGGAGAGGGAGAAAGAGAGCACACATGAGGAGGGGAGGAAGGTAGAGAGTGAGAGGGAAACTGAGGATCCAGTGCGGGGCTTGAACTCACAAACTATGAGATCATGACCTGAGCCGAGTTAGATGCATAATGACTGAGCTACCCAGGTGCCTGTATTTAAAAGTTTTAAATCAAAACAGAAGCATTGCTTTTGATACGGTCTTCTGTAGCATGGAGAATTGGGAATAGAGTTGGATAAACAGAATGTTGTTTTATTTGAGAGACTTGAATTCTGTTTCTGCTGTGAGGTAGGTAGGAGGGAGGACTTCTTCACAATTCCACATTGACCTTACCATTCCTTAATTCTGAGACTGAGGTCTCCTCACCAGATTATTCTTCTCTTAGACATTAGGTGGCACTTGGTGGGGTCACAAAAGGTGTTCCAGAGATGCTTCTTTCTAAGGTCTCAAATGTGTTTTTCCCCTGAATTCCAAAAGTGAGTCTGTTGAATAAAGGTCATGAGTTGTGGCAAATTAGGATGCTTACGAAACAGGAGGTATGGAAATTTATAAATCTGTTAACTGGTTAGTTACCGAAAAAGGTAGTGGTGGAAGGAAATAAGGTAGAAAGGAAATAAGAAGCTCCGAGTTCCTTTTGTCACTCCCAGTAGTCCTAGGGTGCTCCCATCCCGTTTCTTTCCTTTCTAGCTTTTTCAGCTGTTTTCTCTAAGTAGCAAACCCAGTGTCACTTATTGTACAGAATTTGAATAGGAGGACATACAGTGTCCTGCCTGTGCCTTTAGATCTGTAGGACCAAGAGGCGCTTAGGAAGCCATTTGTCATATTTTCTAAGTGTATTCATAGGTTTGAACTCTCGATTACCTAACGTAAGTAATTATATTAATTATGTATATCTAATGTAAATAAATGGCAAAGTTTTATTTAATATGTATCAGGTAAGTACATATTATATTTAAGTATGTACTTAAGTAAGTAAGAGAAGGGCCCTCAGAAATAATTGAAGTCTAGGCCTTTCATTAATCAGATGAAAAACTAAACTCCTAGGATTTGTCATTGGATTCATTGTCATGAAATGTGATCATACATTTTGGTACATATCAACAACATAGCTTTTGAAAGGTATATCGCAGAGATGAATGAGTTACCCACTAATGTGGATGCATGAGATGTCTGGGGGGAGATGGGAGAGAAACTTTGGTTCTAGAATGTTCTACAGGAGTCTTACCTGGTTTTACATGATACTTGATCTTTAATACATTCATTCTCTCCCTCCCTACCCCCGCTTCTAATAATATTAGAAATATAAGACTATCAGAGAAAGTTTCAGGGGAAATAGAACTTTTTATAGCTGGGACTTTTTCTTTCTAAAGAATGATTGTATGGATTAGGGGAAAATAAATGATATTCAGTGTGTTCACAGATTGCATCGCATTATCTTTAGTTTGCCTTTTATTGTGTGGAAGTGTCCACAGCCTTCTCTCTTTTACAGCCCAGGGAGTCTCAAATTGCTAATAGCTGATTGAGTGGGAGAGACTGAACTAAGAAGCAGACAGTCTGTTTCTCAAGCCATGTTATCAAAGGAAATGTGTATCTGCTGAGTATTATCTCTGTGTTCCAAAAAATAAATAAAAATCCAATTTCATTTTACTGGTTATTTGGCATCTCTGTGCCATAGGAAATTTCTGTTTGCATAGTAAACAGGGAGAAGAGGGCTTGCAGAGTTAAATTATAAGTCTAAGTTTTCCTTTATTTCTCTAGTATTTTATTAAGAAAAAAATGAAGGATACAGGAGAATTGAAGGAATTGTATGCTAAATACCCATTTCTATACTTAGATCTATAATTAATAACATGGTGAGATAGTTGCTTTATCACACAGAGAGAGAGAGAGAGAGAGAGAGAGAGTGTGTGTAAGCAGGGGAGGGTCAGAGAGAGAGGGAGTCACAGACTGAAACAGGCTCCAGGCTCTGAGCTGGCAGTCAGCACAGAGCCTGACGCGGGGCTCGAACCCACGAACCGCGAGATCATGACCCAAGCGAAAGTCGGACGCTTAACCGACTAAGCCACCCAGGCGCCCCTGTAAAATATATTTTTAATAGATTCTATCTTTACACTAACCATTAAATCCTGAAAAATATGTATACACACACATGAATGTACATAAATGCTGTTTTTTACTCCCTCTGTAAGTTCGGATAAGCCCTGATAACAGATTCTGTTTTGTAGAACTCAGGAAGAAGAATGGGATAAATACATTATACCTGCCAAGTCAGAGTCTGAAAAATACAAAGTGAGCCGAACTTTCAGCTTTCTCATGAACAGGATGACAAGCCCGCGGAATAAATCCAAGGTAACTCGGGTTCTGTGCCCATTGTGTTTAAAAATGTAGCTGGTTCCGTTTTTCAGCAGTTAGTATAGTTTCCACTTGCCCTTGAAAATCCCTTATCTTAGCTTTTGTGTACACATATATGAAGACCTCGACATTTCTTCTAAAATAATTGTCTAAGTCACTAGAAGTAGATGACAGCCGCAGCCTGGGCACGGTTCCCTGGTGACGTAACGGCACTTGTCCACGAGCAGCCTTTACGTGCAGACAGAAAATATAGACGCTGTGTATGGCTTCTATGAGTACATTGGCTCTCAGCATTTCTCTTGTCTCATTTCTCCCCACTTGGCCGTTGCTGCTGTATCTGAAGACAAAAAGCAAGGATGCCAAAGACAAAGAGAAACCGAGCCGACATCAGTTTGTGCCCGGAACATTCTCTGGGGTGCTACAGTGTTTGGTTTGTGATAAAACGCTCCTGGGGAAGGAGTCATTCCAGTGTTCCAGTAAGTTCTCCGGCCCAGTGTGTGCCATCTTTGCACTTTGCCTCCCCAGACAGTAAGCTCCCCGAGAATAGGACCATTGTTAAGCGTGTTTACATAAACCTCCATAGTAGCGCTGCTCGTGTGGTTTAACAACTTACCCAGCAGTGACCCATGATGGTTAGAGTCAGTGCTTTTTGTCCACAAGTGATAGCCTCCCAGAACGCCAGACCTATGTATCTCACTGTTTGCTTGATGTCTCCACTTGTGTCTAAATCGCTTCTCAAATGTTGCATGTCCAAAATGGAGCTCCATTCCTGTGCCCGTCTGCAGGCTGGCCCTCTCAGTGAATGGCAGCTCTCTCATGCCAGCCAGATGCTCATGCCAAGAATCTTGAGGTCTGTCTTTATGACTCTTTATCTCTCATGTTCCACATGCAGTCCTTCAGCAAACCTCTTGGGTCGATCTTCACCATATGTTTGAGAGCCAGCCACCTTTCATCCTGCTGTTGGTATCACCCTGGTCTAAAGCCCCCATTTCAATCACTCTCTAATTGGTTTCCCCTTGCACTTTTACCACAAAGGGTGCAGTTCTGAGAACATCTGTTCTTAAAACATGAGCCAGCGTGAGAGTGTGAAGGCACATACCCTCGCGTTCCAGATCCTCTAGTGGCTTCCTCCCATCCCCCAAGGAAGGCCAAAGCCCTGACCATGGGTACAAGGCCCCATGATCTCTCCTGTCATGCTCTTCCCCTTCCTCCCTCTGCTCCAGCCACTCGGCCTCTTTGCTCTTCTCTCAGCCTGCCAGGCGTGCTGCTTCCAGGGGGCCTTTCCTGGCGTTTGTCTCTGCCAGCACTGCTCCTCCCTCAGATCAGCCCAGGGGTTGCCTCCCCACCTCCTTACGGTGTGCTCAGATGACACCTCAGGCAGGCCTTTCCTGACCACCTTATGTTGGGCTCATACCGGTTACCCAGGGCAGCCCTGTCCGTGGGCATCATCGCCCAGAGAGGTCCCCGTCTTTCAGACCAGCAGGACCAAAAGCATCCTCAAAATCCACACGCTAAAAGGCTGTCCTTCATTCTATGCTAGTGGTGCAGGCTCACACCTGGCGCCTGTTGATGCCTCTTGGCTCTTGCCCCTCCCCTCGGGACCATCCAGTCCTTTACTCCCTTTACTCTGAATACTTGCGCCCCATTATTCTTGGTCAAACACCACTTTCTTCTGGCCCACATATGTTTAGGGACTTCTCCCTCTCTTTTCGTTTACCGGGTCAGCCCACACGTTCCGCATAGACGTGCTTGGTTCCCTGTGTGCCGAGTAGTCTACAGGCGATTCCCTCCTCAGCCTCTGTTTACAGCCCGAGGCCTCCGCAGGCATGTGTTCTCGCGCCTCTGTGCCTTGCTTATCCTGCCCTCCCTCCCTTTCCTTTCTCCGGCTCCCCTGTATCTGTCTTGATTTCTTGTCCCATCTTGGGGGTGTCTGAAGACTTTGCACATCACGTGGGTGATCTGTTTGCCTCTTTTGTTTAATAATGGGCAACATACAGCCTCCTATTCTGACTACTAAAATAGACGTCAAGGACTGTAATCACACGGTGATTCCTCTCTGTTCCCTGCAGCCGCTGTCACAAAGCCCAGCCCTTGGGTACTCACGTGTGGTTGATACTCACAGGGGCCGGGCTCCCTGAAAGGTAAACTGGTGTAGCACAGGACATGTTGGAGTTGGTGCAGTGGATGGCCATGAAGGTTTTAGTGGAAGATGGAAATGTCTGAACATAGGATGGAGTTCGCTTTTAAAATAGTCATAAATTGGGGCGCCTGGGTGGCTTAGTCGGTTGGGCGTCCGACTTTCGCTTAGGTCATGATCTCGCGGTTCGTGGGTTCGAGCCCCGCGTCGGGCTCTGTGCTGACTGCCAGCTCAGAGCCTGGAGCCTGTTTCAGTCTGTGACTCCCTCTCTCTCTGACCCTCCCCTGCTCACGCTGGCTCTCTCTCTCTCTCTCTCTCTCTCCTAGAAATAAATAAAAAATATTTTAAAAAAAATAGTCATAGATTATTTTTTTAAAAATGCAGTAGGACTCCTAAAAGCTACAAGGTTTAAGGGGAAATTTAAAATTATCCAAAATCTTAACTAGAGAAGATGGCTATTCATATGTTAATAGTCCCTTCTAATAAGTTAGCTGTTAATGCTGATGTTTTATATGAAATGTGCTTGATTACTGCTTACCGTACATCTAATTTTTTCCCAACAAATAGTGTGGTAAGCGGCATTCTTTTGCATATAACATTGTCCACATCTTGGATTATTGTCTTAAATTCTAGCATTACTATATGTTAAATTTCCTCTCTAACCCAAAGTTTTTAAACAGTTTGAAGATTTACAGTTAAAAAAAATTTTTTTAATGTTTTATTTATTTCTAAGAGAGAGAGAGAGAAACAGTATGAGCAGGGGAGGGTCAGAGAGAGAGAGAGATGCAGAATCCGAAGCAGGCTCCAGGCGCTGAGCTAGCTGTCAGCACAGAGCCCGACACGGGGCTCGAACCCATGCACCATGAGATCATGACCTGAGCTGAAGTCAGACGCTCAACTGACTGAGCCACCCAAGTGCCCTGAAGATTTATAGTTTTTAAGGAGAGGAGCGCTGGGAGCTTAAACTTTGGTTAATAAGTTTTTTGCATGGAGCAAGAGATTGTGACATGTGTAAGCTGCTGTTATTAGGAAAGAATCCTATTTTATGGGTGTATTTTTGTTTTTAATTATGAAGATTACTATTTCTAATATGAAAACCATGATATGATATAAAACAAAACATAATAGGTACTCAAAATTCTGGTATTTGTATTCTTTTTTGTTAAAGCCTGAGTTGCCAGTTTTTCACAAATTCTTTTTGTTTATGAATAGATTTCACTGCTTCTGTTTAGATGTTACAGTTTTTCATGCACAGAAGTTTACAGATCACTGCTTTGCTGAATATTTGACTTTGATAAATATGAAATTACCCTTTTAATGCCATTCTATGCCTTGGGCATTGAACTGTATTTTGTCTAAAATTAATACTCCTTTTGCTTTCCTTTTCTTTGGATTTTCCCTTACTGTTTCTATGCTTTTAATTTGGGGTGTGTCTTTAATTTAGACGTAGTTAACCTGGAATTAACTGAGAGCTAGTATTTTCTAAGAAGGCTTCTTTTTTCCTTATCTACTTAATGTTACAGCCGTCAACTATCTTTTACAGTTCTTTGCTGTTTTTCTTGATGTTTGATTTTGCTGTTTATACCATGTGTTGTTGATGTTGTTTTTTAAATGTTTGTTTGTTTATTTTATTGTGAGAGAGAGAGAGTGCGTGTGCTCCAGTGGGGAAGGGGCAGAGACAGAGAGAGAGAATCCCAAGCAGGTTCTGAGCTCTCAGTGCAGAGGCTGATACGTGGCTAGATCCCACAAACCGTGAGATCATGACCTGAGCCAAAATCAAGAGTTGGACCCTTAACCCACAGAGCCAGCCAGGTGCCCCCCGATGCATTGTTGGTTTTTGTGTTACCTGGGAATTTGGCAACATAAGCTCTCTTAATGTCTATTAGTGGTTACTTTTATGGCTTATAATTGATTTTTAATTTATATTTACCCTTTTTTCTGTTAGACTCTACTGGTATACTGAATTATTGAATTGCTATTTTTATGTTGTATCATCTTTCAAGAATAGCTTTCTGTTTCAAGAATCATTTGATACCTGTATTTAGTTCTCTGTCTCTGCTTTCAAAATGTTTTTAGATGTGTTTCTTTGTTTAGCTGGTTTCATTGCTTTTGTTCTCTTTTTTTCTTTTTTAAAATAAAGCTTGGTCAATTCTTGAACCCTTAATTTCGATTCTGCTCTTAAGAATCTTAAGTAGTGTTTCAGGTAAATAAATATTTTTTTCAAAAGGATTATTGGACTGATCTGTTTTCTGAAACGTTGTGTATGTCAGGAGATAGATCTTTGTTTCTTTCAGACACAAAGGGATTGATCTAGCCAAATAAATTCCTAGACCAGGACCTTTGCCCCCAACATCCTGTCTACATTGGTCCATGAATTTTGGGCATTGAATATTAGAGTGGAAAAGATTGGGACGTCTCTGACCTTCTTTCCTTATTGGTGACCTGCTTTTTCTGCCGAGATGCTTGAGAACTTTAAATTTTTAAATCATTTAGATGTTGTCAGAATGTGTCTGTAGAATAGATGTTGTTTAATTCCTAGAAAACTGTGAGACCTTTTCATTTGCCTTTGGTAGTTCTTTTCCAGCTTGATAAAAGCTTTTGTCAAGTTGTAACTTTGACTGTTGCTTCTGATGTAATTTTTCTGATTTCTTCCTTGGAGAAGTATGATCTGTTACCTTTTTTGTATGACATGTTCTATTTTATAATTACACTCCTCTTTTCCTCTACATTCTGGAGAGAATCTTTCAAGTCTGATTTCCCGGTGCTGCTCTGATAGTTTTATTAAATCAATTCCCCTCAGTTTCTTCCCAGTTCTGCTTTCCCGTCTCACAAAGCTCCTTCCCCCTGTCATCTTGCAGGCCTGTTGTGCCGCCTTGTTCTCCCTTCGTGGCCTTGTGGCCCTATTTTGTGTTTGTTTTGTGTACTTAGGGAAAACACATTTCACGTATCTAAGTTCTTACTCTAGATTTCTAAACTTAATAATATTTGGTGGCTCACTTTCCCTGTGAGTTTTCAGTCTAAATTTGTGTTAGCTCATACTTTCTACTTTTTCCCTTTTCATTCACTTGTTCTGGAATGAGGAGAGAGCCATCTGATTTTTCACCATTGCCAGCAGGACCAGGATGTGGAAAATCCTGACCCTTGCTCGTTGGCCATTCAGGTGTTGGCTAAAATGCCTCTGTAGACCTACAATGGGAGTAAGTGGGGCTCATTTCTCAGTGGATTATAGGCCCTTGACGAATATGGCTTGGATGGATCTAAATGGGACCTTCTACCCGGAAGGAAGGAGTCTTTGTAATAAAGATTGCGCTAAGCTTCAGGCTCCTCCGTCTCTTGTGTGTGGGGTGGGTGGGATGAGAAGGTGGTGGCGGATAGTGCAGGGGCTGGAGGGCGGGTAGGCAGGACAGGATGCCAGCAGCAACCAGAAAGTGGTCCCCACATGCAAGAACTGCTTCCTGTGAAGACACCCTGGGTCTCTGAGCCAGCGGGCAGAAAGGGGTGGGCAAGCTCTTCCCTTCTTTTAGTAGGTTGAGGCCACATGTTTTATGAGCGAGACAAGCAAGTTGCTAACTTGGCTGTTTCAGTTTGGCTCCCTGTGGTTTGCAGGAATTCCTGCTGGAGCCTGACAGGATTTTATTTTCAGCTTTGTTGCGAGCTTTCTTTCTTATCATTTTGCAAGGCATTTGAGCTGGCATGGGAGTGGGCAGTTGCCGCCAGCCGGATATCAGAAATCCCTTGCAGTATTGGGCGTAGAGTGGTAACTGAGTCCTCAGGCTGACACAACAATGTATATCCTGCATAATCGCAGGTTTCGTAATGGGTAAGACTGCACAGAAGGGGAAAAATATCTCCAAGGAAATGAAAATATTAGCCATGTGCCTGTGCTCAAGAGGTGGGGCTACACGTGATTTAGTTATTTTCCCCCTATGTTTTCTAAATATTTTCATAGGCTATTTTTACCATGACCATGAACTGCACAGTATAGCCTTCCTCATTTTTCCCTTTCAGACTGTAATGCAAACGTACACAAGGGTTGTAAAGATGCCGCACCTCCGTGTACCAAGGTAATCTCTCATTTGTTTTATGTGGGCATATATAGCTCTGTTGCTTCCTATTTTCTGTTTAGGTTTTTATTCTTTTACTGCTGTCCAGATTTGTTTCTAGAGTGATCATTACAGTGATAAAAGAACATGTGTTCAAAGTGCATAGTTGTTTCCTTAACTACATACCTTTGGAAATAGGGAAAGCTCAGATGTGGCCACCTGTGTTACCAGGTGTAAGTGGGTTAGTCTTTCTTTCAAGACGTGCTCGGTTTATGAGTGCAGACCTTAAGCAAATGAGTATGAGGTCTAGAGCAGTAATTCTCAAACAGCAAGTATCAGCATCACACCCAGAGGAGCTCTAGAAACTAGATTTCTGAGCCCCATTCACAGAATTTCTGATCCAGTAGGGTCTGGATGGGGTTGGAGAATTTATTTCTAACAAGTCCCTGGGTGGTACTGCTGGCCTGCGACCTCACCGCGAGGCCCACTAGAATAAAGGAATGTTCTCTGAGTTTGGGAGTGGGCTTGAGGCAATGGACACATCTGTCACATCTGTTCCTTTGTTTCCCACTCTAACGTCGTGTTAGCAGTGTGAGTGAGCATGCTGACACTTCAGGGGGAACCTTGGAGTCTCTAACGTCTGTGTCAGTTGAAACGCACATTGTGTCAGATAACAGAGTTAAGGGTGATGTTTCAGCAGCCAAAGACGTTGTATCCTGAAGACAAGAGTAGCCAAGAGTAGGAAGAGCAAGTAGGAGTAGGGCAGCACTGATAGGAAGTCCTCTCTCAGCCTCGGGCTGGATGTACGAGTTGGACATTTCCGGTTCCCATAGACTTGTAATAAAGCTGGGATATTCATGAGACGTGTTCCTGAGGTACGCCCTCATTACACCTTTGCACATCTCATTATTACAACATTTTTCTTTGTTGCTTTTAGTGTCTTTTGCTTTGAATTCCTGGTCTGAAATAAAATAACAAAAATGATATAGATAAGAATCCTGTGTAACTGGGTGAACATTCCTGTAGTCAAATGGAACTTAACCTTATTTTCCATGTTTCTAATGTTCTTTATTAGAAATTCCAAGAGAAACATAACAAGAACAAACCACAGACCATCCTTGGAAGTAAGTGATGTGGAAATGACAATTTCATACATACCATACTTTATTCCAGTGTAAGATACCTACACCTTTGTTACTTCCTTTGCTCAATTATCTCTTCCTTCCTAACATGTGGTTGGTGTAATACTTAGTTACAAGGAGGTCACGAACAGTATAAACTTCTATGCCAGCCTAATAACCTTTGTGCTGTTTATATGATATTTTAAGGAGGACTGTCTGGGGGGAACATACTAGGATATTGTCTCAATTCTAAGATATGATCTAGTGTAATATGCACTATTGATTTAATAACAACCTTTGGGGGAAAAGAGAAACATGTATTAAATGTACATAACTTTGTTTTCCTAGCAGTAACATTTATTTACCTACACAAATACCTGTCACATACTTCTTCAGAATAAGGGTTAGGGACAAAATCCTCAAATTTGGAGTCTACAGTCCTTGATATCCATTATCATAGTGACCTGGTCTTGCTTATTACCTAGGCTTAGGCTGTAAAATTATCAGCTCCTTTAAGATGACTGAAATTTCAAGGCATGCTGGCATTTTCCTCACATATGGCTAATCTTGGTACTTCTGTTTTTCCTTGAATTAAATATTGCTTAAGTTTAAACAATTTCTCTTGGAAGTAATTGGCAGCCTCTGATAGTGGTTTACATTGCATGCGATAACCAGGGACCATCATCTCTAAAGTTTGAAAATGCTTTCATTTATTGTGAGAAATTTTGGGATTTGTTGTGCCTCAGATACTTCATTGCTTTCCATTTGGCAGGCATTTTTAAATTTGGGGTCACTTTTCATTTTAATTCTCCAAAAGTGTGACCAGTGCTTCCAAAACCAGTTGATTCAGGGGACAATAAAGCATGCAGATTCATAGTGACATGAGATTGGATGTGATGTTACACAGATGACGCTTATTCAGACAGTAACAGCTGTGACGTCATTTACCCTCTGCTTTGATATTAAGTCCCTTTGGTTGTAGTTGTGAGGCTCTTCTCAATAAGGTTAAGCATGAAAATATAAAGTGTCTTACAACTGATAAAATTCCATCTTTTTAGTTGGAAGTCATGAAAATAAAACCATATCATACATGTATAAAAATCCTTCATAATATTCTGGGGCTCCCTATAAGTATTTATTCTCTTTTGCTTGAGAGTGTGTGTGCTCTATCTCTGAAACTGTAGGACTGAAATAATTTCCCAGATCACATATGGTACACATCAAGTGTAAAACCATACATGCCCCTAACAATTTAGAATTGACCAGAAAGGTATTGAAGCACCCTTTAGTTTCCAGTATGTGAGAGAGAAGAGCTCAGCTTGACTTGGCGGCTTCTTTGCCTGAAGACCTTTGCCTTAAGTTCTCACCCATAAAGAATAGACTCCTTAGCATCATTCCAATCCACTGACATGCTGTGTGTGTGTATGACTGTTTATACATACAATATGCATTCTACTAATAGTGCTAATAACACCTTGGATCTATTTAAAGCTGGCTCTAAGGAGTACAAGCAGTGGTTTATGGGAAAGCTGTCTCAGTGTTTCCCCATTCCATTTTCTTGTTTGTGTAATCCCAGCCGCCCAGTCTCTAAGTGGATATGCCGAAGCAGGTCTGCCACATGGGTATCAGGAGGGTGTGAAATGGAAGGGACACTTGAAGCGGGTGTCAGGATGTGGCAGGAAGACTGTCTTCAAGGCTGTGCATGTGACATATTAGAAGCAGCCATTCGAGTGTTTCGCTTCTTGGCTTTTTAAGTGACTACTTGTAATTAATGCCCTCTGTGAAAACCACGTGAAGTGCTCATTTTGATTTGTAGATTCTTCATTTCGAGACATCCCGCAGCCTGGTCTCTCCTTGCACCCTTCTTCCTCCATGCCTATTGGATTGCCCACTGGGAGAAAAGAAACTTCAGCGCAGGTCCATCCATTGTCTAGAAGTGTTCCAGGCACTACCTTGGAAAGGTAAGGCTTAGTGGGATTTCTCCTCTTCATGTCTCAGACTCACCACTGGAGCTGACTCTTCTCTCCTTCCCTCCAGCTTCAGAAGGTCAGGGCCATCATTGGAGTCTGAGACTGACGGGAGCAGCTGGAGAAGCAGGTCTCATTCCGATGAGCTTTTACAGTCTATGGGCTCTTCTCCTTCCACGGAGTCCTTTTTAATGGAAGGTGAGGAGAAGACACATTGGTTTCTATGATGATTTGCCAAGTAGAGTATTTTCTGAAGGATTTAAGATTGAAACATGCTCCTTTTTTTTTTTTTTTTTTGTAAGAATTCTCTTTCATGGTGTCTTTTTGGTATAGGTTCTTTTGATAAAAGAATGAAAATTTAACCCTAGTGGATACTCCCAGGTAGTGGCTGAGTATCTATGATGTATTGAATTGACATGTCATAAAGATAAGAGAATGAAATACTTTCTGTGCTTGTTATTGTTTAAAAAGTTGTAGAACTATTGATGAATTGGAATAAGGATCATACATTAAAAATAGACAGTTAAGGGGACTCGCCTAGGTTTCTGAGATACTTATCACCATCTGTTACCCCTTACTTCTAGAGGAATACACGCATTTTTTTAAAAGTGTATTTTGTAAGATAGGATTTAATCTGGTGAACGGCATGTTGTAGCCAAGCTGTATCAATAAGCGAAGGAGGACCAAAGGAAAGGAGAGAGTGACAAGAGAAAGGAGCAGACACTTCCCTGGGAGTCTGTTTGCTTTTATTTATTTTGAACTTGGGTCTTTAAATCCATTATTGTCTCCTCTTGACTGAGGTCTACTCTGTCTAAGGAGCGCTGTTGGGGCACGTAGGATTTAGTTTTCCTGGAAGGTGTGTGATGTCAAATTCTGTAAAAAAAAAAAAAAAAAAAAAAAAAATTAATAAATAAATTCATACTCCTATAGGAGTTGAGCCTGTGTACCCTGCTTTCATGTTTGTATTAAGGACAGGAAGCCACATCAAGAGTAAATCAAGTCCACAAGTACAACATTCAGATTTGAGTAAACAGTACAGAGCTCCCTGGGACAAAAGAAATTGTGTGTTCACGATTCTCTAAGCACATTATGGACTCTAAAGGTTACCAAAAATAAAACTACAGTACAGCAAGCCCAAGCAAACAAAAGAATCTTTAAATGTCTTTTTTTTTTCCCCCCAGCACACATACACTATCACTGTTTAAATGATTCTCTGCTTTCATGAGAGCTGCCTGGATTTGGACCTTTTCACCAGTTTGGTTTTCAGGGCTTTCTGCTCCACACAGACAGTATGTTGGCTTAGTTGTTGCCGTGTTGATAGGTTTATTTCCTGTGTGTTCTGTGTGTGACTCCCCTTCTGGCTTTTCTGTTCTCCTCACACCCTAGATGTCGTGGATTCTTCTCTGTGGAGTGACCTCACCAGTGATGCCCAGGAGCTCGAGGCAGAATCTTGGAGCCTCGTGGTGGATCCCTCGTTTTGCAGTAAGCAGGGGAAGGATGTCATCAAAAGACAGGATGTCATTTTTGGTAAGCATTTAAAAACACGCTCTTGGGGCTGAAGCATTTGTGGTATAGGGGAAAGAGCATGAAATTTGCAATCCTCCAGACCCTGTTCTACCTCTTTCTAGCTAGTTGATCTCAGACAAATGATTTAACTTGCCTGGATCTTAGTTTGTCCGTCTTTGAAATGGGGATAACGATATTCGGGTTTCACTGTTGTGAGGCTTAACTGAGGCATCCTATGTACCTGATACAAAGCAAATTTTATTTCATGGACCTTTTAAATTTACTGACATGTGGCCTATATGACGTTACTTCTCTTTTAAGAATCACGGGAAATTTTCACATACTTTCACGTAGGGTAGATGGGGCTGCTGCAGATAGAGCCCTGCTGTTTGCCCACACGTACCAGCGGGTGGTGCTCCTACAGACCGCTGTGTCTGCGCAGCATCTAAATCACGGCCGTGCATGCCTGCCTGCATCCTACAGTCCTAAGCATGTATTCCCACTCTCCATTGACATGGAGGCAATTTGAATTAGGGGAGGTTAAATTATAGACTCGTTACAGAAAAAAGAAGTTTTAAAACACTTTTAAAAGGTAAAGTAGACTCTAAAAAGTGGTTCCAAGAAGGTACCCTACTTGAAAGATGTGACTAACACTTAGGTTTTACTAATCCTAATCCTATGGGCCGTAAGTCGGGTGGTGGGGAGGACTCTCACCTGTGTCACGTGGTGGTCATGCAGGTCAGGTGGGATTGAAGTACGATCAATGTTTGAAAATTGTGCAGGGCTGTACTGGTAGGAAGATGCTGTCCCCTTCATTTCTCATGCAGTTTATATTATACTGGAGTTTTTCATTTACCTCTTTCATATATTAAAAATAATATAATAATCTAACCCAGAGCGCCTGGGTGGCTCAGTTGGTCAAGCGTCCGACTTCGGCTCAGGTCATGATCTCACAGTCCATAGGTTCAAGCCCCGCGTCGGGCTCTGTGCTGACAGCTCAGAGCCTGGAGCCTGCTTCAGATTCCGTGCCTCCCTCTCTCTCTGCTCCTCCCCTGCGTGTGCTCATGTATGCACGCTCTCTCTCTCTCTCTCTCTCTCTCTCTTCCCTCTCAAATATAAATAAACATTAAAAAAAATAATTCAACCCATTTGGGATGAATTACCATGTTGTGTAATTCACAGCATGGCCTTTGTGTCAGAGGGGCTTGCATTCCAGAGAAAATCCTTCGCTGTCTTTTTTTTAAGGATGAGAAAAATCATTCCTATTTTGGGGGTCATAGTGGATAAATAAATGAAAGGATTAAGTAAAACAATATGGGTACAGAGTAGGTGCTAAAAACATAGGAAATAATAATTTGAAATTAATGAGTTCCCAATTAAAGAGATTTATGTTTATGATGAAATAATAAATCTACATTGAGATTGGCTCACCCTCCATGGCTATTAGAGTCTTTCTCAAAACATGTGAGTCTGGAAATACTCATTAATCTTGAATTGTACTTACGGTGCTCCTACGAATCATGAATTATTTCCTCTTAGGATGCATTTTTACAATTGAGATAGAATCCATATACCATAAAATTCACTCCATTACAGTGTACAATTTAGTAGTTTTTAGTATGTTCATGGAGTTGTATAGCCATCAACCACCATACCGTCTGTATCCCTCTAAAAAGACACCCTGTGCCCATTAGCATTTACTCTCCGTGGCTCCCTTCTCCCCGCCCCTGCAGCTGCTCATCTCCTTGTCCCTGTGGAGTTTCCTACTCTTGATATTTGGCGTAAACAGCATTGTACAATGCGTAGCTGGCTTCTTTCGCTTAGCATATTCTTTTTGAGGTTCATCCTTATTGCTTATCAATACTTCATTCCTTTTTATGGCTGTATATTATTTCATTGTAAATAAGCTACGTTTTGTTTCATTATCAGTTGAAGGTCATTTTAGCAGTTGATGGTCATTTTGGGCCATTTCCACTTTTTGGGTCATATGGTAACTTTATGTTTAAACATAGGAAGAACTGCCAGACTCTTTTCCAAAGCAGCTGCGCCATTTGACATGCCCGCCAGTGATGTACTGAGGATTTTGCTTTCTCCACATCCTTACTAACTCTTCTTTATTGTCCACCCTTTTCTATTAAGTTAGCATTGTGTGTATGAAGTGGTGTCTCATTTTGGTTTTGATGTGTGTATTCCTGCTGGCTAATTGCATTGAACATCTTTCCATGTGCTTATTGGTCATTTGCATATCTCTCTGGAGAAACAGTTATTCAAATCTCTTACCCATATTGAAGTGGGTTTTTGTTTGTTTTGTCTTTTTACTGTTGAGTTGTAATAGGTCTTTTTAATCTCTGGATGCAAGTCCCTTATGAGATACTTTTCTTGGATTAAAAAAAATTTTTTTTAAGTCCGTTTACTGGAAATCCCAATATTACCATTTCCTTAGAAGCTTAGAGTGTCATTGGCAGCCAATTTATTAAAAATTGATACTTGAAAATCAAAGTCCTTGTTTCCGTGTTCCTTGTGGTATTTAAATCATCGTTGTCATAGCCCTGCAACCCGATTATACACATTTTTCTTGAACATTTCCACTTTCTAGAAGTTCTCTCCGTAGACCTTGCATTTTAATTCTTTTCATCTCTGCTAAGATCTGTACTTCCTCTCCCCTAGTTTCTGTCTGTGGGCCCTACCCACATAAAAAGTCTGATCGTCTTCCAAGACCTGTCCTTGGCTGCTACCATGCAACTGGCCCACCACCTTCCTTCACCTTTTCTTCTTTCAAAGAAGCCTATTATCTGCTCTGAGGTTTAGAGTAAGTTTTTTACTGCCTTTGGGCACTCAGTTCATTCAGTTAAAAGTACAGATGAGATTATCTACCTCTCTTGGTCCTGAGAGAGAAATAAAATAATGTCTACCATCCAGCCAATATTAGTACCTCTTCTACGCCAGGCAGTAAATCTAGAAACGAGGGAAATAGCTGTGTAAAAAATGTGCAGACTGTCTGCTCTCATGAACTTAATTTGTTGTGGAGAGATAGTGTAGGACAGAAAATCTGTAAAATATTCAGTAGGTTGTGTGTGGTAAGTGCTGAGAAGAAGACAGAGTAGTGGGCCACATTGAACATGGGGACATGGGTATTAAATGTTGGGGGTTTGCAGGGAGACTTGAGAGACCAGAAATTCTTGAAGAGAGCAGGGGGACTTGGGGAAGGAGCTACAGAGATCTGGGCAGAAAATATCCCAGGTGGTCTGAACAGCAAACATGAAGGCCTTGAAATAAGATGTGACTTTCTCTCATTCTATGGACTGTCTTTTCACTTTCTCTTTGAAAGTGTCTCTTCCTTGATCACCACGCTTGGTTATCTTCTGGAGAAAGTGGAATTTTGACAACAGATCCAACTACTGTTATGTGCATTAAGGAGACTTATTATATTCAGTTCAGTTTAATAAATGCGCTATTACTCAATGCAAAAACCAAAAGACCAAAAAAGAAAAAAACACCAGGCAAGCTATGTTACATTTTATAGAGCATTTAGGGGAATATAACACCTGGTTCCTCACTGAAGGTGCCTGGTTTGTTATATTATGCTAGCTAATTATGTCTGAGATTTAGAATATACTGAATTCTTACATATGGGACTTCATTTCTATGTATCATCTTCACATATCTGGAAAAAAAAAGAAAATGGTTTAGTCTTTCGACCTTGCATTCATTGTTGAATCAATGCTGACTTTCATAGTGGAAGAATATCACTGTTCCTAAACATTACCTCTGTCTCTTTTTGGATTTGTGTAACGTTTAGTGTTTAGCCACTACTGTCAGTGGGTGGAGTACTCATTAAAGCTTGTGTCTGCATGTGTGTTTCAGAGCTGATGCAAACAGAGATGCATCACATCCAGACCCTGCTCATCATGTCTGAGATCTTCAGGAAAGGGATGAAGGAGGAGCTCCAGCTTGATCACAGCACCGTGGATAAAATCTTCCCGTGCTTAGATGAGTTACTTGAAATCCACAGGCATTTCTTTTCTAGTATGAAGGAGCGAAGGCAGGAGTCTTGTGCTGGTGATGACAGAAATTTCATCATCGATCGCATTGGAGATATTCTGGTGCAACAGGTGAGAGAGGATTAAAGGTCCTAACCTCAAACATTTGAAGGTTGGCAGACTTCCTACAATGTGAAAGCCCATAAAGAACTGGATTGAATTTTTTTTTTTAACCATTATTGGCAGATGAGATTCCTTGTTTTCTTCTGTCTGATATCCCTTAATGTGCCTGATGGCTGAGAACTTTAACAGCCAGGGACTGACTTGTCTCCGAACCTGGTGGGATCGTCCATGCCACTGTCTCCACCAGGAGTCACAGCCATAAATAAGTGTCTTAGGAAAACTGCACTTAGATTTCTTGATGTGGTGGCTCTGTGATAACACGTCTCTCCCACTGAGGCTGTGATGGTCACTGTAATATCTCCAACACAGGTGCTGCCTCAGCTTAGAAGAGTGAGGAAGATCTGTTATCATTAAAGCCTCAGTGTTCATGCCTGGGGGACAAGACTGCAAATCTCGCTAAAAGGCGCTTTTTAGGTGCTTGGGATGTTTGAAGCATCTTGGGCATGGCTTGTGCGACTCTCCTAATAGAAAAGAAAACCAGGGGCGCCTGGGTGGCTTAGTCGGTTAAGCGTCCGACTTTCACTTAGGTCATGATCTCGCGGTTCGTGGGTTCGAGCCCTGCGTCGGGCTCTGTGCTGACTGCCAGCTCAGAGCCTGGAGCCTATTTCAGAGTCTGTGTCTCCCTCTCTCTCTCTGACCCTCCCCTGCTCACGCTCTCTCTCTCTCTCTCTCTCTCTCTCTCCTAGAAATAAATAAAACATTAAAAAAAAAAAAAAGAAAAGAAAACCAAAACTTTGACAGTTCCTCTTGGCCCTCTGGTCTCTTTGAAAGGGTTTTTTCTGTGAAAAAACATGCTGATAGAGAAGTTAAATAGCCTACCCTCTGCGATCACAGGGCAAATACTTTTAGGTACCTCCATGTACATTACCTCCTGTATTACCTGCACAATTCTAGAAGGCAAATCTTATTTTCCCCACTGTACAAATAGAAAAACGGAGGCATGGGGAAAGTAATAACTTTGCCAGGTTCACACATCTTCTAAGTAGCATAACTGGGATTTAAATAATATTCTGCTATTTGAAAAGTGAATTAGGGATATAGTTTCCTGAGATCTCTATAGTGACATGTGCAGAAGCTTTTTATCATCACTAGATTTTAGGTTCCAGTAAAGCAGGGAGTCTTATCAATTTGGTGACTACTACATTTCAGCACCTAGAACACTGCTTGGTCCCATAAATATTTACTGAGCGAATGGGTCACTTAGGAGCAAAATACCATAAATTCACTTGAGTGCCATGTTTTGCAGTCCCTTGTAGCACTTGGGGAAAAGCATGGAGATGCATCCCTACCTAGCTTCGTTTGTCTTTCTCTAGATAAATTCCAGAATGTCATCTTCTCCAAAAGACTGATTTTGAAACCATTTCACCATGTAGCACACAATGATAGAGAGTATCTGTTGGTCCATTTACTAAAATTGGGGGAGGTAAGGTCATTTAGGTAAATACACTTCAATACAGACTTTTTTTAATGCACAAAACGGAAACCCCACTTAATTGTGCAGTAACTACTTCTCCATGCCTAGTAATGTAAAAACCCATGTCAGTAACAAGTTTTTTTTTAATTTATTTTATGTGTATTTATTTATTTTTGAGAGAGACAGAGTGGAGGTAGGGGCAGAGAGAGGGAGAGAGAGAATCGCAAGCAGGCTAAGCGCAGCCAGTGCCGAGCCTGATGTGGGGCTAGAACTCACGAAACCACCACCAGATCATGAGATCATGACCTGAGCCGAAACCAAGAGTCAGACACTTAACTGACTGAGCCACCCAGGTGCCCCTACAAGTTTTTAATCAAAGAGTAAACTGCTTTGCAAATCATCTATAAAGTCATAGACCCATTCTGTCCTCATCTGAAACCTATAGTGCCAGATTAAGAGACTGTAAAGTCCTTTGCAAGACGATGTGGGTAAAAGGGAAAGAGTGTCTGTGCACTTCAATCTGAGTGCATTCAAAAATGAAGAGCAAGATTTTTTTTTGTCGTTTGAAATTATTTACATCGCTTTTCTTGATAGAAATACTGTTTTATTTCTCAGAACATTTAGTTCTTTAAAAAAATTTTTTTTTAGTGTTTATTTTTGCGCGCGAGAGAGACAAAGTGCAAGGGAGGGAGGGGCAGAAAGAGAGAGAGACACAGAATCCGAAGCGGGCTCCAGGCTCTGAGCTGTCAGCACAGAGCCCGACACGGGCCTAGAACCCATGAACCGTGAGATCATGACCTGAGCCGAAGTCGGATGCTCAACGGACTGAGCCACCCAGGCGCCCCTAGAACATTTTTGTTCTTAAGTTACATTTGTAGTTACCATACTTTATATCTACCTGCTCTATTTTTATTTAGTTGTGTGCATTGAGCAGGGCTGACGTTGAGAAAGAGGTTTGCGAAGCTGGCTGCCACACAGGATGACCTGCTGTGCTACGTTTGGATGAAGTATGCACTTCTCCTTTGGGAAAAGATTCTTAGTTATTTAGAGAAAAGGGTTTAAGCCTTCTTTTGTGTTTCTGTTGTTGGCCTAGAGGGGATCCCAACACTGTAAAAAGTTTCCCAAGGGAACAGATGAGCAGAATCCTCAGACAGGGATGTGGGTGTGGTGCTCTGTGGGAACAAAGGAAGCACTAGCTGTTTAAGGGATGTAGAGGAGAAGACTTCAAGGAAATCCCTTACTTTTTAGCCAGGGGGAACCTTACTCAGGAGGCTAGTCTGGAATGTGATGCTAATTGAGTCAGTGGAAATGTCGGTGTTGGTTAGGAATTATGAATATGAGGAACACGGTTGGTATGAAGCAGTAGTTTGCCAGCCTCAGGCGCTTAAGGATCTCTTGAAGCCTGTTAAAAATGAAGACTTCTGTGTTCCAACACCCTAGTGGTTTTGTTTTGATAGGATTAGGGTGGGACCTAGGGACCTAGGATTTGGCATTTAACATTTTTAAATTTTGTGGGCGCCTGTGTGGCTCAGTCGGTTAAGCATCCAACTTCAGTTCCGGTCATGATCTCACGGGTTGTGGGTTTGAGCCCCACTTTGGGCTCTGTGCTGACAGTTCAGAGCCTGGAGTCTGCTTTGGCTTTGTATTTCAGTTTAGGAAATTTGACTTGCATTTCAATTTAGGAAAATTGATGTCTTTACTATGTTGAGTCTCCCAGTCTGTGAACATGATATCTGTCTCTATGAATTTACATCTTTGTTTTTTTGTTTTACTAGCAGTGTGTAGTTTTTAGCGTATGAGGTCTGTATGTATTTTATTAGATTTGTATTTAAGTTGGTTTTTTTGGAGCAAATTATAGTTAATTTAAGAAATGTCTCTTGAGGGGCACCTGGGTGGCTCAGTCGGTTGGGCATCCTACTTCGGCTCAGGTCATGATCTCACGGTTCATGGGTTCGAGCCCCGCATCAGGCTCTGTGCTGACAGCCAGTTCGGAGCCTGGAGCCTGCTTCAGATTCTGTGTCTCCATCTCTCTCTGACCCTCCCCTGTTCATGCTTTCTCTCTCTCACTCTCAAATAAAACATTTAAAAAAAAAAGTCTCTTGAAATACTGGCCTTAAGGATAGATAAAATTATAAGCAAAGGTGAAAACATCAGAAATGGTGATGTAAACTTGAAGTGCTTTCCAGGGGTTTGGGGGTGGGATGTGTTCTGGTTTCTTTTGCAATAATCTTGAACGTGGCAGAGTCTGAAACATTGGCATTTGGGTAATTCAATTTGTTCCCTCCATAACACCTTATGATTCTAATATGATTCCCATGTAGCGTTTTCTACAGAGAGGTTTCCAGAAATAAAGCTTATTGAAATATCCAGTCCACATCTCTACTTTGGTCCATCAGTTAATTGTCATTCTTATTATTCATCCTTCCCTTTTACTTGCCTCTGGACTCATTTGTGATGTGCTGACAAAAATCAGATTCTATGGATTCATGGACGTTATCAGTTTGCCTATGTAAATGTCAACCTACAACCTTCTTGAGGACCCCCAAATATTGCCACATAGCTTTTCTTCAGTCTATAAAAGTTTTAAAGAAAGTTGAAATTATAAAGTAGAGCAAACACCTAAAAAAGAGCAAAAATAACAAATATGTTTCATTTGGCTGTCGATAATCAAATTAGTTTAAAACAATAAAGCCACAGTAGGTTGGTGTCATCCCCTTACCTCTTGACAACTTAGTTTAATGTAAAAAGTAGAGAAAAGAAGGACTGTGTTCAGAAATTTTATGTTTATTCTTTATTTTCCAAGAAAATATTGAAATATTTGAAAATTGCATGTTTTTTTCAGTATTTATAACTGGTTAACTTTGTAAACCATCACTGAAATGTTACCCTTCTCAGTTTTCAGAAGAAAATGCAAATAAAATGAAGAAAGTGTATGGAGAATTCTGTAGCCATCACAAAGAAGCCGTTAGCCTCTTTAAAGAACTCCAACAAAATAAAAAGTTTCAGAATTTTATTAAGGCAAGTACTTTAAAGCTACTACAAAGTGACAAGCCAGCATGGGGAAGTAGTTGATGCTTGCTTGTTACATGACCTTAACAAGTTTCACATCTAGGTGCTGTTTTTCAGGGGAAAGAGAAGAAGGTAATAGGTTTGTGGCAGAGACGGAAGGTCTCTTTTTCTGTCTTTCTAAGATATTTCTCCGCAAACATTTCCTTTCGTATTTTATATATATATATATTTTTTTAATGTTTTATTTATTTCTAGGAGAGAGAGAAAGAGACAGCGTGAGCAGGGGAGGGTCAGAGAGAGAGGGAGTCACAGACTCTGAAACAGGCTCCAGGCTCTGGGCTGGCAGTCAGCACAGAGCCCGACGCGGGGCTCGAACCCACGAACCGCGAGATCATGACCTAAGCGAAAGTCGGACGCTTAACTGACTAAGCCACCCAGGCGCCCCTCGTATTTTATATTTTTAAAGTGTCCTCTAAGCTTCTGATCACCTTTGTAATATCCTGGGAAGCCGTTTGATGCCCTGACAAGTTATAAATCAGAAGAACCCTAGGAAAAATCTAGAATCCACCCCACCTCTATGGATTAATTTGAAGTAAATTCAGAACATCGTTTAATTTCACATATATGTAATATGTATCTCTAAGCAATGCATCTTTTAAAAATTACAGTGATACTATCACCCCTAATTGGTTAACAATTATGCTTTAATAGCTTCTGACAGCTGGTCAGTATTCAGATTTCCCTAAGAATCTTATGAATTTGGATTGCTTGAGTGAGAATCTGATTAAAGTTGATACTGTGTATCCGAATTACAGCTTTTAAATCTCTCTTAATTTGAATGTTCCTCTTCTATTAATTAATTAATTTATTTATTTATTTTGGTGTCCCGTTTATTTGTTGAAGAAATTTGCCCTTTAGAGTTCCATGGATTCTACATTTTTTTCCTACCATTTTAAGAATGCTACCAGATTCTTCCCTCCTACCCCACCCTCTACTGTACATTTGTTGAGAACTTGAAAACTTAAAGAATACTAAGAAATTTTTAGGAAAAAAGTTTCCCTAATTAGAGGGAACTGTAAGTGTCACGATGAATAATAACAAATGTAGAGGATGACTGTTCAGAAAAACAAATAATTAGCTGCAAGCCCACACTCAAAATGTGACTTTGATTTGTGAATACTTCTCAGAACTTTTACTCTTCATAAATCTTAACACTTACTGGAAAGTGCTTACTTTTAGAATGAACTACAGATACATAAGGGTAACTTGAAACTCCTTTATCTTAGAGAATTAGGCTTTTGAAATTAATGACAAAGTATATGATTTAATGGCAACTAATCAAGTTTTAATTAATGATCATACATATAACATTGGATATGAATAAAATGACACATTTGCAGATTCTTGGTATTATTAAATGCAGACCTACAAAGAAAATATAGTTTGTGTATATAAAAATGTATATATTTATTTTTTTAAGCTTCGAAATAGTAATCTCTTGGCACGACGCCGAGGAATTCCAGAATGCATTCTGCTAGTCACTCAGCGCATCACAAAATACCCTGTCCTGGTGGAAAGGATTTTGCAGTACACAAAGGGTGAGTAATAAGTTCTGGGGTAAATATTTGCCTCTTGCATTAATTTTAAACATAACTGAGGTGTCGTCAGTGGATATAAATGCTTGTGGCCTATGATTCATGAAGATTGTTTATTAGCGGAAAACTTGTAGAGCCTTGGGTTTTGGATCCATTTTGAGAAATTACCTTTTATAATGTAGCCTGGGCAATGCTCTGAATTCTTCCAAGCAGCCCGAGCTAAGCAGTGTTCTGCATACTTTAACTCTGCCTATCCCTTCTTCAATTGCCCTATATCCATATCTTCATAATACTTCTGCTTCCTCATCTTTCTTTTACCTTACCAGTAAGCCTAATAAGCTACATGCCATTGATCCTATCACCAAATGTCAAGCCTTCCAAGCAGCGATTTATTAGAATGAGAACACTTCATAACAATTCATGAGAGAGCTCTTTTTTTTCTTTTTTAACCCTGTCAAATCATGAGGCTCCAGGGGATAACATCTGGCACCCTTTAAGAGGCTAATAATGCACGTGGCTGGACCATAGGCTCCTTGAGGCATCTAGGGGGATTGTGTCTGTCTTGTTCTCTTCTCTTCTCCTTCCAGCACCTTCTTCAGTGCTAGTGCAGTGACTGTGTACAGAATAGGTTATCAATAAATACAAACATACCAGAGCTTATTGATCTTGAGTAAATTATTCTTTGGATGGTAGCAGCTTAGGTGAACAAACGCTGGGGTTTGGCATATGTAAACTTGCATTGCCATTGCATATACTTGGTTGAGCAGCTCATTAGTAGGGCATGTTCGTTATATGAGCCTTGCTTTTCTCTACTGAGTGAGACTTATAATCCTTAGGGAACTGTTGTGAAGATTAAAGGAGACTGTTGAGTAAAATGCCCGCTGCAGAGCCTGGTGTAAACAAAGTACTCAGTAAATGGGAGCTGTTTTTATTACCGTAGTTATGATTGATTGACTTGGAGCTGATGAAAACCATAATGAGATCTTAAGTACCCTGTCTAAAAAAGTGAACCTCTAATGTCCTTTTTTGGGGGGAAGCAGTCTGGGCGAGTAGAAATGTATGAATTAGTGTTTCCTTTCTTTGGTCACATGAAGAACTAAGTTCAGGCAGGAATGGGGTTATCTGTTCCTTGTATCCCATTTTTACAATTCCTGTAATTTAACATGAAAGGTATACAAGCACAGTGTGAAGAGAAAAACCTCATAAATGTTGTTCTCAGCAAAATAATGAAAATAAAACCAAGGCCTTCCATTGGCATGATGTTCATATAAAGTGTAAAGTTTAATACAATACATCAGACACTAAAATCTGTCAGGTTGTGTTAGATCAGCCATCAGCACTCCAAGAGTCATCCCATGCCAAATTCCTGGCAGAATGATTAACAGTCCTTACCTACCATCTGTCACACATGATGAGTGTGACTTACGGCTTTTCGGGTTTAGCTGTCATAGTGACTCAATGGACACTGCTTCCCTAGGTCAGAGCCCCCCAGTGGTCCGTCCTCTCTCTGGCTTCTGGGAATGTCGGTCTACATGGCTGTATTACGGCAGTGCGTCTCACGCTTCATTAGGCGTAGTCCTTTCCTGCACATCCTGTTTGCTTGCACATTCTGCTTCAGTCAGGTCTGAGGTGAAACCCAAGGAATCGATCCAGCAGGACCCTGGGTGAGGCCAGTGCTGCTTCACGTCATGTAGCTCGCCATTACAGGACAGTAGTTTGTCCCTCCTGGTCAAAAGACGGAGCCTTTTTCTTGCCCTTACCTCACCTCACCTTATCTTACAACTCAGCTTTGCTTTTTTTTTTTTTTTTTTTTACTACCTTTCGTATTTATGCAATACGCTCTTTAGAGAGGAGAACTCTTTTGGGGAGAGGGGCTGCTTAGTGGTTGGTAAGCTAGGAAAGAAGATATTTTGACAGACAGTAAGAAAGAAAGTATCTTTCTTGTTGAAGAGTCCTGTCAGGATCTGTTGCTTGGTTTTCTGGGGGGAAAAAAAACCCAAACAACAACAACAACAGCAAAAACAACAACAAAAACATTGGTGTGTCTAAGACATTTAGAACCCAGAAACATCTAGACTGTTTGAGGACTTGTTCTCCTCTCATGTGACTGTTGTTTCTGTGTGTTTATTTCTGCTGCTCTAGGCTTTCATGTTCTCAGCCAGTTTTCCTTTCCTCCTCTCCTTCTAGCACCTTCTGACCTGAAACTTTCAGTTCTGTTGGCCTCCATAAACATTAACTGGGTGTTCTTTGTCCTCATAAGAAAATTGTTAAATCCAATTTCATCTGGAGTCCTAGGAGCCTGTTACAGAAACTCCTCCAGAGTTTTTCCTCAAGATAATTTAAAGATAAGAGCAGATGGCCAGTGTTTTAAAGAATTACAGTTGGAATCGATTATTACTGTGACTGACCCACTAAATATGACTGACCCACTAAGTACAGTGCTTCTGTACCATTTTTTAGGTTGAAAAGTGTTAAAATATATTTTATTAATACATGTGTCTTGATGCTAATGCGGTTCTAGAATATAATGTTGAATGTTGTTTTATGGAGGGGGAGGGATCCAGGAAGGCAAATAAGTCTGGGGCCTATTCAAGTCACCCTGAAGCTCTCCCCCCTGAAAGGACTCCAGTTGGGGGCTGCAGCCTGGTTAAATCTGAAGAAATTTGGTGAAGGGATTATTTGATTACCTGTGTCTGGCAAGGTGGAAAGAAAGCCAAGGTTAGTGTATAACACATTCAGTGTTCTTGGGGAAGGTCATACCAGTCTCTAGGACTCAAACATCTTACAGTGTTTCAGTTTAAACACATCTGATAAGTATACCTTTCAACAGTTCTTTTTGGGAGGAAGGGTACAGTGTGATTATAAAGCATTTGAACTTAATCCAACATTTTTGTTGTGTGATTTTTGCCATTTTTATGATTTTAATTGCATTTGAAATAAACAAAAATTGTCTTTGTCAGCACTCCAGCTAATTTTATAGTGTTCTTTCTTTTTCCCATGCAGAAAGAAGTGAAGAACATAAAGACTTGTGCAAAGCTCTGTGCTTAATTAAAGACATGATTGCCGCAGTGGATTTAAAAGTCAGCGAGTATGAGAAAAACCAAAAATGGCTTGAGATACTGAATAAGATTGAAAACAAAACCTACACAAAGCTCAAAAACGGCCATGTATTTAGGAAGCAAGCCCTGATAAGTAAAGAAAGGACTCTGTTACATGAAGGCCTTGTTTACTGGAAAACTGCTACGGGTCGTTTCAAAGGTATTGTGGCTCCAGCAGACAAGTTTCTCCTTCTTTGACACATGCCACTCCTGTAATGGGACAGATTTTCCAAAGGAAAAGTGGTTCCGGGATGGCAGGCACCCACAGACCCCGGGGACGTGGAAAGATTCCCGTGGGATCAAGTCGTGACCTTCACTAGGCAAATGCCACGAATCTTTGGGGGGGGGGGTGCTGCCCCAAGCCAAAGCCTTCATATATATTTTATGAGTTAGCAATTTGGGATGTTTGAATCGAAAGCACTGAGAATCCTGCTAATGGCTGGCATGGAAATACTAGTCTGGCGCATGTAGTGTATTGAAAATGACATACTACGCCTGCATACCTAGAGTGTGTGTGCCAAGCCAGCAGGGGGCTGTCATCCTACCGAGGGGACAAATGAGCTCTGAATGTCATCTTTCTTATTGTGTAATAAGATGCAGAAATATACATGCCGGCAGTGGTGTAAAATCTTCCTTAGTGCTTCTGTTTGGCATTAACTGGCATTAATCTGACTCTGTTAATCTAGTTAGACTCTAAAACTGCTTATTCAGATTCTGAAGGACTGATTGTATAGGCAGCATCTTGCCTGATTCAGGCTTGCTCAACCCTGACCACATGCGATAGAATCACCTTGGGTGCTTAAAAAGGAAGTACTGATGTTCAAGTCTTCTCCCAGAGATTCTGATTTTATCGGTCTGGGAATGAAGCCCAAGGTTAGGGATGCTTAAATGCTCCCAGATAAGTCTGCTGTGCAGGCAGGGTTAAGAACCACTGGTCTGTTATGCCTGTTTTTAGTATATCTTAGTAACTTGCTCAGGTAAGAAGTAAGAGGAAGAGGTTAGTCCAACGTTCTAGTAACTCAAATGTAACCCTTTGGAGGATTATCGAGTTCTCATGATGTTTGCTTCTAATGACTGAAATGGGATTTGTTGATTCCCCAGTGTGGGACCACACCATTAACCACAGTCAGAACACTAACCAAACTAAAACATCAATCAGTTTGTAGATCCTGTTGCTGCAAGTCCTTTGCTCTTGCTCCATTTCATTGACTCAGCAGTTGGATAACTGTTAGGATGTTGAGTAGGCCAGAGGAGATGAGTTCCTGCGAACGGTTTGTGGGGGAAGTCTAAGATCACAAACTCACCCAGGTCTAGATGGAGCAAGACAGCTAACTTGTACACATAATTCAAGGCAGAAGCTGCCTTCTAAAAGTTATAGTTAAGCTTCTTTTTCTAGAGGTAACAGCTTGCTCCTTCTAATAGAGCCTTTGTGTATCGGATAGGTGTTTTTCATTTGAAAGCTACAATATTACATTTTGCTAGAGATGTGGCTATACCTCTAGTGATACAAACCTGCACGGGTAAACCCAGCTAATCTAAGTTGTCTGTATGTTCATCTTTGGCTCTCATAATACAGGTATTTTTATAGAAGTTCCATACTTAGACTAAATGTTAGTCTATTTTTATTAATTTAAGTTTCAACCATGAAATCAGAATATTTGATAAAGGCATTTGAACTGTGGTTAGCTTTGTTAATACTAGCAAATATCTTTTCTTTGAAGATATCCTGGCTCTCCTTCTAACTGATGTGTTGCTCTTTTTGCAAGAAAAAGACCAGAAATACATCTTTGCAGCTGTCGTAAGTATATGGCCACGTGATGTATATTTTAAATGGCTGATTCAGCTATTAACCAATTGTAAAAATATTCAAGTACTTTGGTACTGGTTGGTGGACAGGCAATACCCCAAGCCCCTCAGGGGACCCTCTATCTTGGGAATTCTTCCCTACCATGCCTTCCCAGACACTCAAATGTTAATGCTGGGAATGGCGGGTTTCTTCTGGACTCTTGTTCTATTTCCATTGGTCGGTCCCTACTGTACCCATTGCCATCACCATTCATAACTGTCATGGTGTTCCTCCTGCCAAACAAAAGAACACCATTGTGGTATCTAAACTTTAAGGAAGATTCTTCACTGTTTCTATTATAATGACCACTAATTACTAAGAGTATTCATACAAGATTTATCTTTGTAGTGTGTTATATTAATCTCATTGCTGGCACAGAGTTAGACTAGAAGTAAAACCAGTATTTTATAACTTTTTATGCAGCATCTTGTGGTCCAAAATGACTCTCTTTAAGTAAGAAGGATGATGTCCTCAATTAACTCTATCAACATCACAGAGCATCAGGCCCTAATAAAAGAAAGAATTCAAGATACAGTAGCGGTGCAGACATTGTAATGGTGGCTCTCTAAAAATGGTTCATATTTATCACCCATTGGCTGATAGGACATTTGGGTACCACTAGTGGATACCATCAATTCCAACTGGTTTTAGCAAATTCAAAGCTTAGTGAAGTTTCAGTTAGGCCATTCAGAGAAAACAGAGAAGAAGCCTGCCTGCGCAGTCAGTGGTGGATTAGGGAGAGGAAGAGGCTGGTAGAGTGCCTCACCTACCCATCTGTGCTTATAAGGTTGGCCCAATAGACTCCTTCCCCCTGTTCAGCACATTGGTCTCATCAGCACACTGAGGCCAAGTTGTATAAAGGTCAGAGGTTGTTTCACAAATCTACCCCAGAAAATAGCAAGAGACCTAAAGTAAGTCGCCATGGCCCTGATGCATTTGAACTGTGTACATTGCAAATCTCATGACAACCTACTGATTTGTGTAGCAACCTCTCTGTGCTACTCTTTGGGATGCTCTGAACAGAGAGGAAGCAAGTGGGAAAGTGACACCACTTTGTCCTATGGGAGGCGACGACCGTGGTAGAAGACAAAAATTCAGTCTACACCTTTATAGGAACAAAAGTGTGTTCAAAACCAAAGAGATGAAAGAGAAGCAGATCTGCTTCAGGTATTTGTACAGGCCACATGATCTGCTGATGGGTCGAAGATGAGACACAGCGTAAAGATACCTCTTTTCTTTGCTAGGACCACATAGCATGTAGATTGCAAGCAGGGGAGGGGCAGAGAGAGGGAGAAAGAGAATCCCAAACAGGCTCCGTGCTGTCAGAGCAGACCCTGAAATGGGGCTTGAACCCGTGAACTACGAGATCATGACCTGAGCTGAAATCAAGAGTCACATGCTTAACCGAATAAGCCACCCAGGTGCCCCAAAATCGTTTTCAGTTTTTGTTTTGAGAGAGAGAGAGAGAGAGAGAGAGAGAGAGAATCTGAAGCAGGCTCCAGGTCCAGTTGTGATGCTCTCCTTATAGAAACACTTGAATGGATCTGTCCCTCCTATGTGACCTCTTGATGAGTTAGCTGTGCCAGCTTCAGACCACATTTGCCATTAAGCGGGATGTTAGGAATAAAGTCCACCAAACGGCAGAATGGAGGCAGCCACAACTTAGCTCCTTTTGGTAGAAGGTGTTTGGCTACGGACAGCAGTAAGATGATACTGATGCGGTTTCGTGGAGATGCTAGCCTGACACATAGCGGCTTTCCTAAAGGTCTGCCAGGGACTTGTCAATGTCAGAGAGCATAAGAGAGGGCATTACGTGTAAGCAGTCAAAGGCACTGTGCTGTTAAAACATGTGCTTTTGAGTTGCATCATATACAGTTAGCTAACACAGCCCCTGTGTCATAAGTATCTTCTAGCTAACACCTTGAGGGAATGGCTTTATTAGCGAGGGTTATACGAATGTCTGTATTTTCTAGTTCTCGCCTTGGTATTGTAGGAAGTTAGCTTCATGCTAATATCCGCAGGTAAGTTTCTCTGTTCTTTGTACTGTTAGGAAAACTTGTTTAGTGAATGCTTTGCTTGCTGCATGTTACAAAAGACATGATGAATTTGGAAATGGCCAGATGATAAGTGGCTGAAAATAGTAAAAGAAGGGAGTAGTGTCCCTACAACAGAATTTTGTCTTTAAAGAAAACTCGACTGGAAATGGGAGGAGGGCCCAAATTTATGAAATGAATTGGAAAACACAGAGATGTTAATTAAATCCTGGATTACTGAGTTCTGAGTCTCAGAGGCTGTCTTGAATAGTAAAGAAGGTAATTTCAGAAATGAACAATCAAAAATACAACTTGAGCATGGAGACGTGTGAGTTCGAAACAGGAAGTAGTGTTAAGATCTTGCCACAGTGGTATTTCGAAGGGACTTACCAGCGGAATCACACACTTTATGGAATCACACGTGGAGAGGCTGTGACACCAGGGCTGCATGGGGCGGCTTCTTGTCCTCTTGATGTGTGGCAGAGGTGGTCAGCCTGTCTGCGGTGCTTGGCAGGCAGTATAGCCAGGACAGGGCTTGGGATCGAGACCAGAGCAAGTGGTAGAGACTGCTGGGAAGATGGCCTGTGTCATGCAGGGCAGGTATCATCCACTTCCTGACAGCGTGTTCAGAGTCGTCCATGAGCCCAGGATTGCCATTCTGCTTTTGCCAAGAAGCCACAAGTCTGCAGGTTTAAAGAATGGGGAATCCCCCAGTTTTTAAAAGTTGGCGACTATTTAGAGTCTGTTTTTAAAATGCTGTGACACAAGCATAACATCTCTGCAGGCTGGGTTAGACATTGGCATCACCTGTTTTTAACTTCCGTCACTAAGGCAGACCTGTTACTTCCATTCCTAGAGATTTAATTTGAATTCTTGATCGTCTCTATTGTTCATGTGTGATTAATACAAATAATGATGGACATGATCTTGATGCCTCTCCGTCTGCTGGTGATTCAGTTAATGGTACTTTCTTCGTGCTTACCTGTTTTTCATTTTAAAATTACCTCCCCTCCTTATGCAAAACTAACCAATTGGTTCAGATAATTTCATTCTTGCTAATGTCTTCTGCAGTTTAAACCTACTCTGCCTTTTATATACAGAGGCCATTTACCTTGAAAGCTGAGGAACCTAACTCTATGCATTGAGGGAAGGAAAGGATATAAGGTCTTTGGTTGTATATCCAATATTTAATGAAGAATATTAACAGTGCTCAGGCGCTCTCCCTAATTAGAGAGGGCAGTATTCAAAAAGTTATTGTTGGTTTTTGCTTCTGTTTTTTTCTGCTCTAAGAAGAATGAGGCAGGGGGAGGGGGGTACCTGGCTCAGTCACTTAAGCATCCAGCTGTTAATTCTGCTCAGGTCATGATATCCCAGTTCGTGAGACCAGCCCTGTGCTGGGCTCTGTGCTGACAGCCTGGAGCCTGCTTGGGATTCTGTCTCTGCCTCTCTCTCTGCCCCTTCCCCATTGTGCACGGTCTCTCTCTCTCTCTCAAAATAAATAAACAGTTGGGAAAGATAAAAAAGAATGGGATGAAGAGGTATTGTGGGTATATACCCTTGCACACAACTTTAGACGTGGCATAGCTTTGTGATGCTGAGAAAGCAGACAGGGCAGCAGTAAGGAGTCGGCCATGAGAGAGAGAGAGTGGCATATTCTGGGTAAAGATGTTGCTCAGTCCATGAAGAAGCAGCCAGACCACCTTCTGCTGCCAACTCTGAACAGTGGTGGAAGCCGCAAACCAAAGAAAATTCTTCATACTTCCCCCCAAAACTGTTTATCTCCTGCAGGCATTTTTTTTTGGTTATTATTTCAGCTACAATTTCTTACCGAAGTTAGTTATCATTCTCTTACTCATCATTGAATCCCCAGGGCTTAGAATGGGACATTGAAAGATCACGGTAAATGTTGGTGACGGGGTGATTTCATCATGGCTTATATACCAAATTTTAGCCTTTCTTCCTATTCTGCTCTGACGGAATTATGCTCAGTCCAGTTCAACAGACAGTTATTGAAAGCCTGCAGTATGTGAAATAATGCTTGAGGCACAGAAATAAGAATCAAACCCATTCCTGCCTACCAAGGGCTCCTGCATTTGGTGGGAAGAAGAGGCATTAGCAGGTGCAGCTACAGAAGTTGAGTTGCTGTGCTCTGTATTCCGACAGCAGAAGACACTGGTTATACTCAGAGAGTCTAAGGTTGGCTTCCTCATCACTGTCATTTTCAAGGTCCACCCTAAATACTGCTAAATCCAATGGACTCTTCGGTGGTCTTCTTGTGATATTTAATTTGCTGTTTTCTGGCCCATGCCCTTCTAGAAAAATCCCTCAATCCCTGACTGTGGCATTTTGATATTCTTACTGCTCGGATTGTTCTGCTATTTAAAAAGGTGTCCTTTTAAGCCACCAATTCTTAAGGACAAACATTCTCCTTTATTCTTTTTTTCCCCCATCCTTTCTTCACCACACCCTTTGCATTGGAGATCTTAGCAACTTCCACAGAGCGTCTGAAAGGTTGATGTGAACTCATTTGCCTAATACTTGTGCTTTCTTTAGCTAATGTGTTTGGTGAGACCCTCAGTTTTGATAGGATGCTGTTTTACCTGCACCTCTTCCTATTTCCTGTAGGATCAGAAGCCATCAGTTATCTCCCTTCAGAAGCTTATTGCTAGAGAAGTTGCTAATGAGGAAAGAGGGATGTTTCTAATCAGTGCTTCGTCTGCCGGTCCTGAGATGTATGAAATTCATACCAACTCCAAGGAGGAACGAAATAACTGGATGAGACGAATCCAACAGGCAGTGGAAAGGTAAGCCTTCCTTCTGTCCATACTCCAGGGGATGGACTTGCCCACTTGGGGAAAGTATTCTAACCATGTTTCCTCTGCATGAACACTTTGCCTCAGCCGGACTGGTCTGCTCCCTGCCCCTGCCCCTGCCTCTGATAGCCCCTCACCTGCAGCTTTGTTCTCTGCACCTCCCTGCATGTCAAGCCCTACCTCCCCTCTGCCTGTGTGAACCCTGCTCATCTTGGGTGCAGCTCATGGCTCACCTCCAGTGAAGGAGCTCACCTTCACCTTTGTGAAGACCTCCAGTTCCAGTGGTCTCTTCTTGACCTGGATTCTTTAACACCTGCTCTCGAAAGCGTTTACTTGGTGCCTGTCATGTCCTGCCTTGGAGCTATCACCTTTTTCATGTACATATGTTTATTAGATTGGAAGCTCCTTGAGGGCAGGGGCCATGCCTTTTGTTTTTGTGTGTGCCTACTTCTAAAGAATCATTCAATAAACATTTTTAGATTGGTGGATCTAAGTATTCTAAGTCAATTTACTTCTCATTACTTGTGTTTTTATAAACTAGATGGGATTAGAGTGATCATCCTTAATGGGGATTTGATTAGATCGATCTTGAATGATGTTTTATAAAATTCCTCCGCCTCGGCACCCTACTTCTGTCCGACTCCCTCTACTCTGTCCCGTTACTAAGTACCCAAATGTGGTAAAAAGCAAAACTTACTATTTTAGTTAGACCTAATGCTAGTGTTGATAGTGTGGGGTGTCGAGGTGTGCGCATGTGAGTGCATGCTTGTGTATGTGTGTTTGTGGGAATATTTGAGTCATTGTGTACTGCTGACTTTGAGAGTTATGACGTATGTGCTAGGTCCTTTATATATGTTAGAAAACCGAACATCTTGGCTAGAGGGCATGAAGAATTCTCTTTATGCCGAATTCTTCTCTGGATAATGCTACCTTCAAGTCCCCGTGCCTTACTAACGAACGTAAAGATACTTGGATTTGGTTTCAGTTGTCTGTCTTGACTATTGTCTTTTAAAGTTGCCCAGAAGAAGAAGGAGGAAGGACAAGTGAATCTGATGAGGAGAGGCGGAAAGCTGAAGCAAGAGTGGCCAGAATTCAGCAATGTCAAGGTATTGTGCACCTTTCTCTGACTCCCTGGCGGTAGTGTTGTCCTTGGACATTGGGAATGCCCAGGTGTCCTGAATGGGGGTTGTGATTAAATGATGAATTCTCTGAACCTGCGGCCCATCCATCACTGTCGGAACAAAAAAGACTGGCTTTAGGAATGTTCTAATACAATGACTGTCTCCCTCCTTCCTTCTTAGTGATTAAAAATCTGTAAAAAAATTTCAGAAATAATTATGCACATAACAGGTACTGTGGGAAGGGCAGGTGTGGTACAGAGGTGCACTGGAGTCATTGTCTGGCAGTGTAATTTTAGGTCCCAACACTGGAAGGTCACACTTGTGTGACCTTGGGCAAGGAACCCATTAACTTTGGTCATCAGTTTCCAAGTCTTTGAATTAAGGAAAGTAGATTAGCTCAGTGATTCTCATCTCTGGCTAGACATCAGAAGTACTTAGGGAGTTTTGTAAAAATTCTGATGCCTGGGCCCTACCCTCAAGCCTTTTCACTTAGGATCTATGAGAAGTGGTTGTAGATGTATTTTAAACTCTGCTCAGGTGCTACTGAGGAAGATGGAGAACCCCTAGATTAGATGCTGGTTAAGGTCCCTTTAAACTGTGAGAATCATGTGATATGTTGAAATTGGAGGAAAATGATGCATGCAAAGATTGTCAAAAAAATTGGATGTTTAGATACAAAAACCTAAACCAGTAGGTGTGGTTTTAAGCAAGACTTGCTGAAGCCTGAGTAGCTTTGGGCCTTTGCATTGTTTTCCCTTGCGACTATCAGTCATCATGGACACTGCCACCTCAATCTTCATTCCTCGGCTTAGTGTTTAGTCTTAATAGAAAACAGCCTGAAGAAAGAACAGTTTTGTAAGCTTTTCTGGAATTAGAGGCATGGGAAAGGAACAAACATCTGAGTACAATGAATGCACAGAAAAGACCATGGAAGCTACAGTCACTAAGTGGAATAGTTAGGATTTGAACCTGGTTCTGTCCCTCTCAACAACTTGTACTTGACCTGTGAGACCATCCTGATGAGCACCGTCTTGGTGTTCTAGCTTGGATTTTCATACAATTGTTGTGTTCATCTGATAACCTTCCATGCTAAATACCATTTCATAGAAATACTCAGTAACCAAGACCAACAAATTTGCACATATTTGGAGGAGAAGCTGCATATCTATGCTGAACTGGGAGAATTGAGTGGATTTGAGGATGTCCATCTAGAGCCCCACCTCCTCATTAAACCTGACCCAGGAGAGCCTCCCCAGGCAGCCTCGTTACTTGCAGCAGCACTGAAAGAAGGTAAGTTGTTTCCAAAACTGTTTGCCTTGACAGGTTCAGAAAATGTTTGCACACTTTGCATGTGCCACACCCTGTGGTCCTGGTGCTGAGGACACAGCAAAATGATACAGAGTCTCAACGGTACTACAGTTCATTTTCCAGAAACAGCAAAATAAAAGAAAATACATGGGTCAGGTTGTGTCAAGTACTGTGAGGAAAACAAAGTATCCCTCAATAGATGAATGGGTAAAGAAGGTGTGGGACATATATATATATACTTACTCTGCCGTAACCGGGAATGAGCTCTGGCCATTTGCAGCAGCGTGGATGGACTAAAGGGTGTAATGCTAAGTGAAGTAAGTCAGAGAAAAACAAATACCATATGATTTCACTCATATGTGGAATTGAAGAAACAGATGAACAAAGAAAAAAAAAAAACAGGCTCTAACTGCAGAGAACAAACTGATGGTTGTCGGAAAGGAGATGAGTGGAGTGATGGGTGAAGTGGGTGAAGAGGATTGAGAACACACAGTGATTGGCAGTGAGTAATGTATAGAATTGTTGAATTGCTGTATTGTATGCCTGAAACTAATATTACACAGTAGGCTAATTATACTTCAGTAAAAAAACAAGCCAGTTTTATTTGAAATGCTAGGGAGGACAATTATTTCCATTAGATTTTCATAAAGTGTGAACCCTATTAAAAAAAAAAAAATAACAGGATAGGGAGTAGAGAGAGAGATCGAGTGGGGAGGTTCTTTTGGCGTTAAAGTGACCGAGAAAGGCCTCTTGGGTAAGGTGATACATAAGCAGACATCAGGGAAGTGAAAAGGCCAAGTAGACATCTGGGGAAAGAATGCTGCAGACACAGAGAACAGACGATGCCAAGGTTCCGAGGCAGGTGAGTGCCGAGCCTGAGGAGTAGCCAGGAGGATCGTGCAGGTGGAGTGAAGGGAGGGGTGTTGAGTGGCCGATGAGTCAGAGCCAACTAACGCTCCAATTACATGGATCCGATCGAGGTCAGTAAGGAGTTTGGATTTCATTCTGAGGGACTTGGGAAGCATGCAGGGTTTGAGGAGCACAGTGACTTGATGTGTGTTTTTAAAGGAGCCCTCTGGGGGTGCCTAAGTGGTTCATTCAGGTAAGCGTCTGACTTCAGCTCAGGTCATGATCTCCTGGTTCATGAGTTCGAACCCCGCATCGGGCTCTGCACTGAGAGTGTGCAGTCTGCTTTGGATCCTCTGTCTTCCTCTCTCAAAAATAAACAAACATTAAAAAAAAAAAAAAGTCTAGGATATAACTTTGGGGGTTGGTGGCTGAGGTCAGGTGGAGGATAGGATCACTGGGGAAATGAGAAAGTCCAGGAGACATGAGGCCAAGGTTTTGGAAGGTCTCTGTGCATAGAACTGAAATTCCTGAGAATGTTGACCAGAGTGGCATTGGGGAAAGGGAGAGAACTTGCTCCAGGTGTTAAATTGTTCAAGGAACCTGTAGATGAATGACAACAAAGAGGGGTAATGAGTGGTATAATCTGATGGTGTGAAACTGAAGGAAGAAAGGGGTCTGGGGGTGAGGGATAATAGTTTGGAAGTAACCACAGGGACAGTGGGTTTGAGAAAGAAAACAAGATGAAAGCTGCACCAGAGATCCTATGACCCACAAAGCCTAAAATATTTAAAATCTGGTCCTTTGCAGAAAAGATTTGCCAAGCCCTGGCTCAGAGTCTCAGAATATTAGCTCTGGATGAGAAATTAGAAATCAGGTCATTCTATCATTTTTATTTGATGAGAAAACCGAGGTCATATGGGCGGTATAGAAGTTGTCCAAAGAGGGGTCAACTGATGGATTCGTTCGTTCGTTCATTCATTCATTCATTCATTCAACATCTGCCCTTGCTTTGCTGTTGGTGCTAAGGGAAATAATATTTGTATAATTTCTGGTGAGGTACAGGCGGTGAGTTATGGAATGAAGAAGTCATGGGGATAAAAGGTAGAGCAGAGCCTAGGGAATCTAATCAATGGTATTGTGTAGCACTGCATGGTGACAGGCAGTAGCTACGCTTGTGGTGAGCATAGTATAATGTATAGAATTGTGGAATTGCTATGTTATACGCCTGAAACTACTACAACATTGTCAACTACACCTCAATAAAAAAAAAAAAAGTGGGGGAAATAAAAACTTCTAGTGGGAGAAGACAGACAATACAAAAGGAAACAAAGTGATTTCAGAAAGTCACAGAAAATAAGATCGGGGTGAGGTGAAGGCTTTGCTTTAGGGAAGTCAGGGAAGACCTCTTTGAGGAGATGAGTTTTTGACCTAAGAATTGAAAGGTGAGAAGGAGCCAGCTCTTTGAAGATACAGGGGAGGACCACTCCCCCGCAAGGAGAGAGTGGGTGTGGAATGAGCTTGGCGTGTTCAAGGGAAGAAGGAAGGCAGGGTGGCAGCAGTCAGGGAAGTATATGAGGGGAGGTTGCATGGGTGAGCAGAGAGAGATCTTTGTAGGCTCTGGTTAAAGAAATAGATATTTTATTTCAAACTTGGTGGGAAGTTACTGGTGGCTTTTAATGGTGGGTGTGGCACGATCAAACGTCTCTAGAAGAGCATTGGCTGTGGCAGGGGAGCAGAGTGGAGGGAGACCCGTTTGCCTGGAGATGGTTGGGAGGCAGTTACAGAAGCTGATGGGGGGTGTTGGGGCTCTGGTGTCGACCCAGGACTGTTGACAGTGGAAGTAGAGGGAAGTGGATGAATGCAAGGTGTATTTTAGAAATAAAGCTACAAGTACTTTCGAGTGACCCTCTCATTGTCCTTGATAAAGTCTTTATTGAGTAAGTCACTCCCTCTCAAGTTTTAGCCAGTGGCTTTCACTTTTTCCACCATCAAAACTGTCAGTGGTGCCTGGTTTTAAGTCCCTCTGCCTTAATTCCTCTGACCCACTGTGTGGTGTAGGTGCTCGGGAACAGGAGGGGACCCAGCTGCTTAAGGGACTACCACCCTGAATTGGTGATCATCAGTATTCAGATTCAGTGATCTAGTAGGAAATTGTTAATTAATTAATTATTTAATTTAGAGACAGAGAGAGTGAGTGGGGGAGAGGCAGAAATAGAGGCAGAGAGAGAATCCCAAGCAGGTTCCCACATGGTCAGCATGAAACCCGATGCAGGGCTCAAACTTATGTACCATGAGATCATGACCTGTGCCAAAACCAAGAGTCAGATGCTTAATCCGACTGAGCCACCCAGCCACCCTGAGCAGGAATTCTTAATCAGGGTGAGGTCTTTATCTCTGGGGAAAGAATATAAAACAGTTCAGTAAGGCACCTTGAATGGTATCCCTAAGTGGTTTCTCTACTGGATGGCTTTTCTTCTCTTTCTCCTCTTCTGTCTCTACCTCTTGAATCCCATTCATCCTTCAAGATTATATCTACTCATTTGTCATTTCCTTTGAGAACTTTTTCCTAATTCCACTGGCTAATGCAACTGTTCTGCTCTTGGGCACTCCTGGGGCATTTTATGGTACTCTAATAAACTGGATGATAGAACTCAGTACTGATCACATGCTATGTTGTATATAGTTACTTGTATATGTCCCTTTCCTCATCCGGTCTGCAAACTCTGCTAATTAGTAATCAGATGCCCAGGACCCCTAGAACAGAGTAGGTACTCAGTGAGGATTTGCTAAATTCAAACAATGGACACAGTGTTTTAGACATATTTGGAGAGGCCTCAAAATTATACCATTCACATGCTAGTTGAAGGCATATAGTGTAAATAAAAACCTCACTTTCTTGGAGTAGTGTTTCCCAGTCTTACCAGATCCTAAGGGTAGCCTTTTGTGCTTGTTTAAAATGCCAATTCTTAGGGTGTCTGGGTGGCTCAGTCGGTTAGGAGTCCGATGTCGGCTCAGGTCATGATCTCGTGGTTCATGGGTTCGGCCCCGCGTCGGGCTCTGTGATGACAGCTCAGAGCCTGGAGCCTGTTTCAGATTCTGTGTTTACCTCTCTGACCCTCCCTTGCTCTCACTCTGTCTCAAAAATAAAATAAACATTAAAAAAAATTTTTTTAATGCCAATTCTTTGTCTTTTGCCTTGAAGAATCTGACCTAGTAGATCTGGGTAAAGATGGGGAATCCAGATTTTTTAAGGTACAGTTGGGGAAATTCTCTTTTGAAGAATAGCTAGTATCTCTGAAGAGTAAGTTTTAAAATCTTTACGCCTGAAATCATAGTCGAATTAAATGAATTACAGAAAGTTTTTCGGCATACTAATGTACTGAAAGTTAAATTTGAGATTTTTTTTTTATATAGTGCATCATTTTATTCATTCTCTATCATAAAATGATGCTAAAAGGATTGGTATAGGTTGCAGGTTGGCAAACTTTTATCTGTAAAGAGCCGGATAGTAAATATTTTAGGCTTTGCAGGCCACTTACAGTTTCTGGGACACATTCTTTTTTGTGCACGTGTGTGTGTGTATTGTGTATTTTAGCAACTCTTTGAAATATAAAAACCATTTTTAGCTCCTGGGCCATATATAAACAGACACGGACCAAATAGAGTTGCCAACCCTTGGTCTAGATTAAACCACATATATTTGGTTTCTAAATTTTGTATTCATTCTTCCTCTTAGCGGAGAGCCTACAAGTTGCAGTGAAGGCCTCACAGACAGGCGATGCGTGCCAGTCATCCGAGGAAGGTTGCGGAGAATCGGCCTTGACAGATCGGCTGAGTCCTCCCGACGTGCCAGGACCTTCTACAGCTTGTAAGTGAAAGCACAGGCCTTTGCTGTGAGCCTGAGCCCAGTCTCTGGAGCATATAGTGGTCCTAGGAAATGAAGGCAACGACTCTGTCCCTATTTGGAGGAGACTCGATGTATTTTTTTAAATCCGAGAAAACCTGAGAATAAATATGCTAGCCCACTTTACCTACGATAATGGCACTGGCGTTCTCGGACAAGGGTTTCAAGAATAGTTGGTGGGTTCTATTGCTCTCATACTGAGGCAAGCTTTGTACCTTCCCCAAACCTGACCCTGCGCCATTTTTGGTCTGACTTACTGAATACAATTTGGAATATGGTTTGGAAAGAACTTTTAAACTTGTGGGTTTTTGAAAATGGGTCTCCGCAGTTCACGAGAAAACAAGCCCTTTAACTTAACCTCATGTAGGCATCATCAACTGAGCAATCATAAGCCAGAAAGCTAGGCTCTAACACATTTCCGTAGACACACGGTTTGGTGATGTGGTTAAAGGCAGAAGTGCCAAAAAAAAAAAAAAAATTCTTGATCTGTGTCATCATATGCTTTGGTTCAGATCAGAATCCATTTATAAACAAAGCACTGTTTCATATATTTTAAATACAGAAAAACAGCACGTAGAGAATTGGGTGATTTCTCAGAATCTCATGATGTTATATACAGAAGCTGAATATTTACTTCCCTACAGGTTTCGGAGAGAAGAGCCTAAAGGGTTTAGTTTTCATTGTATTTGCGTGATAAAAACCTTTCTTCCGCCGGGCCTTATTATGCACAAGATAAAATAACTTTAGTAGGTAGAGACAAAGGATTAAATTGTCTTGGAATTTCTTTATCAACATCCCATGGTTGACCAAGATACATGGACGCAGTACAGTTTTAAAATTCTGTCCTTTTTTCAAATCACTAATAATGATTTTACTCCCTCAAATTTTGCTTTATCCCATCCCGCATTTCTATTTTCAGAAAGTGCACATATGTTTTTCATTTTCACACAGCCCAGATTCATCAAGGGAGTTGTACTGCCCTGGGTGATTTCCTTTTAAAAGAAAAAACTTCTTATGCTTTTGAGGGAGTTCCATCTAAAAATACCTGGAGGGCTCTGCTGCTCTCAGCCTCACCCCAGGGCCAGCTGGAGAGGCTCCTTGCAGCAACGCGCCTTCCCCTCCTCGAGACAAGGCAATGAAGGTTCTCCCTGTGTGTACCTGTATCTCCCAGGATTTGGGAGAGTGCCCAGGGACACCTATGACATCTGTCAAAACCATTGAGAGACTTTGCTGTGCCCTGATACCAGGATCCATGTAGGCAGGGGCAGGCTTATAGGGCCCTGTACCCCTAAAGACCTCGTCACTTGTGGGCTGGATTGGAAGAGGGTGCTCTAAGTCTTAGATTCTCTTCATAAGGTGGGTAAGGGCAAAATACTATTTCTAAATGAGGGCCTATAACTGACTGGGTCAGTTCTTTGTTTAACTCTGAGGACTGGGTCCTTCTAAGTCAGGCCCATGCCAATCTGAGGTCACACACCAAGCAAGGCCTTCTATTTTTCGTCCTCAATATACCTAATAAGATGGGTGAATATAATCGACTCCTTAAAAAATTCTGGAGATCTGAAATTGAGTAAAGAACAGAGGGACCTGATAATTTGGCTCACCAGGAGGTTCTTTGCCCACTGAGGGTCCTTATTTGTAGGGGGTGGGGAGGAGGAAGAGTGAGAGAATGGCCAATTCTTTGGTAATTTCTTGGGTATCTGTCTAAGAAGTAAGAATAATACCATGTAGGGGAACCAGTTTTTGAGTGGTGGAAAAATTTTTATAGAATGTCCCTTTACTGTAAGTGAAAAGCATTGACCGGCTTGGGCAAAATGAACTTAAGTTTTAGCTGATTTAATTTGAAGCAGTTTCTGCTTACACAAAAAATTGCTTGTAATCCAAGTGGCCTTTAGGGTCCTGGGGATTTGCTTTCAGAGAAGGAGCAAAAAGCATTTCCTTAGTCAAAGTTTCACGATGGCGCTGTGTGATAAACAGTGTTACAAAGTGAATATTTCACTAGGGCCCTGATTGGACATGGTTCCAATGAAATGGTGTATGTGACAGTGCTTTGGAATGTCTAGTTTAAATCAGTGTAAGGTGAGCATAGTCTAAGTTTTAACTGAGTTCAAATGGGTAAAGAAATCAAATTGTACCAGCAGAGATCAAATAGATGGAGTCAAATCCGTGGTTAGTACTTAACAATAGTTTGGACTAGGAATATTTCTGTGTTTCATAGGTTAAATACACAGTATTAGCAACTGTTATGAATTTCAGATTATCAGCAAGTATCGTGAGAAGAAGCCACTTGGAAATTGTTTATTAAGAGTTATTTGGAGATAGGGACAGCTTCCTTTTTGTAGGACTGTGAGCTTATAAAGTATTCGCCATCTTCACGCTACTCAGAAAGAAGTTTCACTCCTATTGTTGGATTACTCCCTCTCAGCCTCTATGGTCTGCTGTCCTGACACTGGCCACAGAGGAAACTTTCACTGAGGTGTCTCCTTAGACCTGGGTCTGCCAGCCCTTGCTTTTTCTTCTCCCGTGCCTGTTTTCAATTTCCTTCTCCCCAGCGGCTTTATCCTAGTAAGTGAAAGTGAGATGTAGAACATACCCCTCTCCGTATCACCAACCTCATATGAGCACCTCTCTGCGAGAAAGAGAAATTAAAAGACGGGTGATAATTGCCGCCGTTTGTCAGTTTGGTATCTATTAGCGTGTAAGCTCCCCCAGGGGCAGGGACACCGTACTTTGCACTGTTTCAGCACCTTGTATGAGAGCATGAGATATGTGGGATTTGGGGTTCCTTATTTGGAAATGCGTGTCAGCTGCGTGCATAAGAACCCGGTGCGCTGCCTGCCGTTTGATGATGTCCTTTTTGTTTCTGTCTCGATGGTGTGCTTCCAGCACTAGTCACAGAAAGGACAGCAGGAAGAGGCTGTTGGGATGTGGATCCCGGGACCCAGGGTGTGGGAAGCGACCCGGCGGTCTCTGATGCAGGGGAGAAGGTATTGTGAACTGATTCGTTAGTAAATGGCACGCGTTACTTTGTGTAATAAAATAACCACAGGTCCCTGGTCTGTCCATGGCAGTGAGTGGTATGAAAGCCTTCTTCTGCATTGTTCTCCGTTTCAGCACTCCTATTTAAGCTTTCTAACTTAAATCTTCTTAAAATGTTCTCGCTGTGCCTGTTCATGGAGGTGTAAACCAAGAAACGATTGGAAAGTTATTAAACGGTTTTGAAACTCGAATGTTTGTGTGTCTGCGCACTCTTACTTCTGGTCTCCTCCCTTCTGCTCTCTGCCCTGCAAACCTCTAGCTTTTCACTGGCTACACTTGGCAACTCTCGGCTGAGAGGTGCCCCTGGCATCCGTCGGGGTCTGTAGGCAACCAAGTGACGCTAAAGCGCCACAAAGAATTGTGACGTGAAATACTGTTGCTGCTTGCACTTTCTGTTACCTTCCTCTCATTTCCGATTGTCTTCCTGTCTCTGCCCACGTTGTCACTACTTTTTTTTGTGAGACTTCTAATCAGCCTCACCATTTTTTTTTTTTTTTTTTTTTTTTTTGGTTTTTTAATACTTCTTTTTTTTTTTTTTTTTTTTTTTTGCTTGGGTTTTTAAATACTTCTTTTTTTTTTTTTTTTTTTTTTTTTGACATAGTTGACATGTAGGTTATATGCCACTCTGAAAAACTAAATGCATGAAACTTCCTCTTCACTTCACACGATCCTGGGATGTCAGAAATAGGGAATAAGAATATGATTCTGGGAGGTGCTGGGTGGCCTCTCCAGGGTTGGCCAAGGCTCACAAGTTTCAGTTTTATCTAATTTCAGATTAGGCACATGACCAGGTCCCAATATGTGCTAATGTGGAAAAATGACACATGTCGTATCTTTATGTAATTCTTTACATATTCTCTAATTTTGCAAATATTATATATGACTGAGACTTTAAGTCCAAAGATTTTTAAAAATCCATAGAAAATATGACTGTGATTTAGTGTGTGTGTGTATTTTTTTTTTAAAGAACTTCATAGGCCAACATAAAAAAAAAAGGAATGCAGTGTTTTACTTCACTGACTGTAAGCTTTCTGACTTATTTTTTCTTAAAATGTTCCTACATTTCTTCCTTTTCAGTGTGGACTTCACTTTTCAGTCTGTAGTTTCCAACTGCTTTTGTCCTAGTGGCAGAGAGGGAGGGTAGGAGTGCTGGTTAGCTAGGTACAGTTTTTTTCTTGAATGGACACTGTGGTGACTTTTTTCCTTCCATAATTCAGTCACAGGTAAGTGAAGTGAGGTGTGAGGTCCTCGCTGGATGAACCTATCTGGAAGAATTTTCATAAGGCATTTGAGGAAATGAACTGGCGAATAGGGCAGGATCACCTGAAATCAGACTTATGAAGAAAGGGTGTAATGGATATGTTGTAGTTAGCTTCCTTAATAAGGTAAGGTTTTAAAAAAAAATTGTCTGGAAATGATTTTACAAACCGGTGCTGCAAATGGCAAAGCGTCCTGTGTGTAACTCACCAGCTGCAGCTTTGTACATTGACCACAAGGTGGTGGACCGACTCCGTGAAAAATATGACATTGAACATTTCTGTCCTTTCCAACTTCGTGGTTCTTGGGAATAAGTAACCACATGGAGCATAATCCAACTCATTTCTATGTTTCTAATTTTTATAGAGTATAAAAATTCTACACCATACGATTTTCTTATTACAAAGGCAACGGACTGTGCAGCAAGAACAGGACCACAAGAGCAGAGAGAACTCTAGAACTCACTAGACAATGGGATTTTTTAGCCCAGTTACAGGCATGGAGGGGACTTGGGTACAGGTGTAATAACTCTAAACTTCATGTCCCTTTCCCTCCCTTATCCTTCTTGTATTAGAGGTTCTGCTTAGTAATGCAATCTTTTTTGACCAGGATGGGGGAAGTGTGGGGAGGGGGTTAAGGGGGAGAAAGATATCTGGCTATCTCATCAAAGTTTCTCTCGCTAGAACTAATTGAATTTAACAAGTCCAAAGTTACCTGAGAACATTACCATGGCTGACTGTTCCTGGTGGTTTCAATTTAAAGCTGTTCAGATAAGAGCAAGCAGTGTACAACATAGGCTGTAGGAGGGCATGGGATCTGATGATCTATCATAAAAAGTAGAGTACATAGTGGGTGCTCAATATTTATTTATAGAACAGAGTGTGAATGTCCATTAGATACCAGGCATCATTGTTAAATTTGCAGATAGAGCACTGAACACACATAAGAACTCCTGCTACTTGTTGGCTTACATCCTAGTGAAAGAAGACGGACAATAAATGAATAGACATTTGTTCCGTTCAATTCTGGAAACTGGAAATCCTCACTACCTACATGTGTCTCTAATGTGTGCATTAGAGAGACAAAGAATGAGACCTAGAACCCATTCCCCAGGAGCAGATGGCCTCCAGCCTCACTCATGGCCTCTTCTGTTAGCGTGTTTATTCACGCAATCCCAGACGGTTCCAGTGAACTCACAGTAGGATCTGGAGCAGGCCAGCTAGGTGCTTACCCTAGGGCCACCTCTCAGTCTGATTTCCTCTCCCAACCACTGGCTGCTTTGGCTTTGCAAATCTTAAACATGGATACAGGGAGCTACAAGTCAGGCGTGATGTTCACTAGCGTCCAAATCTGGCCTCCAGAATGCCCGAGGGCTGCCTTCCACCTGGGCCCAGAGAGCTCACCTGACAGTGTGGTGTCCACAAGGTAAATGCCACTTACGGAGAGAGTACAGACCTTCCTTACTGTCATCCCTTGTTGTTTAAAGAGATGTGTGGGTAAAAAAATTCCCATGTATCTCACATACGGGGTTCGCACAGATGGGGCTCTTATCAAGTGGTTGTTTAACTCTGTAGGCTTTGATTTCTGGCAAGAAAAGAGGGTCGCCATAAAAGACTTTTGAGGGAGTGAAGTGATTAACCTGAGGTCCTACATTTTGGAGCACTGAGTGTGGCTTTTCAAAAGTAGTGCGATTTCATTTTCGTATTCTTTACATATTTTAGGTGGAATATAGAAGTTTCCCAGGTTCGTCCCAGGCAGAGGTGAGCTATACATACATGAAATACATCCTCATCCTCTATTTTTGGACAATGAATGCTTTTTCAAGAATTTGACTTTCACCATCTTATTTTGCAGATTATACAAGCGATACAGAATTTAACCCGGCTCTTATATAGCCTTCAGGTAACTGTGTTCCTCTATTCTTTGACCTTGTGAATGTTTCTCTTAATGCAATTCATTTTATTTGTTGACTCCCAGACATTAAAAATTAGACCATAGGAGAGGTAGTCAGTGATCTTAAAAGAATGCCAGTTCCCGAAGTGTAATTCCACTCGTTGCATTAAACTTCACCTGGTTTTGTAATCACAAAGCAACGCCACTACTTTTTATAACATTCTTCTCTGAAACCATGCAAGAGTTCATATCTTTAAAACATATTGATGACTGTGGTCTGGCTTGAAGCTCACAGCGAAGCTCTTAGGTGAATGTAGCATGAGCTCACATTTTCTGGTGAAAACTTAAATTCACACCTAAACTTTTTTCACTTCCACACGTGGACTTGGGCCTTTTGAGCGCTTAAATAATTCATGTGCTCCTTCATTCTGTAGTTTGTTCATCCACCCAACATTTATTGAGCACCCTCTCTCTGCTGGGCACTAGGCTAAGGGCTGAGCAAACAAAGGCAGATGAACTGCAGGCCTATCATCAAATGGCTCACTGTCTTTCAAGGAAATATAGGCACAAAAGATGGTGCTTGCCCTGAGTATTACAGGGTTGGATGATCCCTGAAGTCATGCACAAGAAAGGCCAAGTACATCGAATTGCTCATTTTATGATAAAAAGCATTTTAATGATATGAAAGCAATGTTAGGGTCATATATAAATTTGAAGAAACATTTGAGGATGTAAGTAAAATGACTTGTGATTCTATAGAGAGAATTACCATTGTTACATTGGTGTATATCCCTCTAGTTTTTAAAAATAATTTTATACAGGGCGCCTGGGTGGCTCAGTCGGTTAAGCGTCCAACTTCGGCTCAGGTCATGATCTCACAGTTCATGGGTTCAAGCCCCGTGTTGGGCTCTGTGCTGACAGCAAGCTTGAAGCCTGGAGCCTGATTCAGATTCTGTGTCTCCCTCTCTCTCTGATCCTCCCCTGCTCATGCTCTCTCTCTCTCTCTCTCTCAGAAATAAATAAAACATTAAAAAAAATTAAAAATAATTTTATACATATTCTTCCATAACATATACCTTGCTGTGTGTTCAGCTCTTATCCTATAGCACAGTATCTAGTGGTTGTATAATATTCAAGTCTATGGAATTTGTCTAGTTCTTTTTACTATTATTTTTAAAATTTATTATTTTGAGGGAGAGAGGGATACAAGGTGAGTAGGAGAAGGGCAGAGAGAGGGGGAGAGAGACAATCCCAAGCAGGTTCCACACTGTCAGTGCAGAGACAATCCCAAGCAGGTTCCATGAACTGTCACAGCATGACCAGAGCCGAAATGAAGAGTAAAATGCTTAACCAACTGAGCCACTCAAGTGCCCCAGAATATGTCCAATTCTTCATAGCTATACTTCTGTAGTTAGATACTCTTGTATATTAATCTCTTAACATAGCTGAGTGCTTCTTTAGGGTAAATGGCTAGAATAATCTTTTTTTTTTTTAGGTTTTTAATAGGTATTACCCAAATAATCAAACCAATCAACACCCCTGTCTCTCCTCCTCAGTTTAAAAATGGGGCAAGGTATCTGATGATCTTAATTTCATTTCCTTGATTACTGTTGAAACTAAACACACCCCACCACTGGTTTAGTAGCCATTCATACTTCATATCATTTACCTGTTGAATATTAATAGAAAATAAAGTTGGGCGCCAGGGAGGCTCAATCACTAAGCATCTGACTTCAGCTCAGGTCACAGTCTCACAGTTTGTCAGCTGGAGTCCCACATCGGGTGAACATGAGCCCCACTTCAGGTAAAAACATGAGCCCTGGGTGAGCCTCCCTTCCTTCTTTCTCACTGCCCCTTATGGGATATTCTCTCTCTCTCTCTCTCTCTCTCTCTCTCTCTCTCTCTGCCCTTCACTCACTTGTGTCCCCTCTTTCTCTCAAAAAAAAGTTCAGTATGACTTTAAGTTTTCACCAGAAAAAAGTGTGAAGTTATGCTACATTTGATGTTTTCTTATATATACTTTGACTGCATCAAGACTTCTTTCTTTTATGTCTTATTGATGATGTATGTATTGCTCTGGTAGTACTATCTTAATAATTAAAATTTTGGATTATATTTGAATATATTACAGTGATGGTCTCCTTTTAATATTTTCTACACTTATCTATATATTCTTTCATAAGAGACTTGACTCACTCTGGAAAGTTTCTTGCCCTCGTACTAGGACTGATAAATTAAAATTTCCTGTTTATGAATGAAACGGGGTAGAATTGTCACTTTTATGTTCATTAGTATCCTCTTCTTGGGGAAAATGCTATTAGTCATCTCTTATTTTATAAAAGGAAGATGTTTTTGTTATAACAGTTGTATTCTTTATAATATTCCAGATAGAAAGTTAAAATTTGAAAGTAAAGATATTATAGTTATTCTTTAATACTTACATCAATTTTATTTTCTTGGCTCATACTTTGTCTTCTGGAAATGTATTAAATAACTGTCAGTAGCAAGCATCCTTGTCTTGTTCATGATCTAGTGGGAATACCTTTGGTGTCTGACATTAAATGTACTGGTTTGGGATAGATGTTCTTAGAGTTGATTTTTCATGTAAAACAAATGTTCCTGCTTTTACATGTTAACTGGGAAATGGACATGGTTTGAGTATAGTTTATTAACTTTTGGAAGCTGAAAACATTGGGTATCTCAGCTTATGTTGCCTGATGAAGACACTCACAGGTCATCACTCTTCTTTCCAGCCTTGCATGCAACCCTGTGTGGGTTCAAGGCCCAGAAAAGCTGACCTAAATGACCTGATTTTTGCACCACCTTAGATTGAAAGGAGGTATCAAATTCTACGGTGGATTCTCTTAACCTCAGCTTTTGAGCTGGTCTGAGGATGTGGGCTCTGAAAGATTTACTCATGGAGTATTCATCTCTTTGAAGCTAAATCTCTTCTGCATGATTGAAATTTTTACATGAGCATTTTCAAATCAGATGAAAATGAAAGTTGACCCCTATATTAGGAGAGCAGAGTCAGAGACAAGGCATGGAGAAGGTGAAGGGAGAAGACAAAAGTTGAGAGAGCAAATTGGGAATTTTCCAAAATTTGAAAAGCAAGTACTGTTCTCTTTGTTAAGTACAAGTGTCAACTATACTTGTGAAAATGAATATCCAGTCTTCACATTCCACCTCTATGCTAGAGAAGAGAGTGGTCTCATCTCAAATGCTAAGTAGACATGAAGAATGCTTCACATGTTAGCACTTAACTAGCCTAGTGTAAACTTTTCATGAGCACTGTCTTTTCCTGTGGTAGTTTGGGCATATAAAATACTAGAGTTTTGTTTATTTTGCTCTACTGATGCCCTTGAAATTTATTAGAATTAATAAATCTACAGTCTACAGTTTACTCGAACCAAGTTAGCTGAAACCTGAATGGTTTATTTTTTATGTGCTAATTATTTCATATTTAAAGATAAAGTAAATAGTACCTAATCCCAACGATAATCATTGTTGTCTTTTTAATAACTTCCGAAAGATCTTAATCAAATATTCATGTGAATTTTGGAATTTTTAAAATAAGTTTTCACATTTAAAAACATGAATTTTGTTTCAAAAGGCCCCAGCAAACACACTTTTAAAACTTACTCCAAGACAAGTACTGATTTAAAAATTACTTGAGTTCTTTAACCTTCAAAAGTACAGGGAATTGTTGATCTAACAAAGAACTACTAGTCAAATCCCCATCTTACCGGCATCTGTTACATGGACAGTTTTAAAAATTCTTAGGAAAGAAAAGCGTGAATTTATCCCTAGGAGAGTAATAATTTCTCATAACAAGTCAAAACACACATACATACCCAGTATGTGGCCATTTTCAATTTGTCCCTTTTGTGCTTCTTTGTGCTTTAAGTGGGAACTTTTAAAATTAAAAACTTCCAAGGGCATTCACTGAGATTTTTTTTTTTTTTTTTTTTTTGGTTTTGTGGAATCCTTCCAAATCTTGGCAATTATTTCCTGTGACGCTGCCAAACTTTTCATAGGCAGATACTGTAACTCCAAATGTTTTTTTAATCTGGTTGGTAAAGTCCTCTGGGCTTTAGAGTATCTATGTTCCCTTAATCATTCCAGCCTCCTGTTAGCAATCTATTAAACAAATGAATTTCAGGTTAGGACTTTATGTATGACCTTCCTGCTATAATACAAAGAAATCACAGTAACGAGATAGCTTTGGCACTTACGTATCTCCTAAATACGAAATTAATGGCTGTTCTCGGGCATTATATTATAAAAAGATTATTTTCCAAAAGTCTCCAAGTGGTTGACTTTTATTTTTGTGTTTTCATGTATGTAGTGTAGCGTAAGTCATTTCTGGGTTGGGACTCAAAGGATACTACCAGGTTTATATAGAATCCTAAATTCTCATGAATTATTGAGCGGAGAGACCTCAGAGAATGAGACATAGAACAGGAATGCAGTCTTGTGAATTTACGTACTGAATTCTTATTCAAAAGCCTTGCTTAAATATTACCAAATAGCCAGCAACAAACCGCGTTTCCAACGGAAGGGGTAAGTATTGCTTTTTTGCTTTTTTTTTTTCCCTTTGGTTTATCAGTTCCCAAACGGGAATATTTGTAATGCCAAGGTCAGTCTCTGTAGATAACTTAGAAAAAGGGCAGAGACATGAAGAGGAAATAATTGGGCCGTGCCTTGTGTGTTTGGAGGTAGTTCCCACCCAAAGCGCCAGCCCGTGGAGGCCGTGACCGTTTCCTCTCTCCCGCTCTGACAGGCGGCCTTGACCATCCAGGATAGCCACATCCAAGTGCACAGGCTGGCTCTCCAGCAGCAGGAGAGCCTCGCCCCGGGCCCGGCTTTTCGAGGGGGCCCGCTCTTTCCGGACCTGGAGAAGCAGCGGGAGGAGCTGGCCAACATCCACAGGCTCCAGCACCAGTTCCAGCAGGACCAGCGGCGCTGGCAGCGCAGGTGCGACCAGCAGCAGCGGGAGCAGGAGGCCACGGCCAGCCGGCTGCGCGAGCGCGAGAGGGAGTGCCGGGCCCAGGAGGCGCTGCTGCTGAGGAGCCGCGGGGAGCTGGACCAGCAGCTCCAGGAGTATCAGCAGAACCTGGAGCGGCTGAGGGAGGGTCAGCGCCTGGTGGAGAGGGAGCGAGAGAGGATGCGGGCCCAGCAGAGCCTGCTGTGTGGCTGGAAACACAGCCGCCAGAGTAGCCTTCCCGCAGCGTTTTCTCCGGGAAGCACAGAGGTACGCATCTCCCGTGCCCGTGGAACTGGGGCGTGAGGCAGCTTCTCCAAGACAGGGTTAGTCGTGGTCAGTCCTGCGACTTTGACCCCCTCCGGTGACCGCCTTTTAGCTGCGGGGTTAAGAGTTCGCAGGAATTAGGGGCGCCTGGGTGGCTTAGTCTGTTCGCTTAGGTCATGATCTCGCGGTTCTTGGGTTCGAGCCCCGCGTCGGGCTCTGTGCTGACTGCCAGCTCGGAGCCTGGAGCCTGTTTCAGAGTCTGTGTCTCCCTCTCTCTCTGACCCTCCCCTGCTCACGCGGTCTCTCTCTCTCTCTCCCCTAGAAATAAATAAAAAAATATTAAAAAAAAAAAAGAGTTAGCAGGAATTAATATACAGGTAGCAGAAATGAGGAACGTGGTGCCTGGGTGTCCCCGTCGGTTAAGCGTCCGACTTCAGCTCGGGCCAGGGTCTCACGGTTGGGGTTGGTGGGTTGGAGTCCCGCCTCGGGGTCTGCTCCAACAGCTCAGAGCCTGGAGCCTGCTTCAGACTCGGTGCCCCTCTCTCTCTGCCCCTCCCCCGCTCGCACTGTGTCTCTCAAAAATGAATAAACATTAAAAAAAATTTTTTCTTAAACAGAAACGAGGAACTTTGAGAGAGACAGACATATAAATCTGGGCTCACACTAGAAAAGTTTGAAAAACCTAGGTCCGGTTCGGATCAAGGGCTCATTGTACTCTGTGATGCCCTTATCCAAGGGGAAGAAACATAGCACCAAGTCCTGCAGGAAGGCAAGGTTTGTCCTAAGGCATGCTCACTGTGAGCCTGCTGCCTTTCCTGTACTTGAAAGACCCCTTTTCTTGATCTAGGCTTCAGGGTTTTATATAGATAGACCTTTTAGCACATCAATCAGCTATTAATGTGCGTCTTTGGGTACCAAAGTTAGCAAGTACAGTGCTGTTCTGTTACTCTAATTTATTGTTTTGTCCATTGACATATTAAATTCGAAACCTATTTCACTAATAATAACACAAGTATACTGATTAGTGGCTGGGCAGGATATACAACCTTTTTAAAGATGGTGTTCCATTTATACCCCTTCTACTCATGGTTGACAGTGCCCCTTGACCCAGGAAGTGACTTTGCTGCACTCTGTGTACATAAATACTTTTTACTGATAGGGCATAAAGTTGTAAACCTTGATAAGATTATAAGAGATATCTGTGTTGCGTATCACTTTCCCTTTGAGTTGGCTGAATTACATTTATTGCAAATACCGTCTGTACATGCACATATTTTCAACAATTTATTTAGCAAAATTGAAAATACTGCTCTCTATGAAAGTGATAGAATGCCTGCTAGGATTTTTTTGTTCATTTGTTTTTTGCTTTTGTTTTGTTTTTAAAGATATGCTAGACACAGTGAACTGAAGTTTTGGTACTGGCCCATTCAAAGGGGGTGGGAGGAGGGATTCAAAGGTATAATACTCTTATCAAAATCTTGGTTGCCAGAGGTGTTAGAAATAAATACTTGATGAAACTTGCACAAATTGCTGGAGAAATTATTGTACTTTTTAAAATTTTCTTACACAGGTAATGGAACTTAATCGATCCGAGAGTTTGTGTCATGAGAATTCATTCTTCGTTAATGAAGCTTTAGTACAAATGTCACTTAACACTTACAACAGATCGACTCCATCAGGTATCCATCAGGATGCCACGTATCCCCAGAATCTATCTAATTCTGATTTGCTAAGGACTAGTGAAAATCAGGTAGACTTCCACCTGGACGTTTCCCAGCCCTTGGACGTCACCCACGAACTGTGGACAGCCGCTGGGTCCTGGCATCAGATACCGCCGCTCCACCAAAGCAGCAAGGAGTCTTGTAAAAATGGTAATTAATGCTTTAAACATCATCTGTATTGTTTCAACAAGAAGCTGTTTGAATGGTTGGCTCTTCTTCAGAGTGAATCAAAGTGAGCCCTAGAAAGGGAATAAATTTGTTCTGACGAGCTGGAGTTTGTGGTATAAACTTCTTTGCGGTGAAGTCTGGGGCCATCTTCTAGACAAGTTGGAACATGGTTGGAGGGCTTGGAGGATGTCACCAAGGTACAAGAACCAGACAGGGTTTTCAGATGTGTGGGTTAAATGATAAATACCAAGTTGCCTCACTTTTAAACTAAAGTTACTCCTCACTGTAGAGCCTACCACATCCTGTTAATCAGACTCATTGGCTCTCAGAAATAAAAGATACAGACAGGGTTTGTGTTAGGACTTTATGGCCTATCAGGGCAATTTCCTGTAATGTTAGTGAAATCTCTCCTGCTATTAAACACCCCAAAATGAAACTGTTAACATCATTTGTCATTGTAAAAAAAAAAAAAAAGGTGTTGTGTCTCCATAAGTACCTCATAATAACACAATTTGCTAATCCCATTAAAGCATTTGCCAAATATAAATGAAAGGCAGCTCAAGTTACCAACTCTGCATGAATCCAAGTGATTTAAATCTATGTCTATTATAAATTGTTTTCTGTGGGATATGAAGTAGGGAATGAGAAGAACTTGAAACCTCCCTACCAAAAAACAGATGGCACGCAATAGAATAAACAAATGGCTGGCCACATGGATGTGAAATAAATCACTGACAGCAAAATCTTTCAGAAACATAAAACAAGCAATAGTATAGAGATCTTCAGAACTTGACACAGATTTGTTTCTATACTTTATGTATATTCTTAGCAGCAGCGGAAAGTTTTGAAGGTTCTCAGCTTCTCCAAATTAGGGAGTCAATTCCAACACTGCCTGAGAGTTGATAGATGAAGAATCCAGAAGTTGTGAATTTTTAATAGTGGATAATTCTTTGCATTATTTAGCCACTGCTGTAACATCCTGATTTCTTATCAGCGTATAGGAGAAAATGAACTCATTTCTTGAAGCTTCATTTCACATACCCTTTGAACAACAACAACAAAAATAAAATGGAATGGTTCATTGATACTTTTTTAAATAGGTAGAATTTAGAGAATGTAACCCCTTTATTATCTCACAACTTTAGGACCATAGAGACCACATTGCAGAATGCTTTTTCTTTTTTTATGTTTTTTTTTTTTAATTTGTTTTTGAGAGATAGAGACAGTGTGAGCAGGAGAGGGTCAGAGAGAGAGGGAGACACAGAATCTGAAGACAGGCTCCAGGCTCTGAGCTGGCTGTCAGCACAGAGTCCGATGCAGGGCTCAAACCCACGAACTGTGAGATCATGACCTGAGCCGAAGTCAGATGCTTAACCGACTGAGCCACCCAGGCACCCTGCAGAATGCTTTTTCTAGTTGAATGTTGCTTTGCTGTGTTGATTCATTAAATTGCTGCTTTTTTTTTTTCCAGTATTTTTAATGTTGTCGGCAGTGTGGTTTCACATCCCAGCTTTGGTATAACTCAAAAACTCCGTGTGAGTTAAACCACATTCAGCTTTTGTTTAAAAGCAGCGTCTCTCTCTTTTTGTATAGCTCCCATTTTTTTTCTATTGACTTGTGCTTCAAAGGATAAAGCTTTTAAACATTTGGCAGCACACTTCAGGAGATAGAAAATGTACTAAGGAAATAAACAGTGATTATATCCAAATCCAGTCTCTCCACATGTAAGAAATTAGAGACAGCCGAAGGAAAGGCTGAGAAAATGCACTTCTGCTTCAGTTATTGTGTGTCCAGCGTAGGCCAAGGACACAGAGGACATTGGCAGAAGAGAGGAAAATCAACTTTGGCCTCAATCTCTCAGGAACATCCTGGTGTGTGTAAGTAGGGATTAGATCAGGATGCAATGTGTGCTGTTAAGCACTGGAGTTTTGCAACCAGTCAAAAAAAAACCCCCAAAACATCCTATTTATATTTGTTTACTTAAACATGATAATCAGTTTCTGGAGGAGAGAAGAGAAGGAGATTAGGAGGTGATAGAAAAGTGGAATGAAAATTGGATGTACATTCTTAAGAGGGTTGTCAGGACCAGATAAAATTGTTCAAACCACTCTGGAGCTTTCACAGCTTTTAAAATTGAAAGTAGCACAAAATAAGCTGCTGACGGTGGTCTCGCCACACTCTGCCTGTGCTTCCTGCCTGCGGCGTGCTGGCGTGGCTCCAGGGGGAGGCTCTGGGCTGGCAGGGGGAGGCCCAGGGTGTGCGGGGGGAGAGAGCGTCAGCGGAGTGTCCGAATTAAGGACAGTGCAGCCTCCGTGTTCCCTGTTGAATTTTGCTGCTGAATCTTAGCGTTAGTGGTCATTCAGTGACCACTACCGAGGACCTGTGGCTCACGATATTCTGACCAACAAAATTTGCCTCTAATGCTCTTGGCTGGTGTTTCTGTTAAATGTGCATTTAGCCAGGCTTAATGCTGTGCCAAGGATTTTATCCTTAGACTTTAAGGTCAGCCGTATTAAGACAGCTCCTTCAAGAATGGTTTGCTCTTTTGTCTGATCCGATACTGTGTGCATATGATCAACGGAAATGGAAATTTCTAGAACAGCAAACCTGATGGAAAAAATTGCACGTAAACTAAATTCTTGCATGTGTTTAGAATCACGTAGATGGGGATTTTCATTGGTTTGTTCAGTTCAGTTTCACCAGACAGTTTATTGTGCTCTGGTTGTAAGTGGACTTTGAACTGTCCTTCCACCATGGCCACCACCACCAGTTACATGACACCACATTTCGAGCACTATACCACAGTTCTCTGTGGAGAAACTCAGTTAATGGAACAGTCCACTGAGATGTCTGTATTCTTATCTCCAGTCGAGAGTCGGGGGCTCCTGGGTGGCTCAGTCGGTTAAGCATCCGACTTCGGCTCAAGTCATGATCTCATGGTTCATGGGGCTGAGCCCCACGTCGGGCTCTGTGCTGACAGCTCAGAGCCTGGAGCCTGCTTCAGATTCTGTGTCTCCCTCTCTCTGCCCTCTCCTTCGCTCATCCTCTGTCACTATCTCTTTCAAAAATAAATAAATACTTAAAAAAAAAAAGAGGGGGGGACTTGAGGTATAGTGACTTTGTCCCATAGCTGGTGAATGGTAGAGCCACAGATGGAGCCCAAGAAGACTGGCTCTGGAGCCTGTGCTCTTTACCATTACACTGAACGTTGTTAATTTCTAGAAAGCTGTTTTGAATTGTACTTTTAATAGACGTTGGAGTAGAAGTGGAATAAATGTTTCTGTGCTGCCTAGCAGGATGTTGACAATTAAGGGCCAGTTGTTGTTGTTCTTGTGGTTTTCTTCCCCTTCCTTCCTTTTTAGTATTACCGTTTGGAAAATATTTCTAAATATTTGGGATTTTGGTGGCCAATGCTTGCATGGACTATGAGCATTTTCAGATATCATAAATACCCTTCAGCTTCACTGTTTTCCCCTAAGACACATTTTCTTAAAGGGCGTTTGTTTTCTCTAATGTTACATAGTAAAAACTCCATCTTGGGGCCCCTGGGTGGCTCAGTCGGTTAAGCATCCAACTCTTGATATTGCTCAGGTCATGATCTCACTGTCATGAGATCGAGCCCCACGTTGTGCTCTGAGCCGTGTATGGAGCCTGCTTGGGATCCTCTCTCTCTGCCCCTCTCTTGCTCGTATTCTCCCTCTGTCTCTCAAACAGACATTAAAAAATAACAACCCTGTGTTATTTGTAAATATTTTTTAAGGGAGCACTTTGAAGAACTCTCTTCTTCAGTTTTAGAAGTTGTTTCATGAACACAATTCTTGGGTGTTTGAATATTGAGTCCAAATTGGAGTTTGGCGTTATTTTTGGTGGAAGAGATGGTTGTTTTAAGAACTTAATCTGTACTCAGGGACATAGACTACCAGAGGACTCTAAGACTACAGAAAATTTGAATTTCTTTAAACAGTATAGTCCCTGTAGGACAAAAGCTGTGTAATTGGACCCATGAAATGCTCTATTTCACTGTTCTTCTTAAAGGCAAAACAGATCCTTTGTTCCTGTGATTTTGTTTTTTGCCTCTTAGCTTTAGAATTCTAGAACTATTTATACAATATATCTATTAGTTTATATCTGATTTTTTTCATGAAATACCAGGCACAATACCCTGTGGTATGGAAATTAGCATGAAATCTTCTTAGTCTTCGTTTTCAGTTATATTTTTATCTGGACCTCAGTATTTGGAGGCTGCGTAAAAAGTTTCTTTTCAATATAGTGAAAGCATTATGGTTTTGCATATGATAAAATTTAAATCATGAGCCAAATTTTATGTGTTAGTCATGTCGCTCTTGGAAGAAGAGTAATTTTATTAAATTTGGATTCCAAAAGAGCGTTTCCCTTTATTGCATATTAGGATGTGGTGCCCATCAAAATATTGTCAAAATTCAAAGCATTGTATTCAGAATATTTCATCTTGCCAGTGTTTTTTTTAAAATACAGACAGGCTGTGTTAAACTTTCATTGATGTGTTTTTTTACGTAAGGAAAGAAAATAGAAGAATTTCCAAATAAAAAGCCAAACTATAGTTAGTATTTAAGTAACAGTTTTTAAGAAGTGAGCATAGATAACTTCTTGTGTTTTTAAAATATTCCATTGTTCAGAAATGGGCACTTTATTTGTGTAATCTGTGTGGAAAGCAGCTTTGCCAACAACCTTCAGGCAGTTTCTCAAAAAAAGTGAGACTGGCAATGGATACTATAAACTTCAAGGACAAAAGTGTATTTGAAAAGAGGGGTGTATTAGTTTGGTAGGGCTGGTATAATGAAGTACCACAGACACAGAGGCTTAAACAGCAGAAACTGATTTCCTTGCGGTTCTAGTGGCCACAAGTCTGAGATGGAGATGTTGGCAGGGTTAGTTTTGCTCAGGGCCTCTCTCCTGGCCTTCTAGATTGCTGTCCCCTCCCTGTGTCTTTCGTTTAGATTGTTCCCATCATGTCTATGTCCTAATTTCCTCCTCTTTTAAGGGCACCAGTAATAGTGGTTTAGGGTCCACCCTAATGACCTCCCTTACCTCTTTGAAGGCTCTGTTTCCAACTACAGTATGAGTTAATGGGGGTTAGGAGTTGAACATGCGAATTTGGGGGGTGGGGAAACACCATTTAGCCCTTAACACAGGATAAAATAATTATTTTTCTCGTTGCCGTAGTTTTAGGCATCATGAAATCTTTAAATTTTTTTAATGTATGAAAGTTGAACTATGATTTAACTGCATTGTGAGCCTTTTTTTAGTTGATTAGGGAAGTGAACTTTGAAAATTGTGATAATCTGTATCTGCTGATTGATGGATTATCAATCCTATATGTCAACAATATTGAAAGCAGGGCAGAAAATAACTGAGTCTGTAGATTCTTTAGACCATATTTCCAAACCTAGGCCCTAATTAATGAACCTTGGGAATTTTGAGCTCTCTCTCCGAATGAGAGGGATAGTAGATGCCTTTATTTTGAGTCTCTTAAATGAATCAAAAGCTGGAGGGTTGAGGACATTCATTATGACATCAGCTTATTGTCCAGATCTATCTATGAGAGTTTATGGAAGTCAACATTGGAAAGACACCGGGCAACTCTTTCCACTGGAATTTTGACTATCACTTTGGGAACATTTTTAAGGAAATCACAGTCTTACTTGCTCTCGAGAATCCATGTAATGGCAAGACTATAAAGAATTGGGCTCAGAGGCTCAATTTTAATCTTACTGACAAGTGTAGATGATTGACTTTCCCCTTTTGCAGATTTTGTACCAGGAAAGGGAAACATGTCATTTGCTTTTAGAGCCTGGTGAGCCCCTGGTGTGGACTGCCAACTTCCTGATTGCATAGTTCTCTGGGGGAAGGTTGGCTGTGTAAGCCAACTGGGCCAGGGCCATCCCGCCTTAGCACACAGAGCCCAGGACACAGCAGGAGACTAAAACAGCAGGTGGGTGGATTCCAAGGCAGCCAGCCAGCCATGTGGCTGCCTGTTCATTCCCACCCTGGGTTCCAGTTTGGTTTCAGCAAGCTGCTGAAGTGAGTCCACTCAATATGAATGATTCCAGAGGTTAGGCCTAGCCTTGGGCCATCCTTCACTTAAAACATGAAAAAAAAAAAAAAAACTTCCATGTAAGTATACACATAAAGGTACATATACCCTTATATGGTGTATAGTCTACACATTATTTCTTTCTAGTACAGCGTGGCTTTCTTCTCACAGTGATTAAGGGTTGGATTTGGAAGGAAAGCTTGTAACCATTTATGTTCTAAACATACCTGAAGGATAAGGGGTGTTCCTGTCAGTTTCATTGACTCACGGGACAGCGATTCAAAACTAGCAAAAGATGCATCTTCCCTTCCATGGGTCAGAATTCAGAACTCCTTGCTCATCCCTGTGGCCATCCTGCTGTGGAGGTTCCTTTGGTAGGGGTTGCTTCAACTGTGAAGGGTTCAGCTGAGGACTGTTAATTTATGTCTGCCTAAGAAGAAAATGACCATCTGGCTCAGTAGGTGGCAACCTTTTTCTTAAAGGGCAACATAGCAAATGTTTCTGTCTTTCCCAGATATCAGGTCTTTGTCGCATATGGTTGGCTCCGCCATTGCAGTTCAAAAGTGGCCACAGACAGTATATACAGAATATGATTAGCTGTGTTATAGTAAAAGTTTCTTTATAAAAATAAGTGGGTTTTTTTTTTTAATCCACTTCAGTTGAAAAGGTTATACTCCTCGGTTTGGAATTTCATCCCAATTCACTTTGGGTTGAATTAATAATGTAATATTATATTGCACTTCGTGCCAGTTAAAAACATTTGAATTCATGGTCTTGTTTGTTCTTACATTAGTCGTCTTTATTCTTTATAGCAGTCTTATGAGGTGACAGTTAATGTCACTGTTTTTCAAATAAGGCAACTTTTCTGTTACTTTTTGTTTAGTGTCTGTGAAAAAATGGATTGAGAAAAATAGAGCTGAATGGGTAGAGTTTAAGGCCGGTAGCTTAAAACTTGGAGAGATCCCCGCAGCCCCTCAACCCCCTGACTTGAGATCCGGATCCTGTGATTGTGGCATGGAGGGCTACCCTCTAACTACGAGGCTAAATGTAGAGAAGTTAGGTGTCATGGGTGGGATTGGTTGCTAGAACAATGGTTACTTAGCTGACTGCACCTCAGGATTTCTGAAAAAATGCAATAAAAGTACAACTCCCTTCCTTCAAAGATTCTCGTTTGGTTAGGACATGGTCAAGGCTGCACATTTGTGTATCTGACCTTCTCCTTAGGTGATTGCAAAGCCTTTTCCCTTTCCCTGGAGTGCTGTGCTTGATGCTCAAGAACCTCAGTTCAAACACTAACTCTCATTCCTACGGCTACGTGATTTCTAAGCCTTAATTTCCCAGCTGTACAAATTGGAAGGAAGGGTCAACAGAACTAAACTAAAAAGGAAAAAAAGAAAAAGGCATGGTATGCCCTGGGATCTGAAGAATATCTATGTCCTTCCTACCTTCTAGAAAAAAATAATTGTGATTATGATTCAGGGGTGGTGTGCTGATAAAGATGTTAGTGTTTGCTAAATGTCACTAAGGCCAATAAGATTTATTTATTTTTATTTAATTTTTAAAATGTTTATTCAGTTTTGAGAGACAGACAGCATGAATAGGAGAGGGGCAGGGAGAGAGAAAAGACACAGAATCCAAAGCAGTCTCCAGGCTCTGAGCTGTCAGTGCAGAGCCTGTCGTGGGGCTTGAACTCATGAACTGTGCGATCATGACCTGAGCTGAAGTCAGCTGCTTAACTGACTGAACCACCCAGGTGACCCATAGTTTTTTTTTTTTTTTTTTTTTTTTAATTTTAGAGAGCAAGTGCAACCAGGGAAGAGGGCTGGAGTAGGAGATGGGGGGGAGAGAATGAATCTCAAGCACACTCCATGCTCAGCATGGACCCCAACCCAGGGCTCAATCCCATAACACTGGGATCATAACCTGATCCAAAATCAAGAGTCAGACACTTGGGGTGTCTATGTGGCTCAGTCATTTAACGTCTGACTTTGGCTCAGGTCATGATCTCATGGTTTGTATGAGCCCCGCGTTGGACTCTCTCCTGTCAATGCAGAAGTCACTTTGGATCCTGTCTCCCTCTCCCAGCTTTCAAAATGAATAAACATTAAAAAAAAAATAGATGCTGAACCAACTGAGCCACCCAGGTGCCCCCCAGTGATATTTAGATTTAGGAAAAAAAAAACTGAATTGGAAAATGTTTTTAGAACTCAGAATGGAAATCACTTATAAGGGTAATTGACTTTCTGTATTGGTCTGAGGAGAGCTGTTTGTTACATGTCCCCAGAACTGTCCTGAGAGTTAGTCTCAACAGCAAAGCATTTAGCTTCCCTTTGTTCTTTTCTGTAGAGGAAGAATTTACATCAGTCAACTAGGTTTCCAGAACCAAATATAAGAAATACTCTGGCAGCAAGACCGAAAATCTCCATTTGGGATACAGAGGGGCCATAGCTACAGAACATCTAACCCTAATTGACCGCATTACGTCAATGGTTGCATTATGTCAGTATGTGCCCTGGAAATCTCATAATTGTACTTGAGCTCCCTGAGTAGGTTTTTCTACTAGAAAGAAGTGTTGAGAATGGCCAACAGTCCTTTGGTTTAAATCATTCCTCACTTTAAAATTTAAAAATGATCTTAATCTCCTTTTGAGTTTGGTTCCTCTGAATCAATTTATTCTTATTAGTCCTGGATAAACTGATAAAAATCAAGGTTCAGCATGACCAGGCAGTACCTCTTATTAGCACTTCTCATAATTTGGATTAATTACGTGTGTAATAATTTATGAAATGTGTGCCTGTTCCAGTATAGAATAAGCTTCATGGGATTGCGGAACTATATGTGTCTCCTTCATTAAATGCTCTGTCAGAAGCACCAAGCACACTGTCTGGCATGTAATGAACATTTGATAAATATTTGTGACGTGAATGAAGGAGTTAAGGCCCATACTCTTTAGCAGAAATGAGGGAAACTGTGAGCTTGAGCCACACAGGGGGACTCTCCCGAGGCGTTGGAAGAGGTTGAGAAAAGGCTGCGTTCCATGGGGTGTGCTGGTGGTTAATGCAGCCATGCTAGATGAGCATCTGGTTAGCTAACTGGATGTACTGAGTTTCAAAACGTGTAAGATGGGGGCATATGTTACATGTCAAGGCAACTTTATGCTTGTTTTCCTTTCATACAGGACTTGGGTTCTAGGCAACAAACTTTAATAGTTATTAACTTTTCTTCCTTATTAATGTTGAAATGAATTTGTTTACTGATCTACAGTCCTGTTTTACAGATTGTACAACTCTAAAGCATCTTTTTATGTGAGTTTTTTTCCCATTTAGAACATGATGTACGGCCCCATGGAGCCTTGTGTAACAAATGAAAGCTGAAAAAGTTAAAATGGATTCTTCATAAAATGCTTTCATCTATTCTAAACAAGTAGAAATGAATCCATTGCTGTCATTTAGGAAGATGGCCCAGAAACCATTTAGCGTTTAACAATTTTATCAGTAACTTAGTCAACCTATCTGTTCATTGGGGTATTTTCTTTTTAAACCATAAAGGAGCTCAAACACGAGTAAATTAAACATGGACAGTTAGCTCAACATCAATGAAATACTTTCTTAAACGCTTTTTGTTTTGCCAAATCCTATTTAACAGTCCGGTGTATTTCCCCAGGCAAAACAAATAGTATTTGCTTAGTTAAATTGACTCCGAGAACATGATCCAATTTCTCTGGCCTGACTTTCTACTTGTCTGACTTAAAATATTGCCTGAAAGATCACATACTTCTCATTACAATCTTAAAATTAAATGTGGGGGCATCTTAAGAAATATATCCCTTTGCTTTAGTCCAAACTGAAAGGCACCATATATTCTCAATTGGTCAATATCCAGAAATAACTGGCTGAGAGGGAGAAATCTTGTCCTGTTGTTTTGCACAGATTTGAGCCAGATTTAAAAAAAAAAAAAAAAAAAAAGCCTGGGCCCAAGTTTTGATCTGTGGAGATGTTAATTTGCCATGATAAATCACCGTTGAGTTTCCTTGGAAAAGGGGCCAGGGTATCCATTCTCTTTCTGGATGAGATATTAATTCAATTTAATTTGAAATGTTAGTGCTTGGTTTGAAGATTTACCTAAGGAAAAATGTAATCTTACAAAGTTTCCAGTTATGCAGGACAGGACTCTGGGCCTTTCACCGAACAATTTCACAGTAAGGCTGTGCAAAATTTAATTATTTTCATGATGACTCTTTTCCATAGCTCTCTGTGTGCAAATTTCATTACACTCCAGCTTTTTCTTCCTAAAACATAACATTCTGGATGTTTGGATTAAATATAGAATATTTGGATCATCGGCCAAAAATATAGGACACTATGCTTCTCTGGTGAATTGAGGCCATTTTGTAAGAAACAGTGCTGTAAGGCTTGGGAAGTAACGTTTACAAGCAAAGCATTGGCAGAGTTTTAATTTTACTTAATGACCTGCTTCCTACCAGTGATCTTGGCATCCTGTGCAATGATTTGCAATCAATCAATCATACAGAATGTTGTAACACTGCAATAAGGGCATTGCACTCTGAGAGTCTCATAAATCCACCAGCAACAGAAAACAGAAATGGCAAGCCCAAAGACCTCTTCATGAGAAACCCCAAATGGGGAGGTGATTTTAACATTCTGTTTTCTAACATGTCCTTGGAAGCCAGTGCTTTCTTGTAGATGGTGAGTTCCTATAGTTCCCATTTCTCAAGGATGGTTTGGCCCTAACTGGGCTGTCACTACAGGAGTCTGTAAGGGTTTGCCTCATCCACTCTGGACCCTAGTCATTTAGATGAGGGAATTCTTGATTCTTCTGAATTACTGAAGGAGGCTATGAATTCAAGGCAATAATGTCCAACTTCAGTAGGCCATATTTTTGAAGTCTTTGTAGGAATGATTCAGAAAGGAAGCAAGTTTCCATCCTGGGAATACACTGACATTTGCTAGAGGCAGATGGCAGAAGATGGGATGGTGTGATATTACAAGTCAGAGACTTGACATACTTGACTTTGCCAGAAGCTTCTGGAATCTGCATGTTTAGGATCTTAAGCTTATATTCTTATCATTTCAGATGTGCCCTTGCAATTAACTGTTTAGCTCTGCTGGGTTTTTTTTTTTTTCTCTCTCCTTATTTTAGCATAGTAAATATGGAACTATTAAACATTCTTAAAATTATATAAGCCTAAACTGTTGGATGTATGCATATTGTGTTGTCTTTACTTGCTTCCATATGGTTCTGTTTTGAGGATGTTCTTATAACAAGAATATGGGAGCTTAATGTATATCCCATCTGATTAAAATTGAACCCTCTTTTAAGAAACCGAAGTTTTCAGAGCGGCCTTTCTTCCCATGAGTAGATTAAACTTCTGACTCTTGACAAATTTATTCCTCCCAAAGTGATACTATTTTTGATTATTTGTGAAATTATCCAGTTTGACATGATAGATGATACACAAGTAGAGCTCATCCTATATTTTTAGATGCTTGACGCTTCTGTTCAGCCTGAGCTCTAAAATACCCTCCCAAAGTTTTGCATTTGCAAACGCCTCTTTGTTGGCACAGAGATGGGATGGAGAAAATGTAACAAATGTTTTGGCCAAAATGTGATGGTCTGTTAGTTGGCATGTAGTAATGAGGCCACATTTTGGATTTAAGATCCAGTGTGAAAAAGTGCAGTTGCACACGGATATCTCTCTGGGGACTACAGGCTACTCCTAGAGCCCTTGAAAGGAGAGTACGGCAATCCAGAGAGTCAGCGCTAGGGGGTGGGTGTTAGCTTGCCTTCTGGGTACTCCACTGAACTGTCTTCGCATTTCAAAAAGATTTTTTTTTTAGGTGTCTCTTGCTGATCAAGTAGCCTGAGGGTAATACATTGTGAAATATCAGATACTAAATTCATCTTTTGTGAGCTTTCTCTGCTCGGAGATTTAATGAACCCTGGGGAGAAAGCCCGAAACTCAACTGTGTGAGCCTGAGAGTAAAGGAAGTCTTGGGAAAAAATCACATTAGAATTCCTCTCTTCCAAGAAGTTACCATTCGTCCTCATAGGAGTATAGAAGGATTTTGCATATGGTATTGCTAGTAAATTAAAATATTTTCCCTTTATACTTGTCAGATAAGGGATACAGATATATTAATACATATGGCAGATATGTTTGTCAGATTCAATCTCTTACATACTATTTAGGATAGAGTCACACTCACCCACAATTAAAATACTTTCTCAAACCAATGTATAATACTTCTACAAATTTATCATACTTTAGGTGATGGTTATTGGTGATTTTTAGTTTTTTAGATTATTTTCAGGGGGTTTCTTTTGGTTTAGAGTTTGTTTGTTTGTTTTGTTTCTCTGAGACTCCGTTGGCCCACTTTGAGACTGTATGGTTCAGGAAAATTCCAGAAAATGTATTTCATGAAGGGCTTGATTAAAGGACTGGACCAACACTGACCCAGAAACGCCACGAGGGCTAAAACCACATATAAAATTGGACTTCTGATAGTATCTGCTTTGGACTTGGTAGAGGATTGCGTAAGACAAAGCATAAAAAACCTTGAACTTTGGAGGAGCTCAGTATACATGGTTATCACTTCTTACTATACCTTGTGTTACAAAAGCTCTAAATCTTTAGGAAGACTTGAGCCAATGGACTGCTTCCAGTGGTTGCTTTGGGGGCCTGAAAGAGTTCCATCTCATCTGGGTTTTACCTAAGAAGATCTATCTCAAAACATGTTACACAATTCTCCCGGCTGTTACTACGTGTTACTAGATAGCCAGTTCTCATAATAACAATATTGGGAAATGCTGGTTTGGGGATTCTCCAGACTTTTCACAACTTACGTTGTGCTCATGTATATGGAAAAGTGGCATTTCGCAAACCTTAGCATTTAACCCCAGCATCCTCTTCTCTGGCCTAGCGTCTTGCAGGGCTGCTATTCCTTTAAATATACTAGAGAAAACACTGATGTAAGTGGATGTTGAAATTAACTCATTGCCCATGGCACACCCTTCAAATACATTTTTTTCTCCCTTGGGAACAGTTGAAATCCAAATGACAAATCCCAACAGGATTTACCACCTGGGTTGTCTTTTGAAAACTAAATCCGGGGCGCCTGGGTGGCTTAGTCGGTTAAGCGTCCGACTTTCGCTTAGGTCATGATCTCGCGGTTCGTGGGTTCGAGCCCCGCGTCGGGCTCTGTGCTGACTGCCAGCTCAGAGCCTGGAGCCTGTTTCCGAGTCTGTGTCTCCTTTCTCTCTGACCCTCCCCTGCTCACGCTGTCTCTCTCTCTCTCTCCTAGAAATAAATTAAAAAAAAAAAAAAATAGAAAACTAAATCCAACATGGATTCAAAATAGAGCTTGGTGTAGCCTCCAGGTCAGCACTTGAGCTTGTGGTTAAGGGTTTGTGTCCAGTCCTCTTGAGTTTTTGGGGTCTCTTCCTTGGGTCTTTCCAAAGGCTCCAGGTGGTGAAAGGCGGTCCTCCCTGAAGAAGCAGGGGAGGCCATGTGTTTGGGCCTGGGAGGTCTGATCTGGCTTTGAACTTTGTAGCGCCTCTCCTACTACATCCTTTCCCCACTGTGGTCCAGCCGTCAGAAGTTCTCCCTGTCACAGAAAGGCCAGGGCCCTCCTATTTTTTGTAGACCTCCTTCCTCGGCCAGGCATGTCTTGTCTTCGACCCTTGTCTTCCAACGTGGCTAAAGCTTACTCCTCTTTCAAGACTTTGCTCCAGGGCTACCTAGTTCTAGGTTCCTTTCCAGACCCTCTCACTCTGGGTTAGGAACCTCTCTTATGTAACGCTGTGTGTCCAGTGCACCCTTTTCCTCTTTTGTACCATATTTTTCAGTTGTTTTCCCTTTAGACTCTATGATGCTTTATATAGTTTATTTTGTTTGAGTTATGATTTACATACAGTGAAGTGCCCAGATAGTAACTCTCTTCACTTAATTTTGTGGAAAGTATATCAGGGCGCAGAATATTTCCATCACTCCAGAAAGCTCCCTTCTACCCCTTGCCAGCCAATCCCTACCCCCCAGAAACAACTACCCCTCTGCTTTTCATCACAATAGGTTAATTTTGCTTATTATCAAATGGAATGGAATCAGATACTATGTGCCGCCTTGTGTTCAGTTCTTTTCACTCAGCATGCTTTTGAGATGTATCGATGACCTCGCATGAATCTGTGGTTTGTCCTCTTTTATTACTGAGGAATCTCACATTGATGAATTGACTACAGTTACCCGTTCTTCTGTTGATGGACACCTGGCTTATTTCTCATTTTTGGCTCTTATGAATAAAGCTGCTATGAACATTGCTGTACAAGGATTGTTTTGTGAATTATGTTTTCATTCCTCTTGCATAAATACCTAGGAGTAGAATTATTTCTGGAGTAGGTGCCTGTTTAAATTTTCAGAAACTCAAAGATTTTTCAAAGTGATTATACAGACTGTCAACTTGTTGAGTACAGAGTTGAGGTCTTGTTCCATTTGGTTTCCCTTGTAAACAACAGCCCAGTACAGAGCACACACTCAGCACTTTGTGAAGAGCCAGTGGATAAGAAGCTCAAACCAGTTTTCATTCTGACATATTTTCTACTAATTGACAAAAAAAAACAAAAAACAAAAAAAAAACAAAAAAAACCCGTCAAAGGAATGGACCCTTGTTGGCCTTAAGTATGGTTTCATTCTAGACAGGTAAACATAGGGAACATAGTTCCCCTCTCTGTGCTCCAGGAGCTACCTCTCATTGCAGGATGGCAATACATATAGGAGGTTCAGGTAAAGCTGACGATGTAGATTGATAGGCAATCATATAAAGGTCCTGATCACTGTGACTGTCATGCTTGCTTCTCAGGTAAGAACTCCTAACACTTCCGTCCAAGACCCTCCACAGGCTACTCTTTAATCACATCCCTCCACCTCAGCTCACAAACTCAGAGTTTGTGCAAACTCATAGTTCAGTCAAAGCTTGACAACTTTCCTTTGTTATAGCCTCTAGCATTTTCTCCCCTTTGCAAGAGTTGCAAATTCCAGCTGGAATACCTCCCCACAAGGCTGTCTCCCCCTGTGGACATCCGGGTCAGCCTTCAAGGCTCAGTTCAGATGTATCCTCCCTGCAGATGTCCAGGGTCTGTGAAGTGGTGTTCAGCTGCGGACTGTATTCACCAGCCATTGAACAGGATCTCTTACTTTTCATCTAGTTACCTGTATCTGTCTTTCCGCTGTGTGGTCACAGGCTTTCTCAGAGCAGAGTGCTGAGTGGTCCTTGGACGTCTGTAAGGGTGAGGGCTGCTGGCCACGAAGGGACTAACTGAGGCTACTCTTCATGATCCTTGCTCTTGGTGGCCGATTCCATGAAAGAGAAGTTTTAGGTCATGCTCTGGCTTCTTCTTGAGAAGAGTTGTTTAGAGAAGAAAGAGGTCTATCCAGAAGAGGAAGATCTAGTGCAAACCTGGGGATTCATGTCACCTGGTAGCTACTGAAAGGGAAATTTGCTTTCTTTGGGCTCCAGTGTTAGTCACTGGTCGTATGTCAACAAGCACAAATATTAACAGCAAGAGTAGCTTCATATGACATTTGCATCCATAAGAAAATTTCAAAATAATTTCCTTTAGAGGGAGATGGCTCCAAGAAGGAGAGCAGTTAATCCTATGATATGTATGTTTTCTTTTGATTGCTGTTTTGGCAAAATCCTTATTTTGTCTCTGTTCCGCAAACTGCCTTCTTCTCAAACCTTACCATTTCTAAAAATATTTTAAGTGTAATTTCCAGAAATGTAATATAGTTATCTTTACTCTGATAACAAACATAAATGTGAAAAGAATGCCAAGGGTGTGAAGATCTGCCTTGAACAAATCATTTTTTTCTGTATATTATGTTGTGCTTTTAAAATTATAATCATTTTTGAGTGGCATAAACTCAGAGCTGCAGTTGGAAAATATATTTTGGAGTTTGGTTTCTTGGCAAATGTTACTTCAAACAAATAAGACTTGCAAAAATAATGCTTCTCATTTCTAAAGAGAAAAAGAAATGATGTTGCTATGAAAACTGTAAATACCAATTTCTCAGAATGGAAAGGCATGTTGTTTGACATCATGTCATTTTGTAGTTGATTGGGAAAAAAAAATTCGTTTATAGACCTTTGAAGAATGGGATGCCAGTTTTTTTGAAGTCCAGTAACATGATTATTAAGGAATAGTTAGAACTAGTTAGCTTGGATGTATTTGATTTAATTGCTTGGCTGCTTCTGGGTTAAAGAAATACACTGCATCTTGTACACTTAAGAATTTTAACAGATGCTTTTCCCTCGCCTGAGTCAGTAAGTAGTAAGTGCAGCATTAAAATCTTGCCTTATTCACCTGGCAGTAAAGTGAATTTACGTCTTCTCTCAGCAAAACGAGCAGCGTAACTCTTTCGGTGTGGGTAGGGTCATGAAGCAGGACTTTTCAAAAGAGTCAGCTTCATTGTCACGGTTCTTAAGAGCCCCTTGTCTCTCTGTCTTTCAGAGGGATTCAGTGCCATGAAAATACGGACCTGTCGGGGCGCCCGGGTGGCTTAGTCGGTTAAGCGTCCGACTTTCGCTTAGGCCATGATCTCGCGGTTCGTGGGTTCGGGCCCCGCGTCGGGCTCTGTGCTGACTGCCAGCTCAGAGCCTGGAGCCTGTTTCACAGTCTGTGTCTCCCTCTCTCTCTGACGCTCTCCTGCTCACGCTGTCTCTCTCTCTCCTAGAAATAAATAAAACATTAAAAAAAAAAAAGAAAGAAAAAGAAAATACGGACCTGTCCCTGAGCTGGAGACCTGCATGTCATTTAATTCAGTGCACTCTTTGAAAAGTTGTTCCTGCTTCTTAACAGGGACTCCAGGATTTGATTATCTTAATTTTGGTTTAAAAATTGAGCTTGACATTTTTTTTAAAAATGTCTGAATGTATCTGGATGTATTGTGGCCAATTTCAAACATGTGCATAATTAAACAGGAGTATGACAACCACTTACCATGATCAACTTGAAAAACTTAGGAACTTCTGGCCAATGTGTTTCACCCAGACACTTACCCCCCCACCAAACCCAGTATTATTTTGAAGCAGTATCTAAAAATCATGTGTACAATTTATTTGTTGCATAATATTTCGGTATTTATCTCTAAAAGACAGGTCTCTCTTTTTAAAACTGTTAGAACACCAAGGGAAAAATTTAGCAAAAATTCCATACTATCAACATATAGGCAGTATTTACATTTCCTGTGTGTGTGTGTATGTGTGTGTGTGTGTGTGTGTGTGTGTGTTTATTCTTTCTGGTTTTTTATTTTTATTTTTTTTTTGACTCAGAATCCAAATAAAGGCCTCGTATTGTAATTGGTTACTATGTATTTTAGTGCATTTTTATTGTAAAAGTTTTAATTATGAAAATTCAAACAGAAAAGTAAAGAAAAATATGTATCAGGCATTTTAAGAAATGTTAACTTGTTGCCATATTTGCTTCAGACATCTCTTTGCTTTTTTTTTTTAGAATGTTCAATATAGCATCCCTCCCCTATTTTTCTCTTTTTTTTTCCTATTTAGAGTTAAACCATAGTCTATAATTGGTGCATACATTTCTATAGTTTGTTTTAACGTATGTGTATGAATAAATAATACATATTTTTTGTTTTTATATATATTCTATATACATACATAATGTTTCTGTCTTTTGCAACTCTTTTTTCCCCACTGAGTGTACATATTCAGATAGTTCATTTTAAACTGTTGTATACTATTCCCTTATAGGAATTAATGCCAGCATATTTGTTGCTAATGAAGAGTTAGCAACGGTTCATGGAAATAGTTGTTTCCATTTTTGTTTTACTCTCACAAATGATTCTCAGTAAATATACTTTTATGCATTCCCCTTGTGTATATGAATGAGAGTTTATTTACATGATAACACCTAAAAGTGATGGTGAAGTCTTTGGTGTTCCTGGGTATTATTTCTCTGTAAAGTTTTATAATTCAATTTTCAGCATCTATATATGAGATTTCCAGTTTTTCCAGAACTTCCCCAACACTCAGTATCATTAGGTTTCTAAATGTTGCCAATATTATGGGCATGAAATGATAACTCCCATTTTTAGAATTTATATTTCCCTAATTACGCCTGAGATTCTGTCCCTTTTTGTATTTATTTACCATTTAAGTTTCTTCTTCAGTGAAGTGACTATTTTTATTTTTTTTAATGTTTTATTTATTTCTAGGAGAGAGAGAGAGAGAGAGACAGCGTGAGCAGGGGAAGGTCAGAGAGAGAGGGAGACACAGACTGGAACAGGCTCCAGGCTCTGAGCTGTCAGTCAGCACAGAGCCTGACGCGGGGCTCGAACCCACGAACCGCGAGATCATGACCTAAGCGAAAGTCGGACGCTTAACCGACTAAGACACCCAGGCGCCCCGAAGTGACTATTTTTAAAGGTTTTTTTCCTAACAGCAGATTTTGGAATTTCAGGTGTTCATTATTACTTATGCAGGCAAATTAATTGTTTTCAAATGGGTTCAAAATGTTTTTAACTTTGAAAAATACTTTTTGGAGAAATCATATTTACAGTTTTATGTAGATACTTTAAGATTGCGAAAGGACATTTGTGAGAGAGCTAAGGTCTTTCGGGATGAAGAAAAATCAACCCTATGTGCTGAAGCTACTTAAAATAATGTTGTTTTTGACTCTTCTTTTTACTGAGTCTTTAAGCATCTACCTTCTTCATTTGCTTACTTTTTTCCCACCTCCCGCTGTGCTTTCCTCCATCACCTGTGTACCGCTCAGTAACAGACCCATATTAGTTTACACATGCTCAACACGTCCAGTATCTATCAGCTTTATTTTCCATCCTTGACATTTCCCTTCCAGGATCCTCCGCCCTCCTTTTCCAATAAGCTCTCATTGTTCCAGGCCTGCTGTATAGGAGTCCCCCTTCGTGTCCCTTCTGTGACAGAGCCTGTGTGCTCAGTCCCATTCTTTATCTTTTAGGACGTAATCCTTTATTTGATGGATCTTACCTCCAAATGTTCCCAAGAAAAGCTGTAATGAAAGCACAGTTTTTCCAAATAACTAATTTGAATGGTCTTTTTCATGTCATTTGTTTTTGCTACTTTTATACTTGGTTTTTGTAATACATCTAGGCTTAGAATTCCAGATCGAAACTTATTCTCCTTCAGGGGCACCTCGGTGGCTCAGTTGGTAAAGTGTCAAACTTTTGTTTTCAGCTCTGATCATGATCTTGAACTCAAGGCCTGCGTAGAGCCCTGTGTCAGACTCTGCGCTGAATTTGGAAACTTCTTAAGATTCTTTCTCCCTCTCTCTGCCCCTCTCCCTTGCATGTGCATGCTCTCTCTCTCTAGGAAAATAAAATAATTTATTCTCCTTCAGAATTTTGAAGGGTTTGATTCTTTTGCTTAAGGTTTCTGTTGAGATGTCTGATGTCATTCTTACTTCTAATTCTTTGTGACCTGTTCTCAAGTTTGGAAGCCTTTACCATTCTCTTTTTATCCCTTCTTGGATGAATTGTATTCTATGCCTCTATGTGGTCTTTTGTTAAAATCATACTTACTGGTTATTCAAGACATTTTCTTTGATTCTGAGAAATTTTCTTTAAAAAATTCTTCTCTGCATTATTATCTTATTGGAACTGTTTTCAGTTAAAAGTTGGACCTCTTGAATTCTCTGATGTTTCTGCTTATCTCTCTCTCTCCCCACCCCCTTCTCTTTCCATTTCTTAATGTTTTTGTTCTGCTTTCTGGGAGATTTTCTTCTCCTTAACCTCTTACTAGTCCTTTGGGTTGTTTTTTTTTTTTTGTTTGTTTTGTTTTGTTTTTAATCAGCTAGCATTTCTAATTTCAAGATAGTTTCCTTGTTCTCTTATAGTTGATATTTTACAGAATCTTCTTTTATAGTTGAATGTCTTTTAAATGTTTCTTTGAAGGTATTCATTGGAGGCTTTCTTCAGCTTCCTGTGTTCTTGAGTTCTGTTTTTTAAGTTAGGCTTATGCCTATATTTGGATTAGGCTCTCCCTTTCATATTCCATACTATACCTACTATTGCATATTGGTGTAAGAATTGAATGTTTGACTCAAGGTCAATTGGTGTTAGTCGCTTAAAGAGAGAAGCCCTATAATGCAATGCTATCTTGACAACATCTATTTGATTCTGCTGAGTAGGCAAGGATTAGGCTAAATGAAAATTTAAGGTACTTTCAACACATAAGAATTCGAAACGGGTGATTATCAGGACTTTAATTTGAGTAGATAATTTTTTTTGAATCAGGTATTCACTAATTCTTTTGGCAATACATGTTTTTACCTACTATGATTATAAACTGAAATCTACTTTGATGTTGTTAGATTAAATGTTTTACCGTCTATTTCTTGAATGCTACATCTTAGATTTAGTAAACTCAAAAGGCTGAAGAATAGAAATCTAAATTCTAAGAGAAGCTTATCAATTCATTGCCATCAACAAATACACCCAGGGTATAAAAGATCTTTTCTGAATTATAGTTCTTTTAGGAGATGTTAAATTTTCTAAGCAAAAAGCAAAGGACCATGTCTGAATCTGTATCGTTTCTTATAGGTAGTTATAAACTCAAATGAACCTCATTTATTTTATGAAACAGATCGATACAAATTGTCTATCTTTCTAAATAGATATAAGCCCATACACACACACTTAACCAATAACTGTCATACAGTTGGATTAAAATGGATCTAAACACATTCAGCATCCAGAGGAAGCCCCTAATTTATGGCCACAGTGTCCCATTTACATCACATGTATAGAAGCTACATTGTTGGAATAACAGAGAACCCTTTATAATTTTATAGTCCAAATGTATGTAAGGCTATGCAATTTAAAAAAAGTAGACCATGGAACATTTCAAATGTATACGAGAGTAGAATTGTTTAATGAATTCTCAGCTTTAATGATGACCAACACACAAACAAGCCAGTCCCGATTCACCAGTGCTCTTTTCTCTCTCTTACACTGGGTTATCTTAAAGCAAATCCAGGATAGCCTATGATTTCATCCCAAAATACTTGAGTATCTTTCTTTAAAAGGCAGGAAGTGTTTTTTTTTAAAATACATAACCACAATATCTTTATTACACCTAAATTTTTTAAATTTATACTTGAAATCCTACTGTCAGTACTTGAATTTCTGTCTCGATTTTTCCCCCTTAGTTTGTTTGATCCAAATAATTTCATATATTGTATTTGGTTTGTATATCTCTTAAATCTCAATTAATCTAAATCCCCCTGCCCCTCCCTTTTTTTTAAAGGCTTATAATTTTTTGAAAAGACAATGTTGTTTGTGTTTTGACAAGACATTTATTTCCTGGAAAATAATCATTTTTTAAAATGTCCTACATTCTGAATTTTGCTGCTTGTTTTCCTATAGTGTTATTTAACATATTTTTCTTCCCCTGTATTTCCTGTAAAGTGGATAGTTAGAATAGGTGTTTGATGTTTGACTAGATAGAGGCTTTTTTGACATGAAGAATCTTCCTGGATTGTGTTGTATATTTCCTATAGTGTCCACGTTATGTTTCATGTTGCATCCTATCATGAGGCTGACCATGTCTGTTTATCTTTGTATGATATTATATTGGATCTGTGGATTCAAATATTGTCAGCTTGATCCACCTATTACTAAGCTCTCCCTCTGCTTTTCTCCTAATAACATGAACAGCCATTGATGATAATTGCCGCATCCACCATAGGACTTTGTGTACAGGGTTAAGAGTTTCTAAATTGGAAAACCTCACTTATTTTCAACTTCTTGCCCCTGATCTGTTCTCACATCTTGGTCATCTATTGTTTCTTTCTTAGTGTATATTAGATTTATCTTTATCTACTGTACTGGTTCCCCAAATACATTACATGGAGCATGCCAAGCACACTGTAAGAAAAGTCTCCCTAAGTTTGGAGAATGCCACATACTATTCTTCCCCCTCAGAGACTTATAATGCAAGTGTGCCTATAGGCCTCAGACCTAAAGGTCTGAGGAATCTGCTAAGAAACTTGAGTTACCCAGAGTTTCATCGGCTTACTTGACCACTGTATTCTTTGATCATTAATACCTAATAGTCTCTCGTTTAGAGAAACACTTTAAAACACATCCTAAAGAAGAGAGGGAGGCAGAGGCACTTGCCTCATCCTCCCATGGGGCTTGCTAATGTTAAGGTCACGAGTCCTTAACCTTGGCACCTTATGGGGAGAAAGGAGAGCGAGAGCAAATCAAAGTGCCTGTAACAGACCTGGTCTGTCATACCATGTCTTGCGTTAATCTCATTTTCATTGTATTGATTGCTTGATTTGTTTTCTTGTCAGTTACCTACATAACTCACAGGTGATTCAAATATGTTAATTACTGATAAGAAGATAAAGTCCAGCTATAACAGTTACAAGTGAAAAAATTATCACAGTTTGCTTTTATATGTCACAAGTTTCTTCATGCACACCATAGGCACACACATACATATACCGCCCCCCCCCCCCGCGCCCCCCCCCCGCGTCCCCCCCCCCCGATCACATTTCTGTTATTTTAGTTCAGGTGCACTACTCTAGATGAGGAGTAGTAAAGGAATCATAACACTAGTGGAGATCGTTGGTTTCAGATACCAATGCCAGGTTCATTATCATGCCAGAGGCTCACATCCTATTTGTGGCTCACTATGAAAAATGGAGTCAAGGAAAATTAGGGACGTAGACCAACTTTCGTTTGCTCTAAAGATATCTCAAGTTCTGTACAATAAATGTTTTCCATTAGAAGAAAAACGCTGTGCATTAATGCTCCTAAGAAAAAATAGTGATTGCCAGTAATGCCATCAGGAAACGATTTTTTAAATGTTTCACAGTATAAGCATGAATCAATCATTAAATAGGGAATACAACTTATTTTGCAGACTGGGAACATTACTCAAAAATGTTTTGAGGTGGAGTTATTCTAGGAAAGTGTGAATTTTGATTTTAGGAACATGCACAAGGGATGTAGTAATAAGAAGCACAAGTCAGAACACTTCATTAAAAAAAACAAGAACAGAGCCAATACCCAGAAGACACGAAGCTCTGTTTTGTGAGTTCTGTTTGGAGGAATGGAATGGGATGAGACACAGAGGGCTGAGCAAGGCATCATCAAGGATCCCGACAGTAGACTCCATGTGCTTTTTGTAGCACGGGACTGCTGGGTACCTGGCCATTGGCCACATGTTGAGTTAAATTCTAGACGTCCACAGTTGATATTCATGATGAAAGTTACACTGGTGCTTTTAAATTTAAAGCTTTAAAATTATCATAATTTAAAATGCTTTTCTCTTCAGAAAATCCAGAAAAGATAAATATACTAATTATTTAAACATGATAGACCACCTTTGTTGACTTATCACAAGCTTTTTCTTCATGATAAGTTACTCTTAAATTTGCTGTTCTTTGAAGGCAAGATTATATGCAGGTTTTGACTGTGAACATGAGCTTCTCAATAGGTAGCTTTCCAAATACTGGCATTTGGAGAACTCTACGTGGGCTCAGTCAGATAGGTGTTGTTGAGAAGAATGCAGGTAGAGGGGTGGGGCATAGGTCTGGAAATTACCTTAAAAACATTATCTTAGATGCAGCTTAAGATAGTAAATTTGCATTTCTTGAGCATAAAACAGTTTAAAAACCCATTCATTTGTTACTCCCTCAGAATATTATTTGGTGAATCACTGAGCCAAAATCCAAATGTATAAATTCTCATATAGTAGAAGTTTGAGAAGCCAGGAAGGTGATTTCAGTCCCTTCCTTCATGAACTGAAGCCCAAAGACGAGAAACGACTTGCCCAAGGTTACATTTTACCTTGTGGTTTACAGACTGCATTCAACTCTCAGTTTAGGAGAGTTAAACTCTCAGTTTAGGAGGCGCTTCGTTCATTGTTAATATGGCACATGGCTGCATGTTACACCTTGAGTTTATAGAAAAGAACCAAGTATCTTGTTGGCTCAAAAGAATAATGATGGTTAGCCGATGGAAGGAGGCCTGATTTAGCTTCCTGCTAATGTCAGCTTTTCAGGAGCTGATTTCTGTAGCTGTGAATCATCCTACACTCCAGATTCTCGTCCCTGATTGTCTGAAATTCCAACAGCAGGTGAGAAGTGTGAAAATGATAGATGTAAATGTCAACCAACAGGTTGCAACTAAGGGCTAAAAATATGGAGATTTAGGCAACCGTCTGTGGCTATCAGTATGTGGTGCAGTGCATGTCCCTTGGTACCATGGGTGCTTTTTGGCCCCCCCTCCAAAATTTGGGTACTTGGAATTCTTTAAACTTCATTAGCAGACCGACTTAGACCCCACAGTGGACCTCAGGCAATTTCTTGTTAAGGGTGAAGTTGTAGGGTGTGAAAATCTTTGGTTAAGTAAAAAAAAACCCTGCATCAAGATTTTATTTCTCTACTTTGTTTAGGGAAAGAGGGAAAGTTGTATAGAGACACTAGATGGAAAGGTTTCCTGTAGCCTGAAGTCTTGTTTCATTATAATAGCATTTGCTTTATAGTTGACAAATTAGGATTCTATTAAATTAATATTTCTTTGCTTAAAAAAAAACAGGCATCCTATTTTTATGTTCAGCAGTTTATAGGGATTTTGATCACAAAACTGGATGATTTTTCTTCCTCAAGAATTCTGCTTTCAGGACCAGTGAGGTTTTATTTTAACAAATGTTTTTTCTCAGTTTAAGATTCCATATAATGATCCTATTCTCTAGGGTAGAAAGTGTGGGGAAAGGTGGCTGACCTTGAGAAGTATACAGTTGCTGTGCTGGCATTCTCTCAGGGTCGAAATGGAATAATAAAATCAGAAATCATGGAACGGTTTCTAATTTCAAAGATGGGTTGTCTGACCTTGCCTAAATAGTTCAGGTGGAAACCAAGGAGAAACATGGAGAAGGAAATTGAGTTCACCTTCAGGTGACATACATCCACAACAGCCTCCATTAATACATGTAGGGTACCAACATGAGCCTGTCACATTAGGGTCCAGCAAGCTATTTCTCACCTGGAGATGTTCTTCTGTATTTTTACTCTATCTGAAAATGTTCTCTTTAAATCTCTATACTCCCTCACACACACACATACACACACACCAATTAAAAACTAACTCCCCCCGCCCACCCATTTATTCTTGAATCTTTATCTCCCTGAACTAGAGCCTACAGTTTGACATAAAGGAATTGTGATATACATTTGGTTCTTGAATAAGTTGTCTTGAAACCCATTAAGAGGACTTCCCAGATGCCTAGACTCACCACCAGCGTTTTGGATTCTTTGCTACGTGTCTCACAGCCCCAGAGGAAGGAAACATACATGGATTAAGGGCTTCCATTGTGCCTGGCACTGTCACATTTGTCAGCAATCACCTCCCAACCACCTCATTCAGTGGACGGTTGTTTATTCTCCATGTGGTATTTTTGGTACCCTGGCTGGACCTTCTATTGGCTAGGAGGCAGCACTGTAGTGGCTTACATGAGCTTTGTTTAATCTACCAGCATGTGCTAGATGGAAGTTGTGAGGGGTGTACATATGTGTGTTAGCTTGTGTAATGTTAAACATGAGTAGTATAACTGGGAATATTTGGTTTTAGAGGTTAAATGGCTTTATTGCTTCAATGGCTGGGGAAAGGAGTTGAAAGCGTGAATGCATGTTGTGACAACAGACAGACAAGCTTAATTTGTCTCCACGTGTGATAAAATAGCAGAGAGCATTCTAGGTTGATCTGTGTTGCCCTAATAGAAAAACCATTGCGGGGGTGGGGCGGTTTGTGGTGTTTACCTGATTAAATGAGGGAGGGTCCCAATTTTATAATAATCATTATTATATTATGTATCAGTTTTTCGGAGCTTGGAATGTCTTTCTTGTTCTTAATTTTTTGCTGAGTGATTCTTGGAAATATGGTACTTAGGGAGGATAAGTATTAAACATTCAGAGTATCTTACTGTAGCAAAGATGGTCAAGCCGTTTCCATTTTCATAAGAAACTGGAATCCTGAGACTCTTGATCGGATGAGCAAGTAGCGATGGTCTGCTGAATTCAAATCTAGATTAATTCTTAATTGTGTGATGTTGGGCAAGGAATTTAAGTAGCCTTGAGCTTCAGTTTCCCCAACTGTAAATTGTGGGTTACAACATTTTGGGACTTAAAGAGTCATGACTGTGGTAGTAGATCTGGGAAAGGTCTTGTGCCCAGAAGGCACGCTTTGTGTATATGGGGGGTGGGTGGTTAGAACCATCGTCACTAGTTACATGTTCAGCAGTTAGTGAGTCCGAGTATTTGAGGTACAGGATTTGGAATCAGTTAGTAACATCAAGTCACCCAAATGTAAATGGATTTTCTTCTTTGTGCCCCCCTGGCATCTAGAGTCTGGGCAGGCCTAAGCTTTTAGTAGAGCTGTAGAGTACAGCCTTCCTCTTCTTTCCCTCCCCTCTGCCCGGGGTCCCCCTCAGCTTCACAGGCACACGTCAGCTTCTCCAGGTGACTTGTGTTTCTTTCCTGGGGCTCTGGCCGCCCCTCTTCCAGTGGGCCTGCCTCTTCCTGGAAGAAGTGATGAACGAAGACATAGCCAAGTGTGCCACATCCCTAAAGATGGAACAGTGTGGGGACATTTTACTCTTCCTGCCGGGCCTCGCTTCCTGCCTTCTCTACCAGCTAGAGCTCCTTGTCAGGAGGGCAGAAGTCACAAGCACCTTTATCATTAGAATGCTACCAGTTATGTGTATCCATCTAAATAATAGAGTCTTTGAGTAAAATGTGGCCATGTTTATAATGACCTCTTGCTGATGACTGAAGAAGGAGCAGGTGGGCTTCAAGCCTATGCGTCTTTCTACCTGGGTTTCCATGCCTTCTCCGCCTTTTGCTCTGAGGCCGGCTATCTGTAATCTTGCCATATAAGTGAGCCTTAGGAAGGGTGGTCATTAGAACAAGGGAAGAGAAAATGGTTTGCAGCAAGAGCCTTTCTTTTTTTTCAAATAGGAACCCCTCTTTGCCTTCCCTTAAACTATATATTAGAGGGTTTTTACCAGAGAAAGGGAAAATAGACTATGCCCTGCTGTTACTAGGTAACCAGAAAAAAGAATCCAGCCGTATCTGATATTGGAACAGTTTTCTCTAGGAGTCTGGCTACTCTTGCTAAGTGGTTGGTATAGTGTTAATTAGATTTGCATAATTGTGAGGCTGGAGGGTCTCCATCCTTCACCTCCTTTCTCCCTTCCCCACATCGATAAAATCCCAGCTATATTATTTGAGGCTTGAAGTCAGTTCTTGCCTTTGAGATATGCTGAGGGAAGGGGCTGTGCAGATGCAAATAGGGTTCATTGCACATAGCTAGAGTAGATACTGTATTTCTAAGACCTTGAACCTGGTTTTTTTTTTAATAAAAAATTTTTAATGGTTATTTTTGACAGAGACCGAGACAGAGTGTGAGCAGGGATGGGGCAGAGAGAGGGCGGAGTCACAGAATCTGAAGCAGGCTCCAGATTCTGAGTTGCCAGCATAGAGCCTGACGCGGGGCTCGAACTCACGAATTACGAGATCATGACCTGAACTGAAGTCGGACGTGTAACCGACTGAGCCACCCAGGCGCTCCTTGAACCTGTTTTTAAAAATAAGTGGGCACCCTTGTTGTGCAGTAGTGGTGTTTCATCTGCCCACAAATGGTGACAAGTCTTTATTCATTGGACACTCCCTTAGGATTATTTTTGTCAAGGTTACTCTTAGCCATGGGAGACATTTGAACACACAACCAACCTCGTCTTGTCGATCTGTTGATTAAATCATTTGATTTGACTGCATTTTGTTCCTTTCTCCTTGGACTCCGCCGTTCTCTCGGTGGCAGACTATATGGGCACTGCATTTCCCACGCTTAGGGAGCTCTGGGTTATAGTATCACCTGCCTTGGAGGCCTCAAGCGGATCCTCCTGACCTGTGCCGTCTGTCTGTTGCAGATTTGGACCTCTCTCAGGCTGAGTTTCCACCCACCCGTGACTCACATCCACACGGCTCTCAGCTGCAGACATGTTTGGGAGAAGCAAAGCTAAATCTCCGGACACTGACCAGACAGGACGGGGAGACGGGAACCGGCGCTGAAGAGAACATTGTTTACCTCTAATTACATTGTCATCATTTTTCCAAACAAAACACAACACTGGACTTTGGTGGAGATTTTGTTCCTGTTTCCTGATGTTTGTGTGAATGTGTCTAAATTGCTGTAAGAGTAATAATATTTCACGAAAGTTCAGTTTCGGGGCAGGAGCCCAATTAAATTATTGAAAGCAGCCCTGTTTGTATCATCGTTCGCTTATCACACCCAATTTCTGGTTTCTGGAGGAGAAATTAACCTGAACAAGGAGCAGAAATATTTGCAAAGTTGTCAGGACTCTCAAGTAAAATCCCATATGGCATTTTCTGCTGGACCATCTGGTGTTTGAAATGCCTTGCTTAAGATCTAGAAGAAGCAATGTGGATGGCACGAGTGATATTCATGATGGGCAGACTTTCACAGCCACAGCAGGTGACTATGGCGAATGCCCCCCAAGGCAGAGGAGGATGTGGGAAAGTCCCTGTCTTGGCGAATGTTCACGGGGGCTAACTTCTCTGTGGGGAGTCCTGGGGCGGGTCCTCCTGGCGTGCTCTTACGTCACCCTGCCACCAACATGTCCCCTCTGGGGGCTTGCTCCAACCCGGCAACCACTCTGCTGTGGACACAATCTGGACACTTAGGACCACGTGCTTTGCAGACTCACTTTCTTGGTCCTAAAGCCGGTTGTTTTCCAAGCCACGGTTCAGCCTCATCCTTCAACACAGCCCCGAGGTGGAGCCCTAGCCAGTCCATTTTGATGTAAATAGAGACGCTCCAGTAGCACCCAGCTTCTCCCAGTTGGCCCTGTGTCAACTCGGGGGCCCCAGAGCAAGAACAATGACTACCCCATAGAAGGGCTTCTGCCCTGCGGTTCTTCTGGGACAGAAACTCTCTGGGCAGACCTTGCTGCCTGTGTGTGCTTTTCCACCAAGGAACATAGCACATCCTGTCTTCAGGGTCTCTCTGTAAGAAAATAAACCAGGAGATGTTTTCAGTTTGTTCTTCAGACATATTTGTATCTGTTCTGCTCAGAGTTAAAAAAAATATCTTTCACCTCACTATTTTACTTCGGAATTTTAATATTGTGTAAGACATTAGTAAAATAGACGTTTCACACACCAACTCTCTCCCCTTACTAAAAGTGAAAATCGAGGAGTACTGAATTCACCCAAATTGCAACACTTAGGAGGAGGGAGCTGTGATAGGAAGGGGGAAAATTGGGGGCACCTGGGTGGCTCAGTTGGTTAAGCCTCTGACTCTTGATTTCGGCTCAGGTTATGGTCTCACGGTTTGTGAGTTCGAGCCCCACGTCAGGCTCTGCGCTGACAGTGTGGAACCTGCTTGGGATTTGCTGTCTCCTTCTCTCTCTGCTCCTCTCCTGCTTGCTCTCTCTCAAAATAAACTATTAAAAAAAAGGAAGGGAAAAAAACTTCACTCAGATCCAATGTTTGGCCAATTGAATATTTTATATTTTCACGTAGGCAAGTCAAATCTTAGTTTTGTTTTTTTTTTAAAAGCTTTTTTGGGGAGTATGCCTTCTGACTCCTGTTTCTGGCCATTTTGGTCACAATCATAACAGATTAAGAGAATAATTTTCAAGAATAGATATAGCTTATTATGATTTCAGTCAATCACTTCACCTCTGAGCTGAACTCCTAAATTATAAGATGCATCTTCCCTTCATAGAGGCATCTAAAGAGAAAACCCTGTCTTCCCCCGCCCCCCCCCCCCCACAAAGTCTTGTTCCGAGTCCTGTATCTCTTGAATATGGAACATATTGATATTTCAGTCTAAATCCTTGCTCTGATAACCATAAATATCTTCTCTTTTCCCCTATTCTGTGTGGATAGAAATATCCGCATGTGAAAATATGAATAGATGTTCAGAATCCCCACACAGTTCTTTAAAAATATGTGTGCTCAATTGATTTTCAAGCCCTGCACACTTTGGGTCTTCATGGGAAAATCTTCGTGTCTTTCGAGATAACTACATGGGTTTCTCTTGGTAATTGTCTTATTTAACATTATGACCTCTCATCTGAAAATACATTGAAAAGCTTTCTTGATAAGTTCTTCCTCTTTACTTTGTCCTTACTGTGCACTGAATTTAGATCTCAACAGAGGTCAGTCTGTGGCTCCAGCCGAAATTCACTAATCCTAGAAGAAGACCACATTATTTTCCAGCATCGCAAATAAGTTTCTTCTAAAAGGATCTACTTTTCCCACCCACCAAAGAGCTTAAAGGAAACATTCATCCCTTGAGAGATTTGCTGTGGAAAGAAAATCAACCCTTGGGCTCTGTCCTTTGCAGGCTGCATGAATTTATGTGCCCCCTTGCTTCTAGCCCAAGCTACTCTGCATTTCATCAGGACTGCCCCATTGCTGGGGTCCTGCATCGCTCACCAGCCCACTCACAGTTGGAGCCCTGTCCGTTCAGAAAAGGGCAAAACACTTAGTGCAGAGGTGGTGGTGGTGTGTGTGCTGCGATGGTGTGTAGAGCTGCGTAAGGTGAAAAGGGGGAGTGTGATTCCATCCTGGGATGACAGATAAAGGAACGAGTAAAATGGAGCATGTATCCCTTCCTGTGACCTGAGACCGCCTTTAATACTCAGAGCCAACCTGAGGTCATCAGCGCTCGGCCATCTCAGTCTCGGTCGGCAAGAGGCACAGCGGTGGGGAGCATGGATTTAGAAGCCATGTTTTCTGCATGTTGTGTGTCCTGGGTGAGTCATTTCACCTGTCTCAGTCTCCTACCTGTACAAGAGGGATGATTACCTTACAGAATTGTGAGACTTGAGTGATTAACATAGGCGATGTGCTTAGAACAGAGCCTGAGGCATGGTTGTCCATATAGGCTAGTTATTGTTAAATCATTAAATAGTCTTTGGGTAATAGCGGAGCCTGGTGTCAGTCCTCAGGCAGATTGTGCCTGCACAGCCAGAAACCATGAATAGAGAAGTGACATGCCTGGAGACGGCTAGTCACAAGGCTGGACTAGGGCTTCCTAATAAGGTTAGCTTTCAACTTACTTGCACCCCTAAACCTTTACTCCGTGCATGACTGTCTGCTAAAGGCCAGACAGTCCACTAGCAACAAAATAGAGATGAATTAGCCCGCAAGCTGTAGGAGAAGACAGACACACGAACAGATGCGGAGAAGCACAGGTAGCTAGGAGAGCTCCTAGGAAAAGCACGTTGCCGGCCAGTAATATGTGGAATGGAGGGAGTTGCCTTAAAGTGGAAGATGCCTAAAAGAAGAGAGGGGGAAAGATAACGTGAGCAAGGAAGCCAACCCAAGCAAAAGTCCAGAGACACAAAATAAAAGCCACGAGACACACTGGAGCATGCGTTTGGAGGTAGTGAAGAGCAAGCTTCTCCCCTCTGGCTTAAGGTGTTCAGTGAGAACATCCGTCTACCTTCACCGCTTTCAAACGCTCTCATGCAAGTTGTGAGGAAGTTTCTCTCATCCCGGGAACTGATGGGTTCCACAGAAAGCCAAGTTATGCCTCCTCCTTATCCCCTCACCATTCCACATCCACTTCTACCATAAAAGCAATTGGGTTCTGCCCAACTGGATATCTGCCTACTAGATCATAAGTCACAAGAAATCAAGGGTAAAGGGGGCCCTGTGACCACATCGAAGATGCTTTTTGGAGCAGAGGGGTCCAGAAAGATGCCTCAGGCTGCTTCTGTGGGATAAACTGATGATGTTCATTAGTCAAAGCAAAGTCACATGGAGGGAAAGGGGGAAGAAGAGACTCACTTGGCTCTTCTGCTTTATTTTCTTATCTCCATTTCATTAAGGCTTTTTTTCTGAGGTTTCATTTCATTGTTTTATTTGGAACATATTCCTCTGTTTCCTCACTTTGCCGGACTCTCTGAATTGATTTCTATGCATCAGATGAAAGAAACTGCCACCTCTCCCAGTCTTGAAGGTAGTTGAGGATGTGCAAAGGGTCTCAGCACCTACATTCACGCTGACTGGAAGCCAGACCCTGAGGCAGCTGCTTCCATCCCTTTCCTCCACTGGGTAGTAGGCGCGATGTCTCTACGTTTTCACAGCCAGGTATTCTGGGGGCTCATCCCTCTGACGTAAGTCTTAAAAGTTGCGGTTGCATTTGTGGGGATACAGACCCCTCGCTCATCAGGAAGAACCTGAGGTTCTGAGTGTTTCTCAATTGTGTGTTGCCACGTCAGGAGCGGGGATTTGGGCGGGACTGTGTGTCAGCCTCTCCTGCCTGCCTCCACTTGGCTCTATTCTCATTTGTCATGTGAAGCAACTGTTCGACTTGTTTTCAGAGGAAATAGCTGCATATGTGAACATAGACTTGTGCCCGGGGAAGAGGTAAGTTCAGGACCTCCCCAGCCACCTGTTTTATTTTCTCTGTCAGCTCTGATGCTGCTCCTCGCCCTGCCTTAGTCTACCACTTAGGGCTTTGTGGAGAATGGAAAAGAAAAAAAATAATTTCAGGATGTAGAGGGGATACATGGAAGGAATATTCCAGAATGATCTTGTGATTAACACCGAGAGTCCACCATGTTCTTTCCCAATTTCCTGTCACGTGCAGATGTCCCTGTGCCAGTGTGAGAAAAGCAGTAAAAAGACACAGCAAAGTCAAATAGGTTTGGGTTCTGCTTACTGAAAGCCCGCAGGTCCACAGGGTCACACAATGCCAGGGAGTGCCATAGACCACTCATGCTCATGGAATCCAATGGGAGTGAACTCTCTTGGAGTTGTACAATCCTGCAACTTTGCTTCCTAGATCAGTTTGCTTATCTATGAAATGGGTTGATACGAGTAGTGATGCCTTGCGGGCGTGTTGCAAGCGCTAAGTGAATTAAGGTCAGATCAGTAAGTCCTGCACAGTAACCAGACTAAAAGTGCTATTAGTTGTTATATGCTGGTGATAGTGGTCTGGAGAAGGTGAGCGTGGGCATGCTCAGGAACTAAAATAGCTGGGGAAGCATGATTTCAGTTTTTCCCAGCCCGTTTTCCTTTGTGTTGAGAGAGATCCAAGTTCAAAGCCTGCTGTGCTGCTGCACTCAGAGTAAGAGCTTCAGGATACTTCTTGAACGAAGGGAAGAGAGGATGAACAGGAGTCTTTGGAAATATAAGATCAAATGAGGGACAGAACTTGAGCTAGACCCCTGATCCCGTTTCCATTCTTTTTCTTTACCTCTTGCTCACGAATTCAAAGCAATCGCTTCCTGGTGATGACTGAATATCATTTGGAATGTAGTAAGATGTAGAAGCTTCACGGCTGAGAAACCTCAACATTGCCATTAATAGGGTCCTAGCTGTCTGCCTAAAAGTCAGGTTTAGATTTTGTTTAGATACTGCCAGCACGCAAGAGTCTCATACAGACTATTGCCTGAGGACAAAAAAAAAAAAATGAATTTGGGGAGAATATAAGATTGTACTTTCTCTATTCATTTTAGTAGATACTATAGTTACATTAGGCCACTGGCGCTTATTCCCGGAGGAACTCCCCCTCCTCCACATCCCTCAGTGACACCCCCACCCACCACCCCCAAGCTTCTAGCTCTACTTGGCTCTGTCCCTAGGCAGTCTAGAGAAAAGTCATCCCCAGGGCCAGTGTATCCAGGATCCACAGAGTTCCAGTCCCTGGAGAAGGCTTGGGAAGGTCCGCTCCTTGTTCAGAGGCTCAGCTGACTGATCCATTTTATATCATAAAAGGGATCTGATTTGTCCACTAAAATGTAGTTGCACTTACACGAGAGTTTGAGTTCTCTTCTTCTCTCTCCTCAGCTGGTTTTGAGTTGTTGGCCTCTTCAAGGAAGCAAGCCATGAAAGGGAAGAGAGTTAGAACTCCAGGAAATGGTTTACTTTTTATTAGCTCCCACGGTAAGCATTTAATGCCAGAAGCCAGTATGTACTCAAACGCCATTTGGACCTGGCTTCATTCTCTTGTGCTCTCTCTCCTCCTCCCCACTTCCTCCAATACCACGTATCATACCTGAGCAGAGTTTCTGGGTAGTTGTCAGTGCTAATTTTTACAATCTCTGCCATAATGGCTTCAAACGCAAATCCAAATAAAGTCAGTATCAAGGAGAGCATTTCTCTCTAGGCCATGAAGCTAAAACAGTCTCTCAGAAAAGTGCTTGACATTTCCCTCGGCAGCATTCACGGCCTGCTTGGAAAGCCTTAGTCCGCCTCTCGGCTGCTGGCAGGCTGTGATGTGGGTATGAAGTTAGTAGGTACCAGCAGAGGACAATAGGCTTTTAATGAAGCCTCATAAAGCCAAAAGCTCGAGAAGCACACCTCCTGATGAGTTTCTTTTTAACACTTGTATTTCTTCTAGCTGTACTACAAATAAGAACTGTATGCTCCATGAAGATAACCGGAGTCATTAATCTCCGGTAGCACAGGAATTTCTGGTACCATAAAGGCAGTCGTGGGATTTTTCTCGAGCAATACTTGGAAAACTATTGTTAATTTGTATTCCTGGCGTAAGGCAGTTGATATTTAGGATGGTGATGCTGAATGTGATATCATAACTTGGTCTCTCCTGATCAACACCTTCTACGCCAAGTTCTCGTTATATCGCCGATATTAACGTAAAATTATTTTGGTAAGGGCCGTCCTTTGAGTCACTCGCTTAGAAGAAGATTTTTGAATGCAGAGACAGAGCCTTTCAAGCATTGTTGCTATGGAGACTATGTGAGAGTTGGATTAATTAAGGCCTGAACAGATGTTGTGAAGTGTGCAGAATGCACTGTTTTCTACTAGTAATTAAGGAGAGTACATGTGTCCGTAAGAGAGGAGGTAAAAAAAGAGACAATCAGAGACAAAGCAGTCAGACAGAGAGTTGTGCTTGGCCCTGGATGTGTACCATTTCCTCCAGTAAAACGAACTGCTGATAGCCCTGCTGACACTGCTCTATCTCTTCCTTCACCCACGCCAGACAGAGTAATTGCTCCAAATGGCCAAGCAGTCCATCCATTATTCCTTCTTGGATCTGATTTATAAGAGGCATAGGAATATACAAAAACACATCCTCAAATCAGTGAGTTCAAATAACCCATCTGTCTATACACTCAAAAAATCAAACCGGACCGTACAAATGGGTTTTCAGCTACCCGGCAAGGAAGCCAAGTTTGCAGACTGGCGCTGTATTAGTTGTCCAACCTGCCAGGGGCACTGTCATCTCTGAACTGGCAGCCAGTAGAGAGGCTGGATGCCCAACGCCACGGAGAAATTGCCATGGGAATGCCTTCAAGATTAGAAAGTTAATGAAACATCCTTCTAGGTCAGGTTCAATTCGGAGGATATTTGTTTTCGTTTGAAATCTGTTGATTTTTTAAAACACTGTATTTCTCTTTTCTCTTGAATGATACTACTGTTAGGTTTAGGTTCAAGTTCAAGCAAATTAGGTTCCATCTGAATCCTGCTGAGGGAATCCCAGTGACCCGTGTACCCGTGTTGCCAGCCTCCTCTTGGTCTGCAGGAAGGAGATAATGCATTGAAATTGTGCTAAGACTTTTCTGCTGGACTGGCAACAGTTTGACTAAGACTGGTAGCTTTTGAAGCTTGTGTGTGTGTGTGTGTGTGTGTGTGTGTGTGTGTGTGTGTGTGTGTGTCTCCCAGCTGTGGAAGCAGTGTTGTCTGAAACGGAGCATCAGAAAGCATCAGAGAGGTGTCCTGGGGGACAGTGTCCTCGCAGTTCAGACTCAGCCTCTTCCTACTCACTCAGACGATGGAGGTGAGTCAGAATGGAATGAGTTAGTGGGAAACTGCCTCGACTGGGTGGCAGGGAGGGAGAGAGAGAGAAGGGCAAAGCTGCCTCCTGACATGACTTTTGCCCTGTCTCGCCGTGACACTGATGATATCTTGGTTCAGTCTGTGAATGGGATGGTTTCTTTCTTTCCTTTAAAGAGATGAAAGCTGCAGGCGGCACTATTACATCTTGGAGAAGTTCAGACGCTTTTCACTTGTGGGTTACTGTGAGCTATAGAGATACGGAAACAGGCAAATTGGATCGCTGTGAATTTATCATTATCCCAGAGGAGAAACTCAAGTTTGCAACTTCATTTCCACTCTGCCCTCTCGCGATGTGACCTGTAGTTCACTCGCCCTTAAACTTGATTGTTAAATCTGTTGTGTTTTTCCCCTTTCCCTTTATCTGAGGCTAATCTCCATTGATCTCCTTGAAGAAAGCACTTACTGAGGCTACCGAAATCGAAAGGATTAGTGTTTGCTTTTTGAATCACTGTAGTGTGTTTCTATGTCTCTGGTTATTAATAAGAAAAATCGCCCTTTGCAAATATAATTCTTTTATTTTTTTTCTTCTCTCCCCAGCATATACAGATAAGGGGGAAATATATTCTGGGTAATTTGTCTACTGAAAAAGAAATTGGGGAGTGAGAAGATAACAGTAACAATAGTGGTTTGATGCCTTTGGAAGGACATCTGTTAAGTGCTTTTGTAAAAGAGCATCAGTGGAAACCTTGTAACAAACAATAAAAATAGAGGCAGTATAGAAATTTAGTTTGAGAGGAAAATTTACTTTTCCCCTAAATTATCAAATTTTGAAAAAATGTCTTATATTTGTTAAATGTTAGCATGTATTCTTTGTGTGTATATACACATGCACTATTTGTGGACATTTCCATATGCCTGCTCGCCTGCAACAGACTTTACTATTTTCCTTCTGTTGTGTCCTTCCATGTGTTAGCGTGAGGGCCAAAGAGCCCAGCTGCCACCATGCTACGGACACAATCCAGCAGGCTGGGAAGCCAGGAAGACAAATAAGAAGCCCCGAAACAGAATATACCATACTTCTTAGTAAGCCATTGGCCTGTGGTCCAGGATTTAGGTCCTATTATCCATCCATCCACTATAAACATCTGTCCTGATCACGCCTTTGCTTGATGTCTATCCTAAGATATCTGACCTAAGACACCTGCCCTCTAGCAGATCACCACTTCAGCCAGCGAAGACGGCTATCAACAGCGAGGAGGCGATATAGTTCAGGAAGCATCATAAAGTGACAAAATCCCCGTAATGAAATGAGCAGCCCCAGCATATTATTTCACCAATTTTAGGAGTTGAAATAAGTGGGGAGACTCCTGCTGGCGAGGTATGAGCAGAGACTTTTTGGCTGGCAAGTATTTTGGTTTGTCTTTGGTCCAGTGGGAGAGCTTTGAAATTTGTAGTTTAATCCTGTGTCAACAACACAGAGAAAACAGCTTGCCTCAGGAGCTGTTTGGAAATGTGTGGAGGGTTTTTTTGTTGCCCCACTAACCGAGAAGAATTATTGGCATTTAGTGGAGAGGAGAAGGGAAGTTGTAAGTTCTGCGGTGGGTAGGACAGTCATGCTCCAAAAGCCCACTGAGAAACACTGATCACATTCCAGCTTTTTAAGTGTTTTCTGTATTTGCGATGTCATTACCAAAGTGGGAAAGCTTTTAGACCTTTGATACATTAGTAAAAAGAGACTGTATAGATACGTGTAATATGAAGCATTTTAATTTAAAAATTTTTTGATGTTTTATTTATTTCTGAGAGAGAAATAGAATGAGCAGGGGAGGGTCAGAGAGAGAGGGAGACACAGAATCGGAAACAGGCTCCAGGCTCTGAGCTAGCTGTCAGCACAGAGCCCGACGTGGGGGTCGAACCCACTAACCGTGAGATCATGACCTAAGCCAAAGTCGGACGCTTAACTGCCACCCCGGCGCCCCTGGAACATTTTAATTTTTAACTGGAGTTCAGAGTTTTTAATGAGAGTATCATGAAAATCCCAAGAACCTTAGTGTAAATGTTGTTAGAAAAATAATTTCCTTAACATTGTCAACTAAGAGTGAGAGACAAGACCAACAGAAAACTCAAGTTCAGGAGGCTCTGACATTTTTATAAAACACATTATAAAAACACTTTTATATAACTTTAGCTGACATTTAAATTAAAAAGCCCAGCGGTATAGCAGGGAGCTGATTGATTTGGAAAGCATGGGTATGAGATAATGAGGGTTCTGCCTTACCTCTTCCTAGTGAGGGGTAATAAATGATCTATATGCCTGGCCAAAAGCAGAAGAGATGAGGCATTTTCTGCGTTTGAACTGCAAGGAATTTGCACTGCATCGAGACTGAGAGACTGAAAGTCATTCAAATAGTGCTTTTCTTTGCTCATTGTAGCATATTTTCATGTTAATCGTGATAATAAACGGGAAAAAGACCCTGGTAGACATTTCATATGTCAGAGACACTAATGGTTGCTTTTTAAAATTTCCCAGTGTGCTTTAGACACCGCAGCCTTGCAGAACAGACTAGCAAAAATTGGTTTGTAAGTGGGTTGATCCTGCCTTGACCCTCCAAATGTGGAAGGTGCAAAAAGCTTAGGTCAGAAAGTGCAACCAAAACCCCCACCCCCATTTGGAAATGTGTCCTCTGTTTTGGGAAACGTGCTTACTTTGTATCACTAGGAGGCGACATAGAATCAGACGGCCATTAGTGGGAAGTGGCTGAGACTGAATGCTGGGCTCTGGCCCTTCTTGGTTGCCACAAAACTGTGGTGCTTCAGTTTTCCCCATCAATAACAGGAGCCATCCTCCCACTGAAGATTAACGAGTCTTGCAGAGGACTTAACTTGATGATCAGCCTCAAGATCCTTCTGAATGAAACCGCTCTAGACAACGTTTGTCTGGAAGTCAGGTTGGCAGAGGCCATCTGGAAACCCAATAAAAATGAACAGGACAGGAGAAACTTGTCAGAAAGCGTGGATGCTCATGTCATTTGTTACGTGGAGACAGAAGCACAAAAGGGCCTTCCTAAGAGTCACAACGATAGGCACAAAATTTGGTTAACTGTGAAACTTGTGCTTTTAATCAGGTGCCATTCATGGCTCTAAATTAACTTCAGTTAGGACTCTTGTTAGAAAGCCTTTGACTCTTGAAATCAGGGTGGGAACAAGATATTGTGCCACCAAATATGACTCTTGGTGCTTTCCTTGAGAGGATGTGCTGCTCCTAAACATGTAAAAAAAAAAAATCATTCCCTTGGGAACCTGGTGTATCAACAACGGCAAAAAGAAGGTGAAGCAGAACAGTTCCTTTGGTCCTTGAAATGTGACGTGTGTCCTAAATGGACATTTTCTAAATTGATCTTTGTGGATAACTCTTGGGGCATTTATCTTAATTTGCTCCTTGGAGAAATATTTAATTATCTTTTTTTTTTTTTTTTTTAGGTGCTTCTTAAGTTGGTCGCTGTTAAACTGTCTGAATATAAATTCTTTCCTCCTTGATTTTCCCTCTGGGATTCATTGAGGGACCGACTTCCAGGCAGCTTAATGAAAGACAAGGGTCCATCAACATTGTTTAAGGAACTGTAGAAGCTGCGCTAATTGCCGGAGGCGCTGAGTCCTGGCTGGCAGCTCTGTGCAGCCCACTGGGCACAAGTCTCCCACCCCTTGCTCCAACCTTGACTGCAAGGGAAGAAAGGACTTTGGCGGACAGTGGAGTTCTAACTGCCAGTGACAAGCGTGCTAATGGGCTCGTCTGGGCAACATTGGGCCACAAATTTGCATCTAGGAATGGCAGGCATAATTCCAGTGAACAGAACTCCATTGCTGGCCCTGCTCATGTAGCCTGTTGGGGGTTATGTCGCCATTGTAGGTATTTTACCTCTAGGACATTCAACTGAATTTATATTGAAGTTACAGGTACTCCTCTAGGGGGAGCAATCTGAAGGTGCCAGGGTACGGAGATGTAATTTAAGGTTAACGCATCCCAAACTTGTTAGATGGGCATTCACTCTGGCTGCAGAGTGCCAGAGAGAGTCCCAGCCTTGCAGAAAGAAATTGAGCCACGTCATTTTGTCTACTTTACAGAAGTAGCTTAAAAAGCGTACAGTAGTAGAACCAGGGGCCTTAATTCAAGATGAATACAAAACACAATCTAGAGGGGTGATTATGAGCCTGGGTTCTGGAGTCTGACTACCTGGATAGAAGGCCCAGGGCTCCTGCACACTACTTACATGACCTCAAGTGAGTTATTGTATAGCCTTTCTGTGCCTCACTTTTTCATTTGTCAGTCGGAAATAACAATATTGCCTCCCCGATAAGGTTGAGGTTCATATGAAGCTCTTAGAGGGTACATAGAAAACTCTGAATAAACCTCCATGATTATGTTAATAGTCATTATTGGAGCTCACCTTTACATACTTCGTTTGGGTGACGGTGTTCCCCATCCCCACCACTCCCTTGAAATGACTTTTTCAGAGGTCCTTTCATCTGAGAAGTCGGAAGTGGACTGCAGAGCCCTCGGTAATTCTTACCACATCATCAAGAAGTAGAAAAGAGAACAGGTAGAAGCCACTTTTCCTTTGTGGAAAAAGAAAAGAGGTTCAGCTAATAGCACGATTGTCAAAGATGGGGAAATGTTGCCGCATGTGCCTAGGTCATCATTGGCTGGCTGGTTCTCTGGCCTTTGGTAGTCCCTCTTTTTACCAGGGTGTTGACTTCATGAACTTAGTGACTTCACCTGGGAGGTGCTGATGGCTAACTCACCACCCCCAAGAAGGGAGGAGAAAGGGAAGAGGGAATGAAGAAAGCCTCAAGTTGTCACCACTTGGGAGATAATTAAGTATGACCTTTGGTTTTCCAGTCAGGAACTTCTGCTAGAATCACCCCAGACACTCACAGAGCAAAAGGGGATAGTATCTGACATTTCTTTGGGAAAAGCTACCTCCAGCAAGTTGCTCATTTTGGAAGAAATCTGACCATATTATCTTAGTATATTACACATGATCAGTGGGGAGGATTGGGACACTGGCTGTCAGATGAACAGACAACATGCCTAAGACTAATTCAGTATGAATCCATCTCCTGGAGCAAAAATTAATATAACCCAGAATAGACAGAGAGAGAACACAGCCATTTTCCAAGCATTGAGAGTTCTGGATGTCTCCTAGTTAGATACCGTAGGGATTTCTATGGGTTCTGCCTTCCGACCCAGTGGATTCTCGGGCACAGTTTGTTGGGCCCAGTGTGATACATCGCTGAATGACACATAGAATCTCCAGAATCTCCTCAGCTAATCCAGCTGCTATTCCTCTTGGGCCTCATTTTTTTCCCATAGACTCTATAAAGAAGATCACCTTGAATCCGTAGGTCATACAAAAGAAAAAAAGACGCTGAAAGCTTGATCAGCTCATTAATGGAACCCAGTACCTTTTCTTTGTTTCTTTGTTTGTTTCTTTCTTTTTTCCTTCCTCCCTCCTTCCCTCCGGCCCTCCCTTCTTTCTTCCTTCCTTCCTCCTTTCCTCCCTCCCTCCGGCCCTCCCTTCTTTCTTCCTTCCTTCCTCCTTTCCTCCCTCCTTCCCCTTCTCTCTCCTTCTCTTCCTTCCTTCCCTCCCTCCCTCCCTCCCTCCCTCCCTCCTTTCTTTCTTTCTTTCTTTCTTTCTTTCTTTCTTTCTTTCTTTCTTTCTTTCTTTCTTTCTTTCTTTCCTCCAGTACCTTCTCTTAAGCCAGTAATTCTAACAGAATCATTCTTTATGTTATAAGGTCCGAAGATCTCATTCTCTTGAACCAAAATGAAGTTGTCCCATGGCCCTTGTTACCTCCGCCCACCGTGCCCATGTTATGACGATGTGTACTTAGCCACTTTAGCTCCTTCCCTGTGATTCCTGCAGTTTGTTTATGCAGTGTGGGCTGCTCACCCTACTCGAGCTGATAAACTCTGCTGATCCCAATGCCGAGAGTGAGCCAAGAGCAGCATCTCAGAAGCCTGGGAGGTGGAGAGCCAGGAAGATGAAAGAGAGGAGTGGGCCTTTGATTTTACCGAAGGAAGTTGGCGTGTTTGTGCAGATTTTTCTATGAGATGACATAATATGATTCCCAGTAACAACATGTAATCTGGCTGCAGCGCTGCTGGTGTCCTTCAGCTTCCCACCGGGAAAAGCAGCCCACAGACCAGGCTTAGCCAAATGCCTGCAGACGTGCGGCCTCAGCTGCACCCAGTGTGTCCTTACTGGCTCTTTGCACCAAGTTCTGAAATTCATCTGTGCGTAGAAGGAAATGTTCTCTGCCTGCTTCTGTATGACCGTTCTGCTGCAACCAATTAATATTCATGGAGGAGAATATTAATTTTTTTCCAACCTGAAGCTCAGAAATGAAAAACAAAGTAAGAGTTGTTCCAAGACCAAGCCAAACCACCTCCTGGATCTGCCTGTGATGAAACCACCAGCCATCTGACCACACAGGCTAGTGGCAGACAGGACAGTAAATCCAGGACCTTCAGGCAAGGCAATTCCTGGAATCCCGGTGGGAGATGGGTAAACAGACAAAGGATCTGAGGACATGCTTCATGTTAATTCTCCTTCCTATAAAACACCTGGTGCAGCTTCATGCTGGGAGCTAGAATTAATGACCGGCTCTGGGTCAGAATTGAGATCCGGTTAGATGTAAGGACTCCCATCCACCGAGCATCCGTGGTGTGCCATGCATTGTGTCATCACGTCACAGGGGATATCTGTGCAGGAACTATTATTATCCTCACATTACTGAGGGGTAGGCTGATGCTCAGAGAGGTTGAGTGATTGGAGCAAGGTCATTCAGTGGTGGAGGCAGGATTAATTCAACCACTGTCTGACTGACTCCAAGGTCCGGGACTGGCTTTCAGCATATACTGCACTGCCACTTTAGTTAGAAGTAGATGAAACACCTCACTGTGGGCCTTGTCCATACAAGAACATTTCTTGGATGTCTAAGGTCACCTGTTCAGGGGGGGTCCTTAGTGTTTTACTATAAAATTCAACTCCAAAATGTTTATTATTCCTGAAAACTACGGATAATGAGAGCAGTTATGTTTCGAGCATTTGCCTCGTGTGAGACATTATACCAAGTGCCTTAAAATGCATCTAATCATTGCACCATCGTAGCTGTTACCGTGTCCATTTTAACGGAAAGGAAAACAGGCCCGGAGAAGTAATGTAACCTGTCCAAGCTCATATGGTAAGAGGTTGAACCATATGAAAAGGCAGTTCTGTGGGTCAAAGCCAATCAAATATAGGTCAGTTTTATTGTAACTAGCAACACTGAGACTTGAGTCTGGGTCTGCCACCTAACTAATTAGCAAAGGCATGGTCTATGAGACAAAGTTGGGCTCAGTTGCCCGTGGCATCTGTTGGAAAACAGTGCTTCAAACCAGGTAGTAGTAAGCCACCAGAAACTATTTGCAGTGGCTTTACAGTGCATGGACCTATATATGCTTCTAGAATGAACAGACACCAACGTGGTCGGGATGTTGTCTAAGTGGTGCAATTTAAACTCTGCCCTTGGCTGTCATACCAAACCCCCTTCCCCATCTTTTTGTTGTTTCACGCCTGATTCCACCTGCTTGCCTTCAGCTCTGCCCTGGTACTGTCTCCGATTCCTGTCCTTGGATTCACCTTAAACTCGTGCATCTCCTGTCATGACTTGTTCTGACCCGGCTCCTCCTCTGGACTGGCCCTGGGCCTTGGGTTGCTCCGTGTGACTCATCTCCTGTCTTGGTTCCCACCTCTCACCTCACTCTGGGCCCATGTACTTTTGCTCTCGGTTCAGCCCTCTGGGGCTTCTGGCTCTTGCTCTCAGACCCAGCCCTGCCTGGACAGCTCTTCACCCTGCGGCTGACCCTGATGTTCCCTTTGTTCCCAGTTTTCCATGCCAGCCACTATTCTGTTCCAGACTCCAGCTGATCCAGCTTCCCAGTGTGTGGGTGGGGAAGGATAGACTGAAAGCGTTAGCGCTAAGTTTGAAGGAGGAGGGAAAGTTTGCTAGCTCTGTTTGGTTCCCACGAGTAGGAATGAGTTCTTTGGAGAATGGGCAACTCTAGCCGAGGCCATCAGAAGCTGGTGGCTGTGGCTTCAAGGATGGGACAGCTATGGTGAAAAGGTCTGATGGTAGGTGGGGAAAAGACAGAGAAAAAACATGGGAATCAGGTGCTGTTGGTGACCCATCTGTGCAAACCACTTAAAAGCTTAGTTCTCAGAGGAAATTACCAGCCAGGCAAAAGAAACAAGCAGGTGATACCCCCAAGGAAAGACGCAGACGGAGGAGGAAACTGAGTCCCGCAGTTTTAATCAAAAAGGAAAATGCAGTAGGTCTTCCTTTTCTCTGAGCAAAAGTGGAACATGCCTTTTTCCTGGCGAGCCCAGGCATTCGGCTTCATCTCTGTAGGCCAACTCATTAAAGGGGTGGAAGTTTTTAAAGATCTGGGAATGAGCACTTCCCACTTGCCAAAGGAAAGTGATGCTGAAAGATTTTAGAAAAGGGAAGCCAGTCATCTTTATTGGAAAGTGAGATGGACCACAGGCGATACATTTGGGACAATTGGGTGGTGGCCACCGGGAAATCACAAAGTGCTGTGTAAACTTGACTTAGGGCTTCTTTAATACCTGGCAGTTCCAAGTCTAGGCAGTTGATCTTTCACATGCTTCAAGACAAATACCTCAAGGACAGCTCTTTCCCTACACTTCGATCACTCCTTCCTCCTCCGAAGGACCGCAGAACAGATGGGTTGTAGGCACATAACTAGGGCATGGCAGTGAAATGCCACTTTGGGGATAACAGGGGCTAGGAATTCTCATTGGGTGTGGCAGGGTCCAGAGAGCGACCAGGAACAGAATGTGAGCCCCAGAGGGTTAGAACCCCTCCATTTCTTAACTGATATCCTTCTGGGGCCAGGCCACTTCCTCTGAGCAGGACTGACAGGGTTTCCGTGGGCCTGCCTCCCCGAGAGGGATTGCAGGCTGACGTGGTTACCCTGGTGAGCCCGAGAACACTGCCCAGTGATCTAAGACATGAGCCTTGGAGTCAGGTCCCTGGGTTCAAATCCCAGTTCTACCACTTCCTGTCACTTAAACGAGTCTCTTTATCTGCTCTTCTTCATTAGTGGTAAAAATGGGAAAGTAATTGTCACCTCACAGGGCTCAATAGGAGCATGGACGTATGTAAAAGGGTTAGCAGGGGGCTTCATTCATACGAAATACTGAAAAAAATGGGGAGGGTGATGCTGATTCTTAGTTTGAGAGTCAGGGTTGACGGCAAAAAACCAAAAACCAACGCTTTCGTTTTCAGCCTCAGAAACTTTTACTTCTCTCTCTGTAAGCATTCAAGCTCCAGGTGCTCCTCAAAACCCTTGTTTTCCCTGCAGATAGTGGGCCCCCGACTAGATTCACAGATGCAGACAAGGTGGTCATTTCCTCTTTTTCACGCGGCCCCCAGAGCCATGTTCTTTCCCATGCTGCCTTTCCCTCTCCCGGGGCAGGTGGTGGGGCCTGTGCTGAGCAGGAACGCCTGAGGGAAGGCTTTTGATTAAGGCCGATCTAGTCTTCCCAGGGAGCTGGAGGAGAAAGCACACTTTCTGAGAAAGCGGTGTGAGAACACCCAACTGCAAAGTAGGTCTATACTATTTGCTGTTGCGATATCAGACACCATATAATGCATGCCTATTAGGCAGCCAGGTTATTGAACCGAAGAGTAATTTAGAACGGCCTGGTGTTGAGACCGTTACTCAATCCGTCTTTAATAGAAAACATTTAGTTTCCATTTACTGGAAGCGAGACAGCTCAGTACTGGGGTTCGGTTCGACCACAGTCATTAAAACACGCTCGGGTGTCCCCTATATGCTTGTGGTTAATGAGTGTTAGACTTCAGTAATTCTGTTTTCTGTCTTATAATGTCCAGTCCTGTGTTCTGGGTGCAAGGGAGGGAGTTGAGGGTGCTTGGGAGGCAATTTGTATCAGAATCAAATTGACTCGGAGTTAGGGTGGGTCATTAAATAATCCTTGAGCATGTTTATGTCATGTGGTGTTCAAGTAGGGCAATATTTACAGCATGACTCAAAATGAATTCTAATTTTAAAAGGATGATTAGGTCCTGAATATTGATTCCTTTCTGGTGTTTTTACAAATGGAACATGTTCACATAACTTTGTATATATCAGTACAACACACCGTCTCCAGATTATTGGTTCTCCACAGTAAGCATTTGCCAGATAACTGAAACTTATTAAAAACATATTTCTTTTCATCATTTAAGTGAAAATCTCTTTTTTAAAAAGTAAAACCTATTTCTCTGACTTCCTACACTGTGATTCTCAACACAACCTAACCTTTTCTTGATAAGAGTGAATGTTAAACATCATCGTCATCATCCTGATTGAAAACTGGCCTAAGTGTTATCGAGATCTCTTCGTTACGTGCCTCTGGGTGGCAACACCTTTGGAATTCTCATTTTTAGCATATTTCTCATATCTTTCCTTCATGGCATTGTGTCGGTGTAACTTCTTGCTTCTGTCAGTAGCTCTGCACCTTTGCTTTCTCCTAAAATCAGCTGCTCCTACTGAGTATGGAGTGGAGAGATCAGGTGACTAATCTCACGGAACTTTTAGGTAAAGCAAGAGTAAATAGACTCTGAGTGAGGCCTTCTTAGGAATAAAGCATTGACATTTTGTATTTGGACTTTGTGAAATCTCTTTGGGCTAGTCTTAAAGCATTTTGTGCTTGTTTTGGTGTTTTCCTGAAATGTTCTCGATGGGAGAAGTTGCAAGATGTCTAACTTCTAGGTAATTGAGATGTTGCTGTAATGTTGAGAAAACAATCTATCACGTTAACTTCGTGGGCCTGTGTGCCTGTCAGCTCCAACAGCAAAGGGTGTGAGTGTTCCTAATCAGTCCTGCCCCGTTTCATTCCCTCCCATGATTCCCTAAGGGTGTAACTTTGATGTCTACCACACAGTAGTTTGTTATACAGAGTAGACCGCTGGAATTCACCAGAGATCTTTTTTAAGGCATTTAGTGAATCCTCAAGATTGCAAATATTATTAGTGCATAATAGTAGCCCTCACACAATGCAATCACATGTGGTTGAAAAATTTAAGTGTTTCTTTAGACCTTTAATGACCCTACATATAGGACTAAGTTACTTATAAAATCGGGTTTGCTTACTTTCGGGAGCCATTTCTTAAAAAAATACACTGTATTTTTTATTTATTTTTAATTTTTTTAAAATGTTTATTCATTTTTGAGAGAGAGAGCAAATGGGGGGTGAAGGGCAGAGTGAGAGGGAGACACAGAATCTGAAGCAGTTTCCAGCTACGAGCTGTCAACACAGAGCTCGACACGGGGCTTGAACCCATGAACTGTGAGATCATGACATGAGCCAAAGTTGGACGCTTAACTGACTGAGCCACCCAGGTGTTTCCCAAAATAAACCAACTTTTATTAATTCACCATCATGACTGCATGGGCTGTGACAGAGGGAAGTGAAGCCCTGTTTTGAGGTAGATGCTTTGGATTATGCTGGTATTCAACGTTCAGCTAAGTGATTCCTTATACATGCCAGGCTCCCAAGAGAATGATTTAGGTTTGCACTTGCAAAAATATCATCCGTCCTAGACCAAGGTCTGCAATCTCAGATGCATGCAGGACCAGATAAATGAGCAATTACATTCACATTGATGAATGCCGTCTATTGGCATTCCCATTCCTGTCTATTGAAAACATAGCTTTCCAGATACCAATTCTGGCAATAACATTGAAGGCTCTTTCACTTGATATTCAAACCCCCTTCTCCCTTGTCTTTCTAACCTCTAGAGGCTGAAACTTGATTTGCCAGTTTCCTTGCAACTCAGAGTAGACAGAGTCCTGGCCGATGGGACACAGGCAGAAGTCTGTCGGAGGCTCGCCTTTTGTCCTTTCTCCTTTTTTTCTGCCTGAAATGTGCAAACTGATTTCCAACCCATGAACATGAAAACTACACAAGAGATGGTAAATCAGAAAGATGAAAGGTGTCTGTGGCTGTGACAGCTTTGTTGAACTGCTAACCTTCTTACTTACTTAAGCCAATGTTTTCTGAATTTATATTGTTTGCAGCTGAATGTATTCTTGACTGGTTCACAGATCATAGTTTTTACCATGTTTTATTTCATAATGGAACATGAAGCTGTGTTCTTTCACTCAGACATACTTTTTCCTGTTACACACATAATCATAGTCTTTATTTACACAAGAAATGATCCACCATCTTAAAAAAAAAAAAAAAACCCAAAAAACAAAATATACCTCTCAGTCTATTTTTCTTTTCTGTTTTTTGAAAAAAAATTGAGTTTAAAAAAATTTTTTAATGTTTATTTATTTTTGAGAGACAGAGAGAGTGTGAACGGTGGAGGGGCAGAGAAAGAGGGAGACACAGAATCCAAAGCAGGCTCCAGGCTCTGAGCTGTCAGCACAGAACTGACTGAGCCCCCCAGGTGCCCCTAGAATTTTTGTTTTAGTGGAAAGATAAATGTTAGCTGACCTCTGAGTAAATGCTGGAAAAAAACCTAGAAAATAATGAGGACTATGTTAAAATTGGCGACTTCACTCCATCTAAAGGGATCTTTGAAATGGGAATATGGATCCAGCACGGTCTACATTTTCCAAAAGAGAAACATATCTCATTTTTTTAAGAGGATCTAGAAATACATTGGTGATAGGTCTTATTTTTACCAATGTCTTGGCAGCTAATTTATGAATTTTTAAACACTCTGTGAGACAACATTGTGTAGGATAAGCTCTACATGTATGCCTGAACAATTTGGCTGGATGCCAGTTTGTATCTCATCTAAGGGGGAAGCTCATTAAAACTGCACATTGGAGAACACCAAGGATCTGTCATGCTAACTTACATTATTATTATTTCACCTGTAAAACCTTATCTTTTCAACTCAATCAGAGGCAACCTGAAAGAAAGGAACTGCCTATATTTTTTCATATTCCTTAAGATATCTTCCCTGTGGCTCTCTGGTGGGTCTTTGCAGGATATTTTCAAAGAAACATAATATCCTGGTGCCCAACACTCACATGCCTTTATGGAGTGTTAACCGAGGGGCACAACACCGTGAGAAACACCAAAGAGTGTGGGAAAAACAAAAATAAATAGAAGGAACTGTGGTAAATCCCTGCAGTCTAATGGAAGGGACCACACTCATGTGACTTAGTGATTCATGAGGAATAGCAACCACAGACTCTCAACCAGGGACAGGGAGCGTTGCACAAATTGCATACATAGATCCTGAGAGAATGAGACGGAGATGTGTTCTTACACAACTCAGGGAAAACTCATGCAGAATCTTCAACGAGTCTTGAATGGAATGAGGACCCACCATGTTGCAAGAATAGCTGCTCAAAAAAGAAAAAAACAAACAAATAAAAAACCCAGAGCTTACTGAGGAATGGGAAACCTCTTTCCTAAAAGAATCTGAAAATGGAATGTCTTTTCTTAGACACAGTGAAAAATCATCTCTGCGTGAACTGTTTATTTGTATACACATAGCGTGTTTTGTGACAGGTTAGGTGAAGACGGAAAATGCGAACGCTGAGAATATGCCAGATATGTTTGTTAAACATTGAAGTGATTTCTATGATAATGAATGCATGCTTACCGAGCTGTGAACATTTCGAGTAAGACGAATTACCAAGCACCTTGGTGCATTTAACAACTCTGGGATGTTATCGGGGCTGGGAAATTAAATTTAATGTTGTACATACAACATCCCGCCAAGCACCCAAAGAATGTGGAACGAAAGCAGAGGGAGCCACACGTCTTTAGAAAAATCCCCAAACTTGACCAACAACATGTGCTTGCTTGGTTCCTCAAGTTTCAGCAGGCAGAGAGCCAAATTTTCTGAATTCATGTCATACCTGTGATGGTTTCCAAAACTAATAGTTCTTGCTTTTGTTTGGTGCACAGTAGTCATGGATGGTATTACGACGAGAATAATGAGATGGGGCGAAAGCCAGAAATGGACGGGGCAGCTGTCCGAAGTCCAAAGTGGGGCTCAGCTGACCTCACAGGCGGGAAAGGTAAATAAAAGATTTGTGAGGTTCTTGTAGGTGGACACACCTGGGCTGGGGGCTCTGAACAGGGCCCAAAGAACCATAAGGGATCTGTTTTTGTGCCCACCATGGTGCCTGTAATTCAGGCGCTTTAAAAATGAAGAAGATTTACTACGCAGGCAGACGCCTAGCTCAGATCTTGTCTCTGTTACATCATGCATTAGGCTGTATGACCTTGGGCATATTAAACTTTTGAACCTAAAATCAATGTCCTCATCTGCACTATGGGGCTAGTACATCTTACTTCAGAGGATTGTTATGAGGGTTCACTGAGGCAAAGAGATTAGTTGCCTGGTACAGAATATCCCCCCTAACCCCCATTAAAGGCGGGCCGGTATCTTGGTGCTACCACAGCTCAGCATTATGCAAAGACCGCGTGAATTAAGTGTGGTTCCTCCACAGTAGCCTTATTATCCAGGTAGATTGACACAAATCACATTTGGCCCAAATGGTACCTTGACTGTTTTGTGAAGGCACGCCCGCTGGAGACCCTGGTGGGTACAAAGCCAGCTGTGCCCTGATGCGGTTTCATGTTTTTGGAGCCCAACACTGCATCTGCCTGTGGATAAAGTGTGTTAACAGATGGTGCCCCTGGAAATTTAGACTAGAACTGATTAGGAGGGCTGTCACCAGAGCCCCAAACCCCTGAGTCCTAGAGGTTTGTAGTTGAGCATGATTAAGCACCATACAGTCTAAACACCTTATTTTCTGGAAGAAGACATCTGCTCCCCTCTGCTTATGCTCCATCACTCGCAGCAGAGACTGCTGGCAGAAGCTGTCGCCTGGGGAGTGGCTGGCTCATGTCGCACATCTTTTAGAACAGTTCTTCCTCGGCCCAAACCCTCCATTGCCACCTCTGCCACCTGGCATTCCCCCTGCTACTACTCTGTCATGCAGCTCCAGTCCCCACGGAAGGCAGAGCAGAGGAAATGAGAGACAGTGGGCTGCGTGCCGGGTTGAGCTGTTCGCTCCGGGTAGTGTGGCTGGCCATCTAGCCTGGGGTGGGTTTGATATAATTCAGACCAGAGGTAGATGAATAAACCAAAATAATTCTTCTAGGATGTTCCTGATAACACTGAGGCCCAGGATTTAAAAACAATCAACCAACTAAACAACAAAGTCAACCTCCTTTTTTAAGAGGGTGGGGAGAATGTGCAAGCTGGTGCTTCCTTTGGGAATGAGAAACACGTGAAACCAGTCATCTTATTTGCGTCTGTTCCTCTCTAGCCTCTCGGTGCTTTCTAGAAAACAATTATGTCAGAAAATTTCATTAATTTTATGTCTTTGGGTAATTCCCTGACTGTAATTGGTTTTGAGAGTGTGGTGATTGCAAAGCCGCTGTGGGTAAGCGCACAAATGAAAACAACCTTTTCTCAGTGTGATGAAATGTAATTGAATGATGACTCCAATTTTTAATAACCCCAGAACATTAACGCTCTGGGAATGCAACTATTGCTGTTGGTTATAAGATAGCACATTACCCAAGCAGGCATCAGGCCCCATGGTGATGTCAAATGGAGACCAGTGCATTTGCCCAGAAATGACAACAACAGTAATAATAAGAGCTCATAATCTACTGAGAGCTAGGTTCTGTTCTAAATTTTCTGTGTTTACTCATTGAATCCTCAGAATAATCCTTCAAGGAAAGGTGCTGTCCTAATATCTGTTTTGTAGATGTGGAAACAAAGGCCTGAAGAAATTGAAAAATTTACCTAACTTTACACAGCTGCTATACAGGGAAGCCAGTCAGAAATATTGCCAGCCCCCGCCCCCTGCAATGATCATACATTAGATGCACTGGTTTCCTACCCCCTTTCTTAACCATTTGGATGTTAATTTGGCTTTCCTCTTTTTCCATACTCTAATGCTGTATGGTTGAGCCATACGAAATTACTATTTTTACAAGTAAAAAAAAATCATTGACTATTCCAGTTTCTGAGAGTTAAACTTAATATGCCATGGTGCAGTCATCATTCCTAGTTAATTTAATGAAGACATTGGGCACATTCCATTTTCCTGATCGTGGTCATCTGTTCAGGAGGAAGGCGCATGGTCACTGTAATCCAGTCAAGACCGATGTCAGGATTCTTGCTTAGAATGTTGGGATGGACATTGTTATGTGTAGATATAAAAGGCCCAGAACTCTCATAGCCATCTTGCTAACAGCTTAACAATAGACACTGTCCATGGAGATTCCATATCTATCCATAGCCCAGGGAACCACAAGGCATGGACCCAGGACCTTGTCTGGACCACACCTGATCCCTGATGTCTCTACTTCTTCATTCAGATGAGTCAGCCAGTCCTCTTTTCACGAGGCAGCTGGGTTGGCAGCTGATTTGTTCCCAGTTGCAGTTCGGGCATTTTTGAGTGGGAATACATAAAACGGGATTACCTTTTGTGTTTGACATAAATGGCAGAAAATCCAGATGAGAGGGTGTCCCTGCAGACATCACATGGATGGGCAGAGCAGGCGGGCGCGCTGGATGCCAACAGAGCCCCCACGGGCCCGTTTAGTTTCCAAGTGTTCACTTCTTGCCACAGGGTGTTTTGGAGGGGGCGACCTCCTTTCTCGGGTCAGGCATGCTTGCTTATCAGTCTGCAAAATGAGGTGTCGCTCTCCACAAAACAGGGTGGAGTGTCATTAAGCCGTCTCCAGCTCAGGCTTGGAAGCTCCCTGCAGGAATAGTGTTTTCCCAGCCAGTGGTCAGTCACCCGTGCCAAACAAAGTGGCTCACGTAGACTCAGAGACTTGCCAATAAGATAAGAAATTGCTATCAGATTTCACCCTTGGAAGTTCTTCCTCCCTTTTTTCAGTTTAGGATTGATTCATCTGGAGTTTCAAGATAGGAGAAGGGGCGGGTCATGAGGAAATTTATAGGGCTGCTTCCCAGGGCAATTTCCAATGTTTAGCCGTAATTATTTTCAAGAGGGATAGAAGAAGTCACTCTGTCACTACCAGCCTGCGCACCCATGGGCCCTGAGAAGGGGCAAAGCTGCCTGCAAGGGAGTTTGTGAAGGGAACCTAACACTTTTCTTTCCTGTTTGTCCCCAGGGATGGAGGGAGGTGGGTGGATGGCTGCTGTGCAAAGTGTGGAGCGCAACCCCCGCCTCTCAGTTTGCACCGAACGTCTCTAGACACGTATGTCCTCTCATTGCCAGCCCGGCTCCATGACATCGGTTCCACTCTTTCCCCATCTCCCTGGCAGTGCGCAACAAAGGAAAGATTTTCTGAGAGCCCATGAAATGTTGTTACTGAAACCCTGTTCTCCAGGGAGAGATCGAGGAAGCGATTTAAGCGAACTTATTACAAAATAAAAATTATTCTCCTGCTCCATGACAGGAAATGTGAGAAAGAGAGACAAGGCCATAAAAAAGTACTGCAGAAAAAAAAAGAAAAGAAAGAACGTTTGCTGAAAGACTGGAACAATAGAGAGAGGTTAAGTAATTATGTGCCAAAGAAGCAAAAACAGCACGAGACTCAAAAAAGGATCCTTTTTTTTTAAGAGTCTACACAGAATATTGCATCAGGCGGGACCCTGTTTAGGCCATTATGCATTACATTTCAAATTTTCTAATTAAAAAGATTCATCAAGCTGTGCATAATAGCTTAGGGGAATCCCTTCTCTTCAACATTTTACCTCATGGGAGTGCTCCTGATGTTGCATCGTTGACGGTGCTTAGGAGAGCATTTGGCAAAACCATCCCAAAGATTTCAGGTGCTTCGTATTTTGTTTGCATAACACTTGTTGTGTTATACCATACTTTAGTGGCATCTAAATAAATCTGCTCATTAATGAAGCTGATTAAAAAACAGACACAACGTAACATGGCTACATTTCCAGACTGACTGTTCACCACTTCCTACCCCGCCAGCCCCGAGTTTGGCTGAGGATCCTGATGCGGAAATCAGCAGGGAGTTTGCCCTACTGGGCTCTTTTCTTTTTTCTTTTTCCCTTTCTTTTTTTTTTTTTTTTTTAGGTCTGCTTCGCTTTGACATTGGTTAGTGAGGGCTCATCTCTCACTAGATCCTCTAGGCATTTCAGAACTCGTGGGTTTAGGGACTTTTTCATAGGTTAAGCGCCTCCTGTATTTTGGGCACAGCTGCTTGGGGTGTCTGCCCCACGGTGGGCTGGGCTAGGAGTCAATACTTAGAATATGCAGGTGCAGCACATTGAAGGCACATTCACTTTCCAGGAAACCTTCATACTGGGCTTGGTTTCCTTCTTCTGCTTTAGGAATATTGCTAAGTGCCTTTTCATCCTGTGAGGAGTGGGGGTTGAGGGTGAAATGGAGAGACATGTCTCTCCTTCTGCCCCTCTTTGTGTCCACCTGCTGGAAATGGAACCTGTATCAGCGCTGCCCAGGAGTAGTGGTCCCAGCACAGGTGAAGGGGAAAGACCCCCTGCTGTGTTGGCTGGTGAGGGGGGAACCAACCAGTTGGGGCGGGGGGAAGGAGGAGAGGTAAATAGATATGGGGGAAGGTGTGGGTGGGCTGAGTAGGCAGGGGTGGTGGAGTGGAAGGTGAATGGCATATAGAGAGGGTGGTAGGTATTACCTACATAAGGTCTTATTTCATCTTCCACTCTTAACCTCTGAGGGGTCCCATTCAAGCACCCCCACCCTCCAGCAAACATGCCTGCAGATGTGGCACATAAGGCGGCAGTGATGTCCACATTATTTAGATATGGAACCCAAATGGCATGTGAATTCCCCACATCTCAAAACACACTATAGAATAGATGCAGAATATGAGTAATACTTGATGATCTAAATGGCCCAATTTCTCTCTCTCGAGAAGCTTTTAGGAGGAATAAGGCTGCATGCAATATTATTCCTCCAGGCATGTTTGAATCAGAAAGAGCCTGAATTTTAAAAATAAAAACTGCTGCCTTGCTTAATACATTCACTCTTCTAACAAGCCACCAAGCAGCTATCGTACGCTCCCAGGCCGATGGACATATATCTTGCCGAGACACATACATCCAAAGTCAGGATATTGTCTGGGAAACTTGAGACCACAGCTTGTGCAGAAGCCGCCATCACTGCATAATTCCTTCCAGAAGAAGAGAAACCCAGGCACGAGGCAGCAGCGCGGAGTCCCCAAAGGACACGTTGCCATTTATTTTCAGTGTGATTATTTTCCATTGCACCCCGCGCAAGGGGCGTTTTCGAATGCTATCTTAGTTTCTTCTCATGTCCCTTCATTTACTGCACCCCAAGAGACAGTCAAAGTCTCCGGGCCATACTCTGCAATAAAAACTCAGCAAGTTGGAAGGATACAGCATGAAGCTTCCCAGACGGCCAGGAAGTTCTGCTGACGGTACTAAAATTCAGGAGCTTCATCGAGTGTCCCGGGCAGGTGTGTTTATTCAGCAGAGGGGAAGCTGGAAATGTCTCCTTTGGGGATGGCTTCTCTTCTTCCTGTGCTCTAAGAGCCGGTGTACTTTCCTCCTGGAGTGCCTTGATCCCCGATTCGCCACTTCTGGATCTCAGACCAGTTTCTGGGGCTTTGTTTGGATTCTGGAGTTTACTTCCCTCAGGGTCTTTTGTACTGTTACAGGCAAGGATGAGCCCTTTCAGCAGGGGAGGAGGGCCCTTTATGAACTGTGATCGAATATCAAAATCTTTCTCCACTCAGGGCTTTTCTTGGACTGTCCTTGAGTGCATGATGACACAAAACAGTCACACAGTGGTTCCTGAGCTGTACGTGCAAGACACCCTCTAAATGTATTCCTAACAAAATTGTATGTTTCCTCACCAAAATAAACTCGCGGACACTATCTCAGATGAAGTGGTCCAGATGCGTACTCCTAGTAACTGCCTGTTGCTGAGGATACTCTCCTGTTGTTATGAATTTCTGAACTCCGAGTCAAGGTCACCTTGGTGTATTTTGGAAAGTGTCTCAGTTGTGTCAAAATCAGTGGTTCTTAAAACTTCCAAGTATTAGAATCGCCTGGAGGACTTGTTAGACCTTCTTGCTGGACCCCCTCCCAGAGTTTCTGATTGAGTAGGTCTGGGGTGGGGACCCAAGGGTTTGCATTTCTAACTAGTTTCTGGGTTGGATAGGATCCTCTTAAAATTGATATCCTTCCTGGCGCCTCAGAATGGGACATTATTTTAGAAGTAGGGACACTGCAGACATAATTAGTTAAGATGAGGTTGTACTGGTGTAGTGTGGACCATTAACTCAATTTGACTGGTATTCCTGCAAGAAAAGAAGAGACCCAGAGACTGAGACATGGGAGGGCAAACCATGTGACAACAGAGGCAGAGGTTGGAGTAATGGGTCTATAAGGTAAGGACCATCAGTAATTGGTGGCGTCACCACAGAGTAAGAGAAAGCCATGGAACAGATCTTCCCCTCGGAGAGCAAGGTCCTGCTTCTACCTTGATTTTGGACTTCCAGCCTCCAGAACTACGAGAGAATGAATTTCTGTTGTTTTAAGCCACTGGTTTGTAATTATTTGTCTTGGCAGCCCGTGGAAATGAATACCAGAGATGCTGATGTCGCCGGCCCTGGAATCACACTTTGAGAAACACTGATCACAATTACTCAGGTCATCTCTCTCTTCCGCTCCCAGCTCTCTTTACAACGTCCATGATAAAGTCTCTTTCTGAAATAATTCCTACTTGCATCTGCCAGCGCCTGCTTAATTCCCCAAGAAGAATTTTCACCAGCTCTTGGTTCCTTAATCCTTCCCTGTTTCTGGTTCCTGATCTTCCTACCCCCACATAATCTGTGGGTCTCTCTTTAGCTAGATTGCGGTAAATTCAGATCTCTGATCTGCTATCCTGATAGGGAATTGTGGCTCCTGAGGTGGGGTGTTCACACACTCTTGTAAGAAAGGGGCGTAGGTAGCAAGAAGCTGTTTCAAGAGACTTCAGGGAACCAGAGAGATGGAGTGGGAGCGAAGGGATTTGGGCCTCAGGAAGACAAGCATTAAGAGGGATTTATCTGTCTTCAAATATATGAAGTGTTGCTGTGCATAGGATGCAGACAGCCTGATTTCCCGTCCTCCCCTCCCCCTCCCCCGAAGGGCCAAAGGAAAGCAGGCTTAGGAAGGAGAAGTTCCAGTAGATGGAAAGAAATTTCTGAGGTTGACGGTTTTAAGTCACTGGAATGTCAAGGGAGAAGTTCAAGAGTAGACACCTCTTCATTAAATTTGATTTAGGTGGGGCCCTTCCTGGAGCGAGGGGAACAAAAGAGCTAGATTTCTGAGGTGCCCTCTGCCCCTCCAGTCTACAGCCTTGCAAAAGTAGCCAAATGCCCAGTTGGGAAAAACATTAACTCAAAGGGATAAAACATCTCCGTTGGCATTTTTTTCAGTCCTACTTAGGGAATCTGCCTGTATTATTTCTCCTCCTCCTCCTCCTCCTCCTCCTTTTTAATTTCAGCCTTAGTGAGGTACAGTTGACATGTAAAATGGCAAGATATTTAAACTATACATTGTGGTGACTTGATATATGTATACATTGTGCAAGGTTTCCTCCCGTCCAGTGAATGAACACATTCATCACCCCTATAGTTTTTGTTTTTTTTTCCCTGGTGAGAACATTTAAGTTCTACTCTCTTTGTATTTCTTCTTTTATATTTTTAATTTAATGCCCAGAAGATACTCTTTTGTGCTAGATGAAGGAGTTCGATCACTTAGAAGGTTGTTGTCTAATCCCTCCAGTATTATCTAGTCTTGTCAAGCCCATTTTACCCACCTCCAGGGCAGTGCATATTTATTATCTATTGCTGCATAACACATGATCGTAAACTTCTCAACTTAAAACAACATCCATTTATTACCTCACAGTTTCCCTGGGCCGGAAGTCTGGGCCTGGCTTCCCGTGTCCCGTGCCCAGGGCCTCACAAGCTGGAGTCAGGGTGTTGGTGGGCTGCATTTCTTTCTGGTCGCTTGAGGCCCTTTTCCAAGCTCACAGGGTTGCGGGCTGCCTTGGGCTCTAGGTAACTGTGGAAGTGAGGCCACACTTTGTCGCCGGCTTTCCGCTGGGGGCTGTCCTTGCGTGTGGCCCTTCTCAGGCTTTCTCACAACATGGCGACTTCCTTCTTCAAGGCCAGCAGGAGACTCTCGCTCTGTAATATCCTCCCGGGGGTGACCTCCATCACCTTTGCCGTACTCCACTGGCTTAGAGCCAGTCCCAAGTACCGCCTGCGTTCAAGGGGACAGGATGATTCAAGAGCGTGAGTCTTTGGGGTGACCTTAGAGTACGTCTACACATGGAGGTGGGTCGGGGCTCTTCTGCTCTTACTCTTCCCTAAGGCCCAGCCTCCAGGGAGGCCTGGACCCCAAGGACATACCCTTCACTGGGGATTTATCTGATTAAATAAGTACACAAATGGAATTCCACATGGAATGCACAAAGTGAGGGATCCCCATTTCACATACTAGTTGTACTCTAGAGCTCAATTAGGCAGTCAGCTGTCACAATTTAAGTTCTCTCATCAAGAACACGATATTAAAATTAGCTGTTCTTTATAATTTTTTAAAAGGCATTAGTGGTTTTCTATAATTTTTTATAGGCGATAGAGTAATCTACAGGGTTAACTTCGTAGCCAGATTGCCTGGGTTCAAATTCTGACTTTTGACACTGACTGTGTAGTCTTAGGCAAAGTCATTTAGCCTCTCTATGCCCAATGTTCCTTATTTGTGAAATAGTCATAATCATAATACTATTTTATGAAATGCTGGTAAGGATAAAAGGAGTCAGTATGTGTAAAACATTTAAAATGCATGGTATATATCATAAACACGATATATGTGTTTAGCTGTTATTTGAGTGAGGACACCAGATGTCACAGGCCACTCACACATGTGACACTCCCTAGGCATTCTTAGGACTCTGGACATTTCTTGGCTTGTAACTATGGCTCTGCTCCTTTCTCTTCCACTCAGAATGCAGGAAAAAGTGGTGTTAAAAAAATTTTTTTTAACATTTATTTATTTTTGGAAGACCGAAAGAGACAGAGCATGAACAGGGGAGGGGCAGAGAAAGACACATAGAATTCAAAGCAGGCTCCAGGCTCTGAGCTGTCAGCACAGAGCCTGATGTGGGGCTTGAACCCATGAACCATGAGTTCATGACGTAAGACAAAGTCTGCCACCCAACCAACTGAGCCACCCAGGCATCCCTGAAAAAGTGATATTATTATAAGGTAAGTTTGAATCAGTACTGATTCATTTTTTTTTAAGTCTGTTTGTTTATTTTGAGAGAGAGAGAGTGTGGGGGAGGGACAGAGAGAGAATCCCAAGCAGGCTCCACGCTTCCAGCACAGAGCCCAACGTGGGGCTCAATCACATGAACCATGAAATCATGACCTGAGCCAAAATCAGGAGTCGAATGTTTAACTGAGACACCCAGGCGCCCCAGGACTGATTCCTTAAAATTAAATTAGTTATAAATATTAGTCTTCATAACCAGTAATAATAATAATAGCTGAAATGTATTGAACATTTACTGTATGCCAGGACATCTACCAAGTGCTGAGACAGGATCATTCCCATGAAGCAGATACTGTTAACTCTTTTGGCAGAGAGGGAGCCTGAGACTTCGAGGTTATTTGCTCCCCCCAGCTGGTCAGTGGTAGAGCCACTCACCCAGGTAGACTCCAGAACTCTCCATTGTAATAACTGCTTTGTATCATTTTTCCATTTATTGCTGGCAATTCAGCTAGCAACTTCTGTGTTCTGACATTATAGGCAAATGCTAATATAAATGACACAAAAGGAGAGAGAAACTGAGTTCTTGTTTGTTTAAGTAGGTGGGCAGCGTAGGGGCACGTGGGTGGTTCAGTAGGTTAAACATCTTGACTTCAGCTCAGGTCATGATCTCACAGTTTGTGAGTTTGAGCCCCGTGTAGGACTCTGTGCTGACAGTGGGAGCCTGCTGGGAATTCTCTGTCTCCCTCTCTCTCTCTGCCCCTCTCCTGCTCACAATCTCAAACAAACAAACAAATAAATAGATATTAAAAGCAGGCAGGCATTGTAAATTCAGAAGGAGAGAAACCACTCGGAAGATGTACGTTTCGGATGAGCACCTGCTCTGTACCAGGCATGTGCCATGTTCCTTGTTGACCATTAAATCCTACAGAAAAGTACAGGGAGCTATTATAACCCTCCCTTAGCAGATGAAATTGAAGCTCAGAAGGTGCCAGTGAGAAGTGGAACTAAGTCAAACCCAACCCTTTGCGCCCCAAAGCCTGTTCTTTCCACCATACAATGTTCGAATGGTGAGCAAAGCAAGAGCAAAATCAGGATTCAAGTGGCAGATAGTATTCTCTGCAGAGAGAGCGAGGAGACCCCGGGCAGGCAGCAGGGGGCCCCATCAGTCTTGCCTAACTTGGTTGCTTTCCCAACGGATTTGCTGTCAAAGGGCTTTTTGAGTCCTAACTCTCAGGTTCCACCTCTGTAACACAGAGCAAAACGCTCAAATGGCTTCAGCATCATTTCTTCATTTTTTCAAATACAATTGACCTTGTTTGAAGGACAAAGTGAGGTATCTTTTTAACAGCAGTGGGTAGATGCTCTAACACTTTAAAAAAATTTTTTTTTATGTTTTATTTATTTCTGAGAGGGAGGGAGAGAGAGAGAGAGAGAGAGAGAGAAAGACAGTGTGAGCAGGGGAGGGTCAGAGAGAGAGGGAGACACAGAATCTGAAACAGTCTCCAGGTTCTGAGCTAGCTGTCAGCATAGAGCTCTACGCAGGGCTGGAACCCATGAACCATGAGATCATGACCTAAGCCGAAGTCAGATGCCTAACCAACTGAGCCACCCAGATACCCCAACACTTTTCTCTTATAAACAGAGTCTCAAAGTGTGGAGGCAGAGAGTAGGAGAGGGAGATTCAAAAGGAGAAGAGCTGTCAGCAGAGACGGAGAGACAGTGATGAGGCACCAGCTGTGAGGTATTATTATGATCCTTCAGGTAAGAAAACAATTCAATCCTGGAGCCTTGCATGTCCCTCTAGAAAGGACTATTTTGACTTTTTTTCCCAGTTTGCTTTTAGAAATTAGACAATAAGTGACTAAATAAAAAAACTTCCTGATAAACAGAACCTATTAGACATGTGAGGGAGGAAACAGAATCACAGCCCAGTGACTGGCCGTGGGTGGGAACTTCAGAAAAGGTTTCTTAGCATTATTAGTTCCAAAGGGCAGAAGCTGATAGAATGGATTTGGAATCATGTACACCTGGTTCAATTCCCAGCTCAGTAACTTAATTTATTACATTGGGTATAATCTTCCTGAGTCTCTGTTTTCTTGTTTCTTATTTTTTAACTTTTTTTTGGACATTTATTCATTTTTGAGAGACAGAGTGTGAGTGAGGGAGAGGCAAAGAGAGAGAGGGAGACAAAGATCTGAAGCAGGCTCCAGGCTCCAAGCTGTCAGCACAGAGCCCAAGGTGGGGCCTGAACTCATGAACCACTAGATCATGACCTGAGCTGAAGTCAGACGCTTAACCAACTGAGCCACCCAGGCACCCCTCTGTTTGCTCATTTTATTTCTTTTCGTATTCTTTTTAAAAATGTAGTCTGTTGTCGAGCTGGGTTCCATATAACACCTGGTGCTCATCCTAACAAGTGCCCTCCTCCATGCCCATCACCCACTTTCCCCTCTCCCCCACCTCCCATCAACCCTCAGTTTGTTCTCAGTATTTAAGAGTCTCTTGTGGTTAAGGTGGAGGTAGTAACATCAACCTTTCAAGGTGTTTGAATTGACTGAAGTAGGCGAAACTTCAGTAAGCAGAGTGTGCCTCCTACATAATGCTCCTTAATGGTACCTGCTACTGCCATGATCTCTACAGTTTCTGCTGTTTCATAACTATCCAAATAAGGGTGAAACCTGAAAATAGTCACTTCAGTGCAATTATTGTCTAGAGAAACTTTGTCTTGAGTCCCACGCTAGGGCACCAACATGTAGGAGACCAAGGTAGTGGTGGGTCCACGCAGAAAGGGGCACAGGTGCACAGGTTGTATCTGGAGCTGGAAATAGAGTGGTGTGAAAAGAGAATTCTGAGCTTCAGGAGTAAGTGGGTGATGACCTTACAAGAGAAATCACGTGCCATCTCTTGGGTTCAGTGGAGGTGATAATGACACCTGCATGGGAGTGGAGTGCAGGTGGAAGGGGCTCCTTTTCTGTGCAGCATTCAACAGGCCTGAGAAAATGATTGACAATGTGGCCTACAGACTCTGGAGGCCAGTTTGGTACGTGTGGCCTCAGATAATTCACTTACCTTCTTTTTGCCTCCACTTTCTCATCTATACAATGGGGAAGAAGGGTTATAACAGAATTTACCCCCATGGTTGTCTATAGTGATTCAGAGAGCCATCCTTATGAAAGCCTTAGCAGTGGAGGTAGTAACATCAGCTAGGTACTTGGTACTAGTGCTAGGTACAGCAAGCCCTCAAAAAATATTAATTTGCATCATTGCTACTGCTGTTATTCAGAGGAAGCTGAGGTTCAACGAAAGGAGAACAATCAGATCAGACCAATCAAAAACCAGAAGGCAGGAAAGGTGATTTTGCGCCCAGATTTGTGATTTCATCTCATGGGTGTTCCTGCCCCTCCTATCGTCAGAGTTGAGCATTCCTTTCACGTTCTGTCCCCTGTGTGTCTGTCCAAATTGTCACTGAGATGCATATTATTGTAGAAGTGTGCCCATGAAAGGTATTTTTAAGGTGCCCACACCTTCTATCTTGTGGCAGCAGAAGGGACTTTGAATGACTTCGGGGTTTGTTTAGGATTAGTTGGAAAAGTCCTTTGTTCTTTCAAGACCATGATAGTGTAATGAAAAGGCCTTGTCTGACTAGCCAAGAGTCGTAATATGTTCTTTGCTTCCCCCAGAGCTGAAAACTATTAGTTTCTGATTACTGTGGACTCCCCGAATGTTCTAAATATGATGTATAGCTGAATGCTAAGTTCAAAAGCCAATTTCGAAAGAAACATTTAGGCATGTCCTCAAAGAAATCAGTGGATTTCATCTGTTTGGAAAAAGCATTTGAATTCAGCATAGAGAAGCCTAGAATGGAATGGTCTTTTGCAAAAGGCCAGTTTTTGCAGAGGTCAGAAGGAAAAGCAGTAAAGTGAGTCTGCTGATGGCTAGAAAGAAGCCTGAGGGAGACTGTACTATGGCCATGCCCTTTACACATGTGTACACGTGTGGCCGTGAGCTTCACACTAGAAACCTATCTAGGGAGAAAAATGGAAATGATTATCCCTGGTTTTCAACTGAGTGCAACTGTAAAGGAAAAACTCACTTCTTCTGTGTGTCTCTCCTTTATGTCCGTACAGAATGCTTTACTTCTTCTGCTTCTAGTTATCAAATGTATGGGGCTTTCCCCCACACCAAGCCATTCTCCAAGACACCAGCTGGGTATCCACTAATTCAGTTCAGTTTTACCACTCTCCATCTGGAGTGTCCTCTCTCATATACCCCTGAGATGCCAAGTTAGTAGATCTGGGTGCAGGCAAGAAATCTGGATTTTTATACAGCCCTCTGGTTGGTTTTGATAATCGTCTAGATTAAGGAGCCAGACCCACTACATCAGAATCACTGTTTCCCCAAGGAACTAAATGGAGATGAAGACTGTTAACAGTGAAGAGCAGAACATTATCTTCGTCTAGAGCATCTGACCCCCTCCACCCTCCCTGGAATGAAGGCTAAGATGAAATGAGCTAGCAGTGTGCCCATCCTATCTATACTCCACAGGGCTGCAACATCTGGAGACTGGAGAAAAATCATTAACTTTGAATACGGGGATGCCAGACAATGGAAACCCAATTTGTTTACTCATGAATAAGTGAGAAGCCTTGGGGCAAAGGGCTCACATTCTGTAAAATCAGAGTCATGAGCAGAAAGGATTAATTCAGTACCCATCTAACATGCAGAACCGGAAAGCGAGGATCCAGGGTGAGCATGGCTGGGTCAGAGGCTCCGGTGGAGAGGGTGTGGTATAAGTACTTCCCTCTTTCAGTATGTCTTTGTATGCCAAGTTCAGGTCGTTTACTTAGAAGCTTCTGTTTGTAACCGGGTGCTCCCCACCCTCCCCTTCTCCATCTCTCCTGAACAGACTGGGTTAAACTCTGAGCTGAATCCTTGCCCAGAGCACATGTTCCTTTCCTTCTTGTCTCTACTGGTGAAAGGGACTTTATTCCCCGTGACCTGAGATTTTAAGCCCACATCAAAAGCCACAGCTCAAAGAGGCACTGACCAAAGCCTGTGGCTCAAATCTTAATACAGTATCTTCCAGAGATCTGGGAGTAACTGTGTGTAAATGGGTGGGGAAGGATTTCAATTGTCTGTTGTTCTGGATGAATGATTCTGTTGGCTCAGGAGGGGAACGCTTAGTTCAAAGCCATTTCCCCCCCCCCACCCCAGATATTGATTTTCCCACACGAATCAGCAATCATTTATCAGGTCGGTGCATACTCATTTCATTTTCCCTCTAGTGGGTGGAGACATTCCCACTCGCTGAGTGTCCACCAAGTAGTAGCACGGGGTAAAACTCAGTATATTCATTTTCTTATTTTACCTTCTAGAGACTCTGAAGAAGATATTATCACTCCCAATTTATAGATCAGTTGGAGTCCCCCAGGGAGGAATACATTGTCCTTCCCATAGGGAGCAAATGGAAGAGGAAAGATTCAAGTCCTGGTCTGTCTGCTCTTTGGGCCCTGGCTTTGTCTTCCATTCCCTGAAGCACAAATAATGGATCACGTTAAGAAAGATACTTTTTAAACTATGAAGACTGATAGCATTCTCAGTGATAAGAGTCTTTTAGTAACATTTAAGTCCAATTCATTTTATTGTTGTTCAAGCTTATTTGATTGTAAAACTATAAATGTCAGGGTTTTTTTAATGTTTTTTGTTTTTTTTTTCTAGGAGAGAGAGAGACAGTGTGAGCAGGGGAGGGTCAGAGAGAGAGGGAGTCACAGACTCTGAAACAGGCTCCAGGCTCTGAGCTGGCAGGCAGCACAGAGCCCGACGCGGGGCTCGAACCCATGAACCGCGAGATCATGACCTAAGCGAAAGTCGGACGCTTAACCGACTAAGCCACCCAGGCGCCCCTGTTTTTTAAGATTTTATTTTTAGTTAATCTGTACACACAATGCATGGCTCAAACTCACAACTCCAAGGTCAAGAGTTGTATGCTCCACTGACGGAGCCAGCCAGGCACCCCTGGATGTGCTATTTGAACAAGGCAGTCTTTATAATTTTTTAAATATTTTTTATTATTTTTTATTTCTAGGAGAGAGAGAGAGAGAGAGAGAGAGAGCGTGAGCAGGGGAGGGTCAGAGAGAGAGGGAGTCACAGACTCTGAAACAGGCTCCAGGCTCTGAGCTGGCAGCCAGCACAGAGCCCGACGCGGGGCTTGAACCCACAAACCGCGAGATCATGACCTAAGTGAAAGTCGGGCGCTTAACCGACTAAGCCACCCAGGCACCCCTATAAATGTCAGTTCTTTTCCAGCATGCTTAAAGATAGTGAGCGCCTACACATGAGCATCTCGGGGCTAGGGGCTAGTTTTTAGAAGACATTGGGAGACAGATACAAATTTATCAAACCAGTTAGGTTGAGATTATTCTTGTCATGAGGAATATTAGTTTAGAGCGGATTTCCTTTAAATAGGAGTAGGTGTTAGCCACCCTATCCTTTTCCCACTAGTTGTTAACGTGGTGCCTACTTTGAGCAGTGATTCTAAACCCAAATGCCCGAAGCCTGGGTCCTACAGCAGAGCCTGTGATGTAGTGGACCTGATGTGCGGCCTGGGTATTGAGAATTTCCAAAACTCCCCAGATGGGTCTAGTGTGCAGGGGAAACTATGGATTAAATTAGTGGGGGAAAGAAGAAGAGTATCGAAAGAGAAGGCCATAATCCAAAGGATTAGGAAGCACTGAGAGGTGACCAATTCTGCCCAGTTTGTCACAGACTGTCCTGGTTTCACAACCAAAAGTCCTATGTCCTGAGAAACCCCCTCAGTCCCAGGCACAAGGACTGTCGGTCACCTTAACATTCCACAAGCGTTAAGATAAAGGTTCTCAAATGACAATCTCTGTCTGTGGGAAATGGATCTGTTTGCAAAACTTCTCTTTGTATACTTTACAACCAGAGAGCTCTTATATGGAAACACTCAACCCCATTCCATTTGAATTCTAGAAAAGCAAATGTCCGTCTCTGCTTTCGAGACCTGTATTCCCTTTGCTTTGCACTTTGGTGCAGGGCGTAACTATTGTCCATAAAGATGCAAAGAGCAGTTGGCTCTGTGGCTACACTCTCTGGAGCTTCTATGTGAGAAAAGCCCTGCTGATAGCCCTGTTTTTTCCCATTGCCTTTTACTAAATAATTCCCAACACCTGAAAATTATCAGGGCTCTTTGAAGTGCCCTATAATTCTGACCCCCATCTGTTTACAAGCGATCTAAGATAAATCTGAATTTCCCCAAATTAACGTATAACTTTTTAGAAGCACCCCACCCCCTTCAAGCATCCTGACTGGATTTCATGGAATCTTGTTTGCCTCTGACTTCCCACGGGCTCCGGAATCCAGCCGCAGAGCAAGGGAGACAATCATTCCTGCTCACTGAGCATGTCTGGCAGCTTTTGCAGTAAACACCGAGGAGACTGGGCTCTGCTCTGACATGTCTCAGGTGTGGAATCAATCAAACTACAGGTGTCTGGTGGGCCCTGCCTGCCCAGTCCTGGGCTGGTGTCCTAAAGGCCCAACTATTGGCAAGTGAACTATAGTCCCAGGCCAGAACGGCCACTTGCATCATCAGCACAGTGCCCTGTGAAAAATGCCACATTTGGAAACATGTGACACAGTTCCAGGCTATTCCTTCGCGATAGAAACAGTTCATGTTTGGAGGGCCACCTCTGTGCCTGCATCACACGAGGGACGGCATGGACACAGGCGTTCTTCATCCTCAAAGTAGATATAAGGGCTAGATATTATTACCCCTGGTTTATAGAGAGCAGCCTCGATGAGAATGAATAAGTTACACAGCTTCTAAGTGACACAGGTGAGGGATGACAGGACTTGATCTGTGTGGTTCCAGGGCTATTACTATGGATTCCAAGAGCACGCGGTCTTCAAAAGGCAGAGAGAAGGTGTTGGAAACACAGCACATAAAACAGACGATGTAGAAGCACACTTACAGGGAACAAAACTTGAAGTGTCAAGAGTGTAGCATAATGGTTACATGGCTGGACATGGATCCAATCTGACTCCTTCCGGAGCTTGGCTCCAGTTATCTGTAAAGTGGGTTTCACTGAGTGTATCTAGATAGAAATAACATTTGGATCAGTAGGCATACTCTCAGTGGTAGATGTTGTGTTCTTATTATTATCTTTATTGTTGTTGCCATTATATTACTGTTCTGCTCCTACCACCTTAAGGGTCTTTGCTGAGAGCATCCCTGGGGATCCTTGGGCCATCATAACACCAGGATCAACAATCGGATCCTGGAAACAGATACAGTCCAGAGCAGGGCACTGGTCCTGCCAGACCGTAGAATAAAAATGGTGAAGTCAGGGCTGTTTCAGTACTCGCAGTGGATGCTGAGTAACTTGCAGCTGGAGAACATTTTGCAAAGGGAACTTTTAATTTGCCCCCCCCCCCCCATTCCTGGGTCCAGGTTCCTTTGATACTGACTAGAGCCATCTTTGATTCTGAAGAAACACACTAATCATAGGCATAATCGGCAACTAAAAGTCATCTAGTTCAATCTTCTCTGCTTTTGGGAGCCCTTCTCTTGTCACTCTTTTGGCATTTGAATACCTCCAGGGCCGGGACATTCACCACCTCAAGATGAAATCTGTATCACTCTCCGTTAGCTCTAAGTATTACCAATTCCTTTCTGGCTTAGTCTGAAATCTCCTTCCTTCTAACCACGTCTCCAGATTGCCCACAGTCCTGCCATCTTGGCAACATGGAGCGATACCACATTCTCTTCTACAAGAAGATATCCCCTAAACCCATAGTTGAAGTAGTTGGCAATTTTATCCTTTTCAAAATTTGTTTTCTAGAGGGAAATGCTCCAACCGTGAAAGACAGATCTTAACATTATACTGGGAACAATACACTTACTGTGCGGACTGTTTTTTGGCCACAGATAACCAGCGTTGCTTAACAGTTTTGTACAAACATGTTCTAATGGACTTAAATATGAGATTTGGTCATTTCAGCCCAAGGCCAGACTGGCCACGGTTCAAGCTTTCAACTGAATCACTAGTTCATACCTTAATCACCTGGATTATTTAAGTTGCTTCCTATACATGGAATCTTTTACCCATATCAGATACCAGTGGGACCTAATCATTTCTGACCATTTCTATTTTCCAAGTGGAATAGTTATTCTTAGTCTAATGTCTTTGCCTGAAACGTAGGACTGAAGAAGGTTTTCTATGCAGGAATCTGCAAGGCCACTGCTTTCTAGGGCTCAAATTAATTATGAAAGGAGACTTGCTCTGGTTTAAAAAAAAAAAAAAGGTGGGGGGGAGGACTATTCCAAATTCATACTAATGATAACTTTCCTTTTTATAGTCACTTCCTTTCTATAATGGATTTCAAAGTGCTTTATAGGCATGGACTAATTAGATCATTTTTACTATTTTTGTTAAGTACGAGTGCTCTACTATATTATTATCCCCACTTTATATAGAGGGAAATGGAGGAGCAGGGAAGCCCAGAGCATGGGAAAGAAGGAGGACTTGGAAATCTGGATCCACGACCTCATCCTGGCTAGTCCTCACCTCAGTAATGTCCTCCCACATGCCCCCTTTCACCCATTCTTCAAAGGCCATTTCACATGACCTCCGCTTGATGGAGATTTTTCTCTTCCCAACCACTTACTGCATGCTGTGTGACTCTCGACTTGGTTCAGGTCTTTTGGTCTAGGTAAGCGTTTGGGAGCATTCTGATTCATAACAACTTGTTCTAATGATCTACCTATTATCCTTCATCTATGGACTAGAAGTTCTTTAAGACAAGGGGTTGTATGATCTATTTCTTGTGGAGCCCAAATAGCTCTTGCATTAGAGCTGGGTACACAGTGCTTACTCAACAAAATCTTAGCTCTCTCCCAAAGATGTAGATGATGGCATGTGTCATGGGAGGAATAATTGATGATTCGTGCCTGGAAAGGAAGAGGCTCAGCCAGTCAACACAAGAATTGAGTACCCCACCCATGGGCAGGGCATAGTGTTATGTCCCCCAAATGAATACAAACAAAGGCAGGTTCTGCCTCTGCCGTCAGAGACTTCCAGTTTCTGGAAGGGTAAGCAGAGTAGTTGCAACCATCGCAGAGTGGTTGATGGCAGGCTTTACAGCATAGAGATGTAGCTTTGAATCTCTGCTCTGCCACTTAACGTGTGGCCTTGAGCGGGGTATTTAAAATCTTTGAGCCTCTGGAATTTCTTGTGCAAGAGGAGAGTAATAGTGTAGTGATGATGAATGAGATAATGTCTACAAAAGCATTGGGCACAGTGGCTCATACAGAGTTTAGAATCAATAAAAGCATCCATGTTATTGTTATTATTAAATGCCCGGTATTTCTAAGTAAAAAAAAAAAAAAAAAAAAAAATGGCATCGCAAGGACATGTGTGAGAGTTGGAGAGAATGGCCAGTGAATTACATGACGAAGGAGGGACCTGCAGTTAACCTTGAAACTGGGGCTTTGAAAAGTAGGAAGGTTCGAGAAGACCTAGGGAAATGTGTGAAATGTATGAATGTGAGAAGGATAGTGGGTTGGGGTGGAGGAAAGCTAGCAGACAACGGTGAGGAAAATCAGAGCCATGCTACTACAGCTGATAGTGGTGACTCCTTAAATAATTTTCTTTCATAATATGATGAGGTAAGACTTGTCATGGTCACGTTAAAGATTAGGAAGCTGAAATTCTAAGACAACCTGCAAAATTAATTAGAAACAAATGCAGAGGACTTGGTTGGTGTTGGTGTGCATGGGTCCTCTCCTCTGTTGTTGGTGGATGTATACTGGACACAGCATTTTGGAGTGCACTCTGACAGTATCTTTCACAATCGTTAATTCCTCTCATCATCCTGATCTTGAAGAAAGACTTGTGTATGTAGTCAAAGAGGCATGAAGAAGGATGTTCAGTGAATAGTCCACAAACTTGGGTACAATTCTTATTACTAATGATGGAGTACACCAGTAAATTGTGCCATGTCCACACTATGGTATATTATTCAGCAATGTAACATCATGAGGTAGATCTACATGATGACATGTAATAATCTCTAAATCAATCTGTTTAGTGAAAAAGAGAAGTTGCTGATCATAAAATGACTACAGTACCAATCGCTTCCTTTTATTTTTTTAAATTTTATTTATTTTGAGAGACAGTGCAAGCAATGAAGGGGCAGAGAGAGGAGGAGAGACAGAGAATCCCAAGCAGGCTCTGCACGGTCAGTGTGGAGCCTGATACGGGGCTCAGTCTCACCCAACCGTGAGATCATGGCCTGAGCCAAAATCAAGAGGTGGATGCTTAACCAACTGAGCCACCCAGGCACCCCCCCCAATTACTTTAAGAAATCTCATGTGTGTATAGGTATATTTGTACATGCAATACATGCATAGTAAAAAGGTTATATAGCAATAAATAAGATTTTTAATAGTCTTTACCTCTGGGGAGTGAAAGAATATATATCAGGGAAGGTGCATGTTAAAGTAGGACAACATTTAAGTCTACATATTTTTGTATTGTTTATAAAGAAAATATATTTAGCTACTACTCAAATTCAGCAAGTAAAACTTAAAAATATATGTGCTACATCCATTTTGTGTATCACTGTATATTCATTAAATTGTGCTAAAATATTTTAAAAATATAGTTATTGATTTGGGGATAAAAATTCCCGATTAAGTGGAAAAAAGTTTCAAACCAGTATGTACTATATATATTGCTTTATAAAAGTTAACACATAGCAAACACACATATAGGTATATAAACAAATACTAGGGGGAAAAAAAAAAGCACACACCAAATAGTGGTTATCTCTGGATGGTAGGATTATGGGTGCTTATTTTTTTTCTTTAGAGTTACAGCTCATAGCTTTTTCCACAGTAATGCTGGGTAACAAATAGCACCCCAAAACTCATTAACTTAAGACAACAGTCATTTTTTTCTCACTCAAAACCATGTGATTCTCTAGGCCATTCTAGGTTGGGCTCAGCGTGGATAGCTGTGGCTTTAAATTACAGATTGGGTCCAGGTCTATTCTATGTTTCATTTTCCTTGGGTCAGTGGGCTAGCCAGGGCCTGTTCTTCTCATGGCAAAGGCAGAGGCGCAAAGGAGAAAGGGGAAACACATGCTACGTCTTCGGGCCTTGGTTTAGAGTTGGCACGTAGTCCATTCTGCCCACACAGCCAAACCAAAATCAGTGGGGGAGGGAAATAGATACTGTTTCTGGTGCGAAGATCTGTCTGCAAGTCCTTGCAAAGAGCATGGATACAGACAGTGGTGAACTTTGGTAACTATCATGCAATCTACCACAACTTAAATGTGTTTTCTAATCTCTCCCACTGTGAATATATATCACTGATGAAATAAATGTCTTAACAATATTTAATATGTGGTTCCTCAGAAACATGGGTGATAAAACAAGGATTTGGGAGCAACAGTGCTTTGCAGCTCCAATCTGCTGGCTTTGTGGATTATCTCTAATTTTATCCTGTCAGTTAATGTTTCTACCAGTGCCTTAGGACACACCTGAGAAAAACTTATCTTCTGTTTATCAACCTTGCAGGCCTCATCTTTCCTTATCATAGCTCATTTTCTCTTAGGAGAGTTCATGTACCTTGGGAGAAAGGCTGGGAATGCTACATGATTTTCTGAAGAACATAAACCTATGAGCAAGAACGGCAGCCAGTAACTGCATTCTAAGGTGGGCATACAAGAAAGTTATCAGAGGCCCTTTCATATTGTTCTGCAAATCTCAGATGAAGCAATGAAGTTTATACAAAGACTTTTGGCTTCATAATGGCAAGAAACAATGGTAGCCAGGAGGTCATTATCTCAAGGCACACTGTAATGACAATGACCTATTATCTCAAATTACTTCTTCTGCCATGTCTTCTTGCGCCAGACGCACCAAATTACAGTAATGAGAGATGATAATAAACTCCCAAGTTGACCTACACCGCCTTCCTTCCCATCACATCTGCCCACAAAAGAGAACACCACTTTTGGAGAATGTACTCGGGACAGAAATCACTACCATTTTTGCCCCTACATCCCCTCTGGCTCCCCCAAGCTAACCTTTGGATTCATTTCCCTTGTGAGAAGACCCTAGACCCTTTCAGGAATGCAACAATTCTCCCACCAGACTATTTTAAACTCCTTAAAGAAAAGACATTCAACCCCATCTGTGGTTGTGTGTCAGTGTGTGTGTGTGTGCGGGGGTGAGGGGGGGGTGTGTGACAGAAAATTTTTCACAATGCAAATATTTATGGACTTCTTAACCTTCTCCCCTCAATCTTAGTCATGCCTTGGTCAAACTGTTTTAATTACTTTAATCTTTCTTCATAAATCACCTGATCCCTCTTCCTTTTCACTCTATCAAGCTTTCTCTTGCTTCATAGGTGCCCAGAGTAGAGGGCAGAATTCTCTAGATTTGCTCTCAGATTATATCTGAGCCCCACATAGTTTACATGGGAAATGGATTTAAAAGCTTCAGGAGCAGAGAACTTGTTCTTGCTACTTAAAATCCACTCAAGTACCCATTTAACTCATAAGAGACAATATTGCCATTTTGAGTAGTCAGGCAACAAAGAAAAAGACCCTTCAGACTTTTTTGCACAGAGGGTTAGTAGAGTGTCCCAGGCACTGGGCTAAGGCTGCTGGTTGATGGGGGAGACATGACAAGGCACCATGTTTTTCACTTTCTCTATCCCAAGATCTGCCCAATGGTAATGTAATCACATATTTCACGAAGGTTCCCATCTTGCTAAATGTACATCTGTACCTTACCTTAAAATATTTAGGAGAGGGTACCACTTTTGAAGAATATGCTTAGGATGGAAATCACTCCCTCCCTCTGTCCCTGCCTCCTCCCTACTTTCCTACCTCCCTAAGCCAAGTTCAACCTCTGTAGTTCAGCTCCCCCAAGAGGAACCACTGAGCCCTTTCACATGCACAAGCTGTGCTCACCACCTATTGCCCATCCCATCTCTCTTTGCAGGTGTAGAAGCCATGCCCTGGGGGTATTTCTCTGAAGCAGGGAAGAGATCCTCAAAGGAAACAGGTTTGCTCCATTAAGATCACGCTCTGTTCTTAGTATCTCTTTCACAAGAGTTCAAGATAGTTGGACACAGAAGAGGCAGGAACAGGCTGCAAGGACCTCAAGGCTCATTTGATGAGGACCCATCAGGGGACTTTCCAGAGTGCAAAGTGATTATGCTGAAAAGAATGAATGAGCTTTATCTGATCTAATACTTCTTCCTGAAACAAAGAGAGTTGCAATGCTTTTCAGAATCTTAAAGAATTGAGGGATAAAGTCTAGGACAGGACTTACATTTCATCAAATATGTTTTGAACTCTGAAACAGGTTACCTAGACAAAGTCCTCTGATTCTCTGCTATTGGAAGATATCATTTTGGGGCTTTCAACTTCTTTCTCATGATAGTTAATTCCAATAAAGTGACCTTGAAAAGTTGTTTAATTATTCATATTTTAGATAAAGTGAAGGGGAAAATCCGTAATGCAGAAAATGCAAAAACCTGTTCTGACTATTTAAAGAGGAAGCTTTTGGGGGTGCCTAGGTGGCTTGGTAAATTAAATGTCTAACTCTTGGTTTTGGCTCAGGTCTTGACCTCATGGTTCCTGAGTGTGAGCCCCGCATCAGGCTCTGTGCTGACAGTACAGAGCCTGCTTGGGATTCTCTCTCCTCCCTTTCTCTCTGCCCCTCCCCTGCTCGTTCTCTCTGTTTCTCTCAAAAATAAATAAACTTTAAAAATGTAAAGAGGAAGCATTTGTAAAAACTATCAAGTAGCAATTTACTAAGAAGGGTTATCTTTTCTGGGCAGTGAGTGCAGAATACACATTAGTATATCAGCCACTCTACCCAGGCTAGAAGCAAAAGTTCACCAGGTGCTTTGGAGATGGCATAACTAAGATGCTGGTAAAACTTAGCTTCAGATGGACAAGTAATGGTCCAGTTCACAGTATCTCTGAAGGATTCAGGACTAGAAGGGACACTGTTAGTTCCTCCTCGTATTTCAGATCAGGAGGTTTCCTGGGAGAGGTTATTTATTTCTGAGGTTCCGGCTTTGTCCCTATAGTAATTTTTCACCACCATTTTGTGGTTGGTTTCAGGTGAAGAAAGACCTGTGGAGGTTACAGCACAGCATTTCTGAAAGTGCTCTCTGAGGAATACTCCTGTAGAATTGTCATTGAATGTAACAGAGACCTTGTGATCACCTGAACTTGGAAACATGGAGTTATATAACCTTCCTTGTTGGATGTCTTCTCAGAGCCTTTGAAATGCTGGTGTACACTGTGTACCTCCAGACAGAAGTGGGGTGGGAGGCAGGGGCTAGTGTGGATACAGTATAGTGCAAATACCACTCCGTAAACTTACCTGACCTTCTCCCTTTTGCCTTCTCCTAGAAAATCTTTGGGAACTGGTGCTCTATGAAATATTCTGTGACCCACATAGTTCAAGTGGAAACAGTCCAGTATTGGGAACCAGTTTCTCATAGTTCCAGTACTGGATGTTTAACGTCAGGTACTTACTTAACCTCCTCAGCCTCAGTTTTCTCATTGGCAACAGGAGCCAGCTAGTTCTAGTGGTTCTGGAGTCCTGTGTTTCCTGTGTGAGTGCTTCCTCACATTTAGCTCTTTCGGACCCAAAATGTGTTCTGTGTAGTCCTTTTAGGGAGAGTCAGCTCCCCAAGACACCCCAAGATGAAGAAATAGTAGCAGCCAACTACTACTACTATGTGGCTCACCTGTGTATTTATAGAACCAAATAGGTTTGCATTAAACCAAAACACCACTAGCCAAGCCTTCCTGGAAAGAATAGTGTATACTGTTGAATGCTCTCTTGACAGATGACTCTCAAAGAACATGAATCACACTTTGAACTTCAAGTCCGTTGTGGAATTCATCACATTTTCAGCCAGGGCCAAGGAGGATTTTCAGTGTGAAGGGAGACACGACCAGTTGTTTGTCAGAATGATAAAGAAACTATTCTAGAGCAGATAGGACCTCATAAAATAGCTGTCTGTTGAAGGCTTTGCAGTGACTTTGATGTTCTGCAGGGAAAAGCCATCACAAGTGTGGGTGGGCCTGGCAAAGTCCAGGGTGAACTGGAAGGCAGAATTCCTTGAACGTTTTATTCATTCATTCGGCCATCCTTTATTGAGCTGACTCAACACTGACTAGGTACAAGAGCTCTCCTAGCTATCACCACCATGATCCTCATCAAGAGAGGTTTCCTTTTAGAACATTCTCACCAGACCTGGGTGTTAGAATTTAAAGCTCTTTGCTAATTTGAGAAGTGAAAAATGCTTTTTCCCTGTGGTTTTCATGTGAGTTTCTGATACTTGGCATTTTATAATTTTCTAAATTATATTTTTTATGAGTTTTCCATTTATATGTTAAGGTCTTGGTACCCTTAGAATGAATAAATAAAGGGCCAGGAGAACACCTAATAAATCATGAGCATAGGAACGACGTTAAAACTGTGAGCAGACAATAAGATATGCAACACGTGTGAGCAACATTACAGGCCAGGCATAGCCCCAGGTCTTCCCTCTGCCCAGCCATCATGCTGGCTGTGACATCTACCTAGTGCCAGCCACCCTTCTGCCTCTGTGAGCCCCTCATGACCTCTCAGAATGGTTGATCTTCTGGACTGTGTGGGGGTGCAGGACTCTTGCAGGGCAAAATACGTTTCTGCAGAGGTGGAAGACACCTAACACTCAACAACGTTATTTAGGTATCAGAATATTTCCTTTCTTTATCTTCTCTCGCCATGTCATTACATGAAGTTTGAATCCCAACGGGAGAGGAGCAATGTAAACAGCCCATCTCTTTGGCAGAGCGGACGCTCATGCTTGAAGGGATTCCCCAAGGAAACCCTAATCCTCAGCACACTCTGAAACCAGCCTCTTTGCCTCATTTTATTCCTTCCGCATCTTTTATATCCCACAGGATGCATACTCCAGGGATGTGTCATGGGGCTGATCTATAGCAGCAGGCTCATGAGCAGAAGCTCTGCGGTTCTGTGGTCCAGAGGATCTGGGTGGACAGACAGCTTCCTAATGGTGACATTCTCCTCACCTACTTGGATCCTCTCCCACCAGCCTACTTGTTGTCCTGCTTAAAAAAAGATTTGAGCCCGGGGTTAGTCCCTTGGCTGGCTCCAAAATGAAGGAGGCTCCCAGTTTCTTTCTCCTTTGCTTCCAGCACCAACGAACGAGTTCATCGTGTGGTTGAGGATTTGTACCTAGGCAGGTACAGTTTTGTTTTTGCAAGTCAGGACATAATGTTTTCTGTCTCTAGAGGTTCAAGGGGCCCTTGTCAGGGGGCACTCATTTCACAAATGTATGTCAGGCTTTGGAGTTTTATAATGCCTCTTGTTTTTAATCACTTCCAGCCTGTGACCATCAATTAAATAGAGCCATTCTCTCTTCTTGCTTGCCCCTTGGCACCAGTTTGTTGTAGGTTGACCTCTTCTTAGTGATGGGACAGCCATAACGTTTAGGTGATTTCTGTGCAGCTTTAAGACATCCAAGACGTCCATTTGATGATGAGGTCCAAGGACATCCTAAGCCTGGATATGTTGAGAGTCTGGCTTATTAGCGATGGTTTCCTCAAGGTACAGCTATGTTATGTTGAATCGATGGTCTCCCAAATGTTGGTTCAATGTTCACGTTGACCATAGAGTTCTCCATGCTCCCTCTTTCTCCTTCTAATCACCCATGACTAAGGATAGGAAATGACACAAGTTGGCAAAAGAAAACTGGTTTGGGCCAGTCATATCTCTATCACTCAAATCAAACCTTATTTTTAAGTATCTCTCATTTAAAGAAGTATTCTTCAACTCATAGACTCTGACTTGGCTGCCTTTGGAAGACTGTGATGCTTATAGCTCACACTGGCAGAGGAGCAGCGATAGAAAGACAGATGTGTGAAAAGAGAAGCAACAGGCCTAGTGAGCTGCTCATCAACGTTAGCTCTGCCAATCCCAGGCTCTTGACCACGATACTATACTACATACCAGTTAGGTGCCCTCCAACAAGTACCACAGTTTCCCCATTGTTCGTAATGGGAGTAATTACCATATTAATTTCAAAGTGTTGTTAAAAAATTGAATGACTTAACACATGGAAAAAAACTCCCCATGGCATCTGGTATATGATAAGAGCTCCGTAGTGTTAGCTATTGTTGTTGTCACTATTGTGATGAGGATGATAGTCAGCATGGCTCCAATAAACTTCAAAAGGAAGCCTCTGGTCTCCCCAAGGGAGAGGAACACATTACATGGGAAAGTGGTTCAATGGCACCAAGAGCTACTGGTTTTGGAGTTCCTGACCAGCTGCAGCAAAAACCATGTTGCTTAACCTCCTTTTTGCCTTAACACTGTAGTTGACAAAACCACTTTAAGTATTATACCTCTGCCCATCTTCCTGTTTTCTACAAAAATAAAATAACTTTTGCAAAACGGTTTCTCAAGGAAAATGCAAGCTATCATCATTATGGTTCTCTTTTCAGTCGTAAAGTGCTCACATTTTTTTCCCTGTCACTAACACAAGTTAACATAGGCTATGTTTTTCTTTCTTTCACTGTTCTTTTTTAAAAAATGGGTTTAAAATTTTTGAAAGTGAAAGAGTTGCCCCTAGGGGCTCTTCGTGTCAAACCACATCATTCCGTCACCCACTCACCACCACTACGTGTATCCAGAAAGGTATCAACATAGAGAAGCACTAAGCAGGCAGCAAGAAAAGAATACAAAGGACACGTGGGGTCTTTGTCCAAACCATAGCAGAAAACACAATAACAACAAAGAAACTCAGTGGACACAAAATATTGGGATAGCCACCTGGGGAAACCACATGGCTTCTCTGGAATAAACAGAAGAGAATTGCTGTTCACCGTGAACCTCTGTAGCACACCCTGGTCTTCATTTTTTAATCAAATTTGCTAAAATTTACTGGATATTATCTGTGCTCTAAGAACCCTCCTAAGGGACCTACAATGTCTTAATCCCTTTTAGTCCTCCGTAATAACCCATGGGGGTAGGTATTATTATTACTTCCATTTTACAGTTGAGCAGAGATTAGCCCCGAGAGGTTAAGTCGCTTTCTGAAGGTGATAGCGAATAAGCGGGACAGCCAGGATTTAATCCAGATCTGTGTGCCTCTAAAGCTCACGCTTATAACCGTGATGCCATCTGCTTCCCACGTGAATGAGTGGCACGTCCCAATAGTCTCTGGCGGACCCGTATTGGAAAGGTAATGAAAATGTGTCCCCCCCCCGGAGGTCGTCAGCTATAAGAGGGATGGCGAAACATCATCTACTAGAGTTGCTCCAGATCTTCCTTTGAACTTTGAGTTTGTGAACTGAGGCCTGTAAGGACGAGACACTAAAAAAAAACCAAAAAAAACAACCAACCCTGGACCCAGTATTTCCGTGGTAAGTGAGCTAAAGCGTGAGCCCACAAAGAACTATGCATCACTGCTCCTCAGCAAACCATAAATAATAATGGCAACTAATAAAATCAAATTCATGTGCACCAGGGTGATTACTTGAGCGTTAGCCTTTCCAGGGAGAGTCCAGCACATCTGCTGCCATAACTCAACAGAAGTCAGACTCCTGGTATTTCTAGTGGGCAGTTTTGGATAGCTACTTTTTAAGAAGTCTGGAATACTCTCGCATACTTTGGTGAATATGCAATTGACGGATAATTTACTTCCCATTCATCAACATCGTCAATGAAGGAAAATGTTGGAGTGATTAATATGATGATTTAATGGGGGAGGGGTGGGGAAAAAATCAATCTGGAAACTTAGTATTTGGATAATTTATGGGCAGTATGGCATGGAAAAGGCTGCATCAGTTTCTGAGCAAGTACAAGTTTTGTGCCTCAATAAGGAGCTTATAAATAAACAAGAAGGCCTAGCAATCTTGAACTTCAGAATTAATCTCATTTGAAGTAATAAAGGACTCACTTTAAAGAGGGAAATCTGGGGCAGGATGCCCAGCTCAGTAGGCAAGCTGAGGAAGGGGGAAATGTTTGGGAAAATTAGAAACCTCTCTTCTTAGTTATTTTTATTTTTAACCTTAAACATAAGAGAACCAAAGTCCTTCACATGTAATCTCTGAAAATTTAAAGTAGATTAATTCTCATATGAAAAGGGCTTTAAAATTCATCTATTCCAGCCTCTTCATTTAATAATATAAAAGATTCCAGAAAGCTGAATAGGTGGGTATACATTTACATGTCCAGCCAACCTTATTTTCTATTAATGAGATTTTTTAAATAATCATTATAATTTTATAATCTTTCTGATTATAAAAGTGACAAACATATATTGGAGCAAAATGAGAAAAAAACACACAAAAGAAAAATGATAAAAGAAATTCATAATTCTACCACTCAAATCATCGTTCCATTAACATTTAGGTACATTGCCTCCTATTTTTCCTTTTTATACATTTATATTGAGTTCGTATCTACTGAAATGGGATTATACTATCCTTTAAATTCTGATTTGGCTTTGGAGATTTTTAATAAGTTAAAAATAGCTTTATTGCTTTTTTTGACCCTAAAAGGTAATACATGTAAAACATTCGGACAATATAGAAATTATGAGAAAGAAAATAAAAATCACAGGGAACTTCACTATCCAAAGATAATAACTGGTAATACTGACTTATTTTCGAGGCGCCTGGGTGGCTCAGTAGGTTGGGCGTCCGACTTCGTCTCAGGTCATGATCTCACGTTTGTGGGTTCGTGCCCCATGTCAGGCTCTGTGCTGACAGCTAGCTCAGAGCCTGGAGCCTGTTTCACATTCTGTGTCTCCCTCTCTCTCTGACCCTCCCCTGCTCATGCTGTCTCTCTCTCAGAAATAAATAAAACATTTTAAAAATCCTGATTTTTTTCCTTCTAATGGTTTTACTGTGGTATCCTTGTCACCCAAAGGATCATCTGAAGGCAGGATCACCCTGCCTCACCCATTTATGGGTTCATCTGAAACATCTTGAAAATTCTGCTGGTTCTTCTCTGCCAGCTGAAATGAAGCCTTCAGGGTCACCAGGGCTGCCTCCCTGACTCCCCTGGGCATTTCTGGGGATACCTGCGGGAGCTCAGGGTCCCACATACTCACCTCCTGTCTTGCTCCATGGAAGTCCCATGATCACAGAGGCTTGAGGGACACATCTGGTCATCCAGGCAGGGAGCAGGAGCCTCTGTGAGAGGAGTCCTTTTTCCTTCCCCAGCGTTCTGTCTCCTGGGACTCTGAGACTGCAAATGAGTCACGGCATCAGACACTCTGGAGCCTCGCTGGGCCTCCTTGGCTTCCGTATGCCCCGCCCAGAGGGGGCGCTAGTCTTCGTTCTCCACCCCGTGCAAATGTAGGTTCTACATTTCTATCCCTCTGAGGGGAGGTAAATGTGCTTAAAACCCGCTTTCCCAACCCTGTAGTCCAAATGCGACGTACTGACTAAGGATCTCCAGTTTTTAACTTTAGTGCGCCCTGTGGATTAATTTTGGAGTATTTTGAAAAAAATTTTGGCTATGGTAGGAGATACGGATCAAAGTTCAGTTTTGCAGATGGATATCCAATTGTTTCATCATACTTATTGAAAATACTATTCTTTCTCTACTGAATTGTCTTGGTGCCTTTGTCAAAAGTCGGTTGTCTGGAGGCGCCTTGGTGGCTCAGTCGTTGAGCATCCGACTTCAGCTCAGGTCATGATCTCACGGTTCGTGGGTTTGAGCCCCGTGTTGGACTCTGTGCTGACAGCTCAGAGCCAGGACCCTGCTTCAGATTCTGTCTCCCTCGCTCTCTCTCTGCTCTTCCCCTGCTCACACTCTGTGTCTCTCTCAAAAATAAGTAAACATAAAAAGTTTTTTAAAAATTGGCTGTCTGTTACGTGGATGTCTATTTCCGAACTCTTTTCTCCCTCCAGTCATTTGTCTATCTTACTTCAATTCAACATTGTCATTATTCGTGTAGCTTTATAAGTGGTCTTGAAATCAGGTAGAGTTAGTCCTCCAGCTTTATTCTTCTTTTTCAAAGTCATGTAAACTATTCTGGGTCCTTCATATGTGAATTTGAGGCTCCATTTGCTAATAATACTTGTTTTCATGTCCTTGCCTGCTAATTCTAACATCTGCACCAGTTCTCAGTGTTGATTAATTGATTATCGTTCTCATTATAGGTCATATTTTCCTGCCTCTTTGCATGACAGCTAATTTTTTATTGTATTCCAGACATTGTGAACTTTACCTTGTTGCATACTAGATGTTTTATTATTCTTATCAGTATTCATGAGCATTGTCCCAGAATGCAGTTAAATTGGTCAGAAGCCGTTTGATCCTTGTTAGTCTTGCTTTTAAGATTTGTTAAAGGAAGAATAGAATAGTGCTTAGTGTAGGGCTTGTTCCCCACCATGGAGGCAGGATCCTTCTGTGTTTCTGTCTAATGAATTGTGACATTTTCCAGTCTGTCTGTGTGAACATGCCCTGCATCCAACCCTGTGTGAGTCCCTAATCCTGTTAACTGGTCTTTCCCCAGCCATTGGTCGTTCCCTTACCTGGTAACTAATCAGCAAGGGCAACCTTCTGCACACTTCTCTGTGAAGCTCTTAACCTCCCCAGCACGTTGTTTGGAGAACTCCAGTTGCCTTGGTCTCTCAGACCCTCAGCTCTCTTTGCTCCCCTCAGGGACCCTTCTCACTGCACCATGGTGTGGGAAATCCGCAGAAGTGTGCTAAAGTCATTTTGCAGGGCTCATCTCATTTGTTTCCTGTGTTTTAGGGAGTATCTTAAAAACCATTGTTTAATATATATTGTCTGATTTTTAAAAAATGTTTCAGTGTGTATTTTTGAGGGTGGGGGGAAGGGCAGAGAGAGAAGGGGACAGAAGATCTGAAACAGGTTCTGTGCTGTCAGCGTGGAGCCAGACGCGGGGCTTGAACTCATGAACTGTGAGATTCTGACCTGGGCCAAAGTCACATGTTTAAGCAACTGGGCCACCCATGTGCCCCCTGATTCTTTTAATCTAATACTTTCCGGTAATTTCAGACAGGAGGGTAAATCTGGTAATTTTTATTCTACCATGGCTGGAGGCAGAAGGCACATTAACATTTTAAAGGCTTTTCACACATATTGCCAAATTGCTCTCCAGTAACACTGGGCGATAAAGGGCCGAACAGTTGAACCAAGTTTTTGTGTCTTCAGTGCCCATCCTTTTATTAAAACAGCGTCAATTTGATTAGTGGCAAATATTATGCTGTAGCATGTTGAACATGTTTCAGTCCTCACTGAAACACAGTGTACTTTCATGTCTCCATCAGATATTTGCATTTCCTCTGTGGGGGGCTCTACCACTCATGGTCTTTGTCTTATTTTCCTTTGTTTCATGGATCAGAGTCAGCACCGCGGGCAGAGAGACCAGTCAAGCACTTGTTTTTCTGTTCCAGACACTTGAGCTGTGGGCACTGAGGCTCTAGAACAACACGAGGGGTGGAGTGGAATGGAGAAGCCAAGCCAAGGGGCTTGGGAAGCCAGAGAGAACCCATTACCTAACCTTGAACGTAAACTAACTAGGTCTTTGTTACCAGCAAACAGAGGTGTAATTAAATTTACGAATCCTAAACCCTGTTCCTATTTCCAACAGTGAGCTGCCTTGTGCGTGTTTATAGGTGGTAGCCAGCAATCTGGATTTATTGGCAACTTTGTGAAAATGACTGGGATTTTGTTTTTTGGCAGATAGAGCTGTTTTGGTCAGGTCTGAGGTTAGTCAGACCCTGTTCTGTAATGTCTCCTTGGGCAAACTAATAATCCCTATTCACAGTAAAGTTTTGTTTGCCTTTGGCCTGTTTCATTAAAAAAAAAAACCTTTATAATTTAATTGAGGTCTCCCATCATCCTGCTTCAGAAGCACATAAACCAAAGGTATGTAGAGACAGTGTTATCTGATACTCCAGGTTTCCTTCGACAAACTTTGCAAGTTCTTTTTAAAAAACTTTTTAAATGTTTATTTATTTCTGAAAGAGAGATTGACAGAGTGGGAGCAGGGGAGGGGCAGAGAGAGGGAGAAAGAATCCGAAGCGGGCTCTGGGTTCCGAGCTGTCAGCACAGAGCCCGACACTGGGCTCGAACCCACAAACTGCAAGATCATGACCTGAGCCGAAGTCGGACGCTTAACCGACTGAGCCACCCAGGCGCCCCTGAAAGTTCTTTTTAATAACCTACGTGTCTTTGATTATACTTAGTCTAATACAGCAACATTTTATATTAATTATGGCAATTCCCAAAATGAATAAATACTTTTGAATGAAGCTGACAGTTATATTTCGTCTGACAGTTCAAGTTGTAATAACCTGCAGATAGTTCAGTATCAACGTTCTCAACAATCTTTACATAAGTAACCTGTGTACCAATTACAAATCAGAGTAATACATAATACATAGATTTATGCGTACAAGCATATTCACACATATCAATGGCCATTATTAGTTTGTGCATTTACGATGAAGAACTGGGAGATGTTCAAGGCTATCCTCGTAATTCATGTGTGTATTAGACTGTTAAGGCTGCCATTATAAAACACCACTGACTGGGTGGCTTAAACAAAACACCTGTGTTTTCTTATAGTTCCAAAGGCTGGAAGTTCAAGATCAAGGTGCTAGGATTGGTTTCTAGTGAGACCTCTCTTCCTGACTTAACAGCCTCATTCTCGCTGTGTCTGCACATGGCCTTTTCTCCGTAGGCGCACCTCCTCTGTGTCTCTTCCTCTTTTTGTAAGGACAGCAGTCATATGAGACTAAGGCCCCACACTTACAACTTAATTTAGCCTTAATTACTTCTTTAAAGACTGTAACTCCAAATGCAGTTGCATTTGGGGATTCGGGCTTCACCATATGAATTTTGAAGGTGGGGTAAGATTCAATTCATAATAATTTGAAAGGAGGGGGGTCCTGCTTTTTGAAATTTAGAGGATATATAGAAACATTTAGGTATAGCTTCAGGTCTCTTGATGTTTCTAGGGAAAATTCTGCTAAAATGATGTGAGGGAAGCCGTAGCTGCTGAAAGGGAACTCCGTCTGGGGCTGGACCCTGTGTGAGTCTGAGGCCCAGGTGCCCAGAGTCCTGCCTGACAGAAGAGACTGCGGGGCCTGGGAGGCAACTGTTGAAAAAGCCATCTCAGTCAAAAAAAAAAAAAAAAAAGGAAAAGAAAAGAAAAAGGTATGAGGGGCTTACCATTTCAACCCCGAATTTGGAGTGGTGATGGGTTTAGAAGGAGTATTTTCTTTGGGAACAAGAAAACTCACCCAGCAAAGAATGCACAATGAATTGGGAGTCCACTCCAGACAGAATATGAAATATTACCAAGGGCAACTCTAGGGAGCTTTAAATAATGTACATGGGATTCTAATTGTTGAATGCTGTAGGTTACAAGATTTACTTCAGAGAGGAGAGTCATCATAGCACAGAAGTATCTACTAAAAACTAATCAATTTAAAAATCAGTGGTCACTCAAACATCACATTCAGCTTAACACTGATACCTATCTAGTGTCATGCTGGCAGGGTTCATACAAGCTCTCAGAGGCAGTGTACACGACTCTTCCCAACTCTGCACTCAGGGACATCATGTTGGCCACTTGGAACTGGCCATGGTGGAATATTTGGGAAACACTCTACATCAGAGCTTTTTGGTTGTGCGGTTGTTGAAGATTTACCAGCAAATCAGTGGATTGACTCATGCCCGTTGAATCAATATCACTGCTAGACTACTTACTTCCTATTGTTGAATGCATCTAAAAGAAAATAAAAATTCAATGTAAATAATTGTACATTATAAGATCTATATTTTGCAGAGGATGTAAGATTTTATGATGTTAATATAAGTACGTAATGCTACTACCCACAACATATATATAGCCATTGGCAAATAAAGATGTTTGGCCAGTTATCAACTAAGAAGGAACTGAACAAAATGCACACTTAAATGTGATGATTACATATTAACATGTAAAAGAGACCCTCATGAAAAATGACAAGATCTTGAACTTTTTATTTTTATTTTTTAAAATATAATTTATTGTCAAGTTGCTTTCCATACAACACGCAGTGCTCATCCCAACAAGTTCCCTCCTCAATGCCCATCACCCACTTTCCCCTCTCCCCTACCCCCCATCCACCCCTAGTTTGTTCTCAGTATTTAAGTGTCTCTTATGGTTTGCCTCCCTCCCTCTCTGTAACTTTTCTCCATTCCCATTTCCCATGGTCTTCTGTTAAGTTTCTCAAGATCCACATATGAGTGAAAACATATGGTGTCTGTTTTTCTCTGCCTGACTTAGTTCACTTAGCATAATACCCTCCAGTTCCATCCACGTTGCTACACATGGCCAGATTTTACTCTTTCTCATTGCCATGTAGTATTCCATTGTATAGATAAACCACATCTTCTTGACCCATTTGTCCGTTGATGGACATTTAGGCTCTTTCTGTGATTTGGCTATTGTTGAAAGTGCTGCTATGAACACTGGGGTACATGTGCCCCTATGCATCAGCACTCTTGTATCCCCTGGGTAAATTCCTAGCAGTGCTATTGCTGGGTCATAGGGGAGTTGTATTGTTAATTTTTTGAGGAAACTCCACAGTGTTTTCTAGAGGGGCTGCACCAATATACATTCCCACCAACAGTGTAGTAGGGTGCCCATTTCTCCACATCCTCGCCAGCATCTAGAGTCTCCTGATTTGTTCATTTTAGTCACTCTGGCTGGCAGTGAGATATAGGTATCTCAGTGTGGTTTTAATTTGTTTTTCCCTGATGACGAGTGACGTTGAGCATCGTTTCATGTGTCTGTTGGCCATCTGGATGTCCTCTTTGGAGAAGGGTCTGTTCATGTCTTCTGCCCATTTCTTCACTGGATTATTTGTTTTTGGGGGGTGGAGTTTGGTAAGTTCCTTATAGATTTTGAATACTAGCCCTTTATCTGATATGTCATTTGCAACTATATTTCCCCCATTCTGTCGGTTGCCTATTAGTTTTGTTGATTGTTTCCTTTGCAGAGCAGACGCTTTTTATCTTGATGAGGTCCCAATAGTTCATTTTTGCTTTCAATTTCCTTACTTTTGGGCATGTGTCGAGTAAGAAATTGCCGTGGCTGAGGTCAAAGAAGTTGGTTCCTGCTTTCTCCTCTAGGGTTTTGATGGTTTCCTGCCTCACATTCAGGTCCTTCATCCATTTCAAGTTTATTTTTGTGTACAGTGCAAGAAAATGGTCTAGTTTCATTCTTCTGCATATTGCTATCCAATTCTCCCAGCACCATTTGTTAAAGAGGCTGTCTTTTTTCCACTGGATACTGTTTTCTGCTTTGTCAAAGATTAGTTGGCCATACATTTGTGGGTCCAATTCTGAGTTCTCTATTCTATTCCATTGGTCTATGTGTCTGTTTTTGTGCCAATACCATACTGTCTGGATGATCACACCTTTGTAGTAGAGGCTAAAGTCTGGGATGGTGATGCCTCCCTTTGGGTTTTCTCTTCAATATTACTTTGGCTATTCAGGGTCTTTTGTAGTTCCATACAAATTTTAGGATTGTTTGTTCTAGCTTTGAGAAGAATGCTGGTGCAATTTTGCTTGGGATTGCATTGAATGTGTAGACTGCTTTGGGTAGTATTGACATTTTAACAATATTTATTCTTCCAGTCTATGAGCATGGAATGTTTTCCATTTATTTGTGTCTTCTTCAATTTCCTTCATAAGTTTTCTATAGATTTCAACATACAGATCTTTTAAATATTTGGTTAAGTTTATTCCTAGGTATTTTATGGTTTTTGCTGCAATTGTGAATGGGATCAGTTTCTTGATTTCTCTTTCTGTTGCTTCATTATTGGTATATAAAAATGCAACCAATTTCTGTACATTGATTTTGTACTCTGAGACTTTGCTGTTCTGCTTCTAGTTCTTTTAGGTGTGCTGTTAGAGTTTGTATTTGGGATTTTTCTTGTTTCTTGACATAGGCCTGGATTGCAATGCATTTTCCTCTTAGGACTGCCTTTGCTGCATCCCAAAGGTTTGGATTATTGTATTTTCATTTTCATTTGTTTCCATATATTTTTAAATTTCTTCTCTAATTGCCTGGTTGATCCATTCATTCTTTAGTAAGATATTATTTAACCTCCATGCTTTTGGAGGTTTTCTAGACCTTTCACAGCATTGTGGTCTGAAAGTCTGCACAGTATGATCTCAATTCTTTTATAGTTATTGAGGGCTGCTTTGTGACCCAGTACGTGATCTATATTGGAGAATGCACTATGTGCACTTGAGAAGAAAGTGAATTCCACTGCTTTGGGATCTAGAGTTCTAAATATATCTGTCAAGTCCATCTGGTCCAATGTGTCATTCAGGGCCATTGATTCTTTAGTGATTCTCTGTCTAGTTGATCTCTCCATTGCTGTAAGTGGAGTATTAAAGTCCCCTGTAATTAGCAAATTCTTATTAATAAGATTGCTTATGTTTGTGATTGTTTTATATATTTGGGTGCTCCCGAATTCAGTGTGTAGACATTTGTAATTGTTAGCTCTTCCTGATGGATAGACCCTGTAATTATTATATAATGCCCTTCTACATCTTTTGTTACCACCTTTACTTTAAAGTATAGTTTGTCTTATATAAGTATGGCTACTCCAGCTTTCTTTTGACTTCCAGTAGCATAATAGATATTTCTCCACCCCCTCACTTTCAATCTGAAGGTGTCCTCAGGTCTAAAATGAGTCTCTTGTAGACAGCCAATAGATGGGTCTTGTTTTTTTATCCATTCTGATGCCCTATGTCTTTTTTGGAGCATTTAGTCCTTTTACATTCAGTGTTATTATTGAAAAATGTGGATTTAGAGTCCTTGTGTTCTCTGTAGGTTTCATGCTTGTAGTGATGTCTCTGGTACTTTGTGTTCCTTGCAACATTTCCCTCATAAAGTCCTCCTTAGGATCTCTTGTAGGGCTGGTTTAGTGGTGATGAATTCCTTCAGTTTTTGCTTGTTTTGCAAAACCTTTATCTCTCCTTCTATTCTGAATGACAGGCTTGCTGGAAAAAGGATTCTTGGCTATATATTTTTCCTGTTCATCACACGGAAGATTTCCTGCCATTCTTTTCTGGCCTGCTAAGTTCCAGTAGTTAGGTCTGCTACCGCCCTTATGTGTCTACCTTTGTATGTTGAGTCCCGTTTATCCCTAGCTGCTTTCAGAATTCTCTTTATCCTTGTATTTTGCCAGTTTCACTATGATATGTCATGCTGAAGACTGAGTCAAGTTATGTCTGAGGGGAGTTCTCTGTGCCTCTTGGATTTCAATGTCTGTTTCCTTCCCCAAGTTGGGGAAGTTCTCAGCTATGATTTTTTTTTCAAGTACGCCTTCAGCCCCTTTCTCTCTCTCTTCTTCTACCAGAATTCCTATGGTACGGATATTGTTCAGTTTGATTGCATCACTCAGTTCTCGAATTCTTTCATGCTCCTGGATCAATTTATCTCTCTTTTTCTTGGCTTCCTGTTTTTCCATAATTTTATCTTCTAATTCGCCTATTCTCCCCTCTTCCTCTTCAATCTGCACTGTGGCTGCCTCATACAGTCTATTGGTATTGTCAGCTTATTTGCCTGTATGTCCAGTTAAATACATCTTGAGAGCAGAGGTGGTTTTTTTTTTTTTAATGTTTTATTTATTTCCAAGAGAGAGAGTGAGAGAGACAGCATGAGCAGGGGAGGATCAGAGAGAGAGGGAGATACAGAATCTGAAACAGGCTCCAGGCTCTGAGCTAGCTGTCAGCACAGAGCCTGATGCGGGGTTTGAACCCACGAACTGTGAGATCAACCCCACGAACTGTGAGATCATGACCTGAGCCAAAGTCGGACCCTTAACCGACTGAGCCACCCAGGCGCCCCCAGAGGTGGTTTTTGTATCCCCAGGATGTAGCACAAGCTCTGCTCCCCGCTTGATGTCCAGTTGAGATATAGTGAATGACTAAGTGAAGGATAAAGAGCATTGAGAAGACGTTGCTTAGTTAGTTCAAGCTGCTATAACAAAATACCATAGACGAGGTGGATTAAACAATAGGCATTTGTTTCTGTCAGCTCTGGAGCTCTGGGAAGCTCAGTCCAAGATGAGGGTGCCAGCAGATTTGGTGTCTGGGGAGGGCCCTCTCCCTGGTCTGTGGATGGCTGCCTTCTTGCTGTGTCCTCACAGGGCTGAGAGAGAGACCAAGATCTCTCTCTTTTCTTTTCTTACGAGGGGGCACTAATCCCATCATGAGGCCTCAGCTCTTGTAACCTCTTCTAAATCTAATTACTGCCCACAGGTTCCACCTCCAAATACCATCACTTTGGGGGTTAGGACCTCAACCAAGGAATTTTGGAGGGGCATGGGTGTTCATCCATAGTAAAGAGTTTGAAGGATAAATAAGATTTTTCACAGAAGATCTGGGAATGCCCCTTGGAAAGTGAAGACTCAGGGATTACTATTCAAAGACAAGGAACCACAAAATAGCACGCCACAAAGCATGTTTTAGAGACTACAAGTTGTTTTTGTTATTGATGAGAGTTAGGACAATAGTGTAGTCAGAGAGAAGGCAGGGGCCATAGTCAATGGCTTATATAGTTTATTTTTTATTTTTTCTGTGCAGAAAATGAACTATTCAAGGATTTAAAGCAAAGCACTTACCTGCATTTCAGAAACATAGCTATGGGCAAAGTGAAGAATGAATTGGAGGTGGAGAATTGAGTCTAAGAGGTAAGAAACCTATTGCAACATTTCCAAAGAATGATTAGGAAAGTTTGAAATATGTGGGGGTTTTTTTTGTTGTTTGTTTGTTTTGGGGGGGTTGTTTGTTTTCTTGGTGAAGGGAAAAGTTATCCCTTGTAGAACAGCAGAGAGTGAGAAGGAGAAGCTAGAAATATAGATGGTCCCAGTAAGAGAAGAAAGAACTGTTCCTTAGTGTGTATTTGGCTTGGATTCAAGCATTGGAAACTTTGGATGGCAAAAATAATAGCTGCCATTTACTGAAGGTTTACTGTGGGCCAAGCACTGGATGAGATCTTTATGTACATTATTACATTTGGCCCTCATGAATGAGGATAGGGCTGTGATGTCAAGCCACGTTTAACCCCCCAAATGAATGCTCTTGACCATTGGGCACTGCTACCTCTCCAAGGAATTCCGAGATATTGTGAGGAGACTGTGGCCTGGGAAATAGGACATCATGTATATATGCATAGACTTTTGAGCATGTACTCGTTCATACCCACCAAGTCTTGGGAAGGGAGAATGGCATTCCCACAGGTTGGGTTCTCCAGGAGCAGACCTTGAGATGGTGTTTGCAAGATGTTTATTAGGGATCAACATCTGAGAAAGGACATGGGAGGAAGCAGGACTTCAAAGCATAATCAGCAGATATCCATGTCTCATTAGCATTGTAGTAACAATACCAGTTACATCTCTTAAAGAGTATATGAGCATCTAAGAGACATTGTCTAACATCCCGCAGTTTTTCTCTGTATGTTGAAGGTTGATGGGAAACGCACGCCATTGTGTGTGTTTTGGCATGTTGTGACTTTCTGTTCCTCATCCCTCCTGATGTCACTCTTCCTCCTTTGTAGCCACTCAGAAATTTTCTACCTCCTGCATCAGTAGGCAGGCTTTTTAAACACACCCTCCTCGTGAAGGCCAACGCCTCAGGCGCCAGCTCCTCTGCCACCCAGACCTGCAGTTCTGTCTCTCCCGAGTCCCAGTCTGAAAATGCCCTGGGGCTCCCATACTTCCCAGCAAAATGGAGTTATCCTTGTTTCCCAAAATTGTCTCATGGTTTCCATTCCGCTGGCAATTAAAAAAAAATACAATAGTACTTTTAAAGGTCAAAATCCCTCTTTAGGGATTTTGAGGTCTACTTTAGAGACTAATTATGAATACATTAGGAAGTACACTGTTGTGAAACGAATGGTCTTACAGACCCAGGGAAAAAGTTTGGTGTGACTCAGTGGGGCCTCTGGGCATATTTCAATGGGTTTCTTGGGCTTCTTACAATACAGGGTTGTCTGAAAATGGGAGGTTCTGCCCAGGTGATAATTGCATAGACGGTGAGTGTGGTTAAAAAAAAAAAAAACTGGCTCCAGGAAATCCTCTCATAGAATGTTCTGGCTAGAACAGCTACAATTTTGTGCCTCCTCTCCCTGACCCGGTGGACTTTTAATGGATTAGCCAAAGACTTTCCCTGTGGATTCCAGCCGTAGAGGGACCTCATCATCACTGCCCCATCTCCCCACCCCCAGCCCCGCTCCCCTTGCCATCTCTGCTTGCACCACTGGGCCTCCTTGACTCAGCAAGCTATGTGATGACCTATGGGACCTTCAGCCCTTCTCTGGATTATGATTACTTCAGCTGTAAAGTGAGGGTATTTCACCAGGAGCTCTGAGATCTCTTCTAGCTATCAGAATGTGCAATATTTTCAACCCTGGCCAAATATTAAACTCACTCAGGCAGCTTTAAAGCATGCTGATGCCCAGGTCATACCCCCAGAAATTTTTAAAAAAATTTTTTTTATAGTTTATTTTTGAGACAGAGAGAGACAGAACATGAGTGGGGGAGGGGCAGAGAGAGAGGGAGACACAGAATCTGAAACAGGCTCCAGGTTCTGAGCTGCCAGTACAGAACCCGATGCGGGGCTCAAACCCATGAACCACGAGATCATGACCTGAGCCGAAGTTGGACACTTAACTGACTGAGCCACGCAGGTGCCCCATACCCCCAGAAGTTCTGATTGAGTTGGGTTGAGTAGGGCCTATGTAAATGGATGGATCCAGGTTTGTGGTCCTGAAGAGCATGCCATTCGAGGGCCCTCATTAAGGACAAAGCAGTATCTTTTGCAAATATTACAAACATATGACCTTGTAACACACTGCAGGGTGCCACCCATCTCAGGATCTCTGGAAGGCTCTGTGCAAGGGAACGACCTTAAAGGCTAACTTTATCGTTTCTGAATAAATTTTGGAGTACCAATAATATCAATACATTTACAAGCTCCCCAACATGATTCTAATGTGTACAATTCCAAGGGGAGAATCCTGGGACTAGATTCTGAATTCTGAGGTGAGGATTAGTGTGTAAGCACACATGCATGGGGGAGGGGTGCAGAGAGAGAGAGAGAGAGAGAGAAAGAATCCCAAGACAGCTCCCTGCTGTCAGTGCAGAGCCAGACGTGGGCTCAAATTCATGAACCATGAGATTGTGACCTGAGTCAAAATCAAGAGTTGGACACTTAACTAATTCAGCTGCCCAGGTGCCCAGAAAAATAAAATTAGTTGTAAGTTATTATTATTTTAATTCTTTTTATTTACTCTTGAAATGTTTATTTTTGAAAGAGAAAGCATGAGCAGGGGAGGGATGGGGTGGGGGAGGGGGTACAGGGAACAAAGGATCGGAAGTAGGCTCCAAACCAACAGCAGTGAGCTGGGTGTGGAGCTCGAACTCACAAACCACAAGCTTATGCCCTGAACCAGATTCAGATGCTAAATAGACTTAGCCAACCAGGAGCCCCATAAGTTACTATTATTTTTACATAAAAAACCTTTTGACTCCCCCACATCGTATTTTCTAGACTCTTTTCTTCACAGCCAATAAAAATACCACACTTATGATCTAGTCGGATTCTCCTTGTCCACAAATGTAAGCTCTCAAAACCCCTAACAAATAACCTAATAAAAAGCTAGACTAAGCATTGGATGGCACTGTTGTTGGAACAGCACATCTGCATAGAACATGGGGTATCAGACAGGATTCTGGAAAGAACCAGGAGGCAGCTGGGATTTTGAAGATATTTTAAGGAAAGGACTATGTATAGAAGTGTGTGTAGAATGAAGGGAACCAATAAGGGAAATTGAGGCACCCAGAGACCCATCATCCTCCAGGCTTTAGAAAGTGAGAGCAAGGAGGCATGGTCCTCAACTGTGTTGAGGACTGGAGCCCAGAAGATAGGCTGCTCAGTGGGAGCTCTAGTTCTAGAAGGATGTAGGCACTGCCAGAATGATGGTGCTGACGAAGACAGGAGGCCAAGAAGAAATGCTTGGATCTCTCTCCTTCTGCCCTCCAGGCCCCTGCTTGTGCCTCCCACTGACCCACCAACTGGAAGCCAGTGGTAGTACCACCCCCCCACCAGTAATGTGATGTGTAAAGATTGTTCCCCTGACCCCAGCCCAGAGTTGGGGGGATAAAAGTGGAGATGGAACTAGGGAGGGACGATTAAACAGAAGAACCAGAACAATGAACTGGATTTTACAGTGAGTGGAGGAAACACTGGATCTCACCTATGGCCATCATAAGCTGATGTTGTTTAAAGTAGTTCTGCTGCACTTACTTGAAGTGCAAAACTTACCAAACTCTGGGCAGCTTAGAACCAGCTTGGAAGTAAGGACAGATGACAAAAGTGACTGTTGGTGTCCAGCTGCTGCTGTCCAGGAAAGAGAAGCAGAAGCATGCAGGAATTCTGACGCCCCACCTTCCTATTCCTGCCCTTCACTTTTGAGAGGCAACCAATTATCCTTGTTTCTGTTGAGATCTTATTTGCTCCTTGGGTCCCACAGCTTTTGGCACCCACGTCTTCCTTCCCACCTCTTACGTCGCCTTGGATATTTCTAAGGGATCCTCTTTCCAACATGAAGATCCAAGCTTGCCTATCTGGACAGGGCTTACAGCTTAGCCCCCTGCCCCCACATATGAATAATTGCCCCATGGACCATAACATTTGGGGTCTGCTGGCCTCTTCCATAGCCTGAAACCTCACCTACACGTTGAAGGGAAGCAGAAACAGCACAGCAGGCTGTGTGTCCACAGCGAGCTGAGCTAGGGGTGGCTCACACTCGGTCTCCATAGTAAGGGCCAGCACAGTGTTTGTGATGCTGGAGGGGATCAGCAGGGGGACCCTCACCTTCCTGTTTCTGTCTACTCCTTCTGCCCCTGCTCAGAGACCCCCTTCCCTCTAGCATTCACCTTACTGACCTGCTTCCTTGCACAAAGAGTCACCAGAAACCAAGAGAAGAGCACAGTGTCAGAAGCTTTGTGAGAAGCTTTCTTTTGTGTGAAGCCACCGTTTCCCCTTAATCTGGTTGCCCATCACCATTCTTTCGGGCTTCTCCCTGCGTAGTCTTTCCACAGTTGGGAGAGGACAGTGAAAGGGGGAGGTAGCGGGATTCTTTTATTTCTCTGGTTCTTAAAGTACCTGTAGGGGACTGTCTCAGAATAAGGATGTAGCTAAACCCATTCACGTTGAAACTTTCCAGGCTCTTGAGCTTGTGGTTAAGACTGGAATCTGGGGGTGGGCAACCACATTTACCAACGAGGTATTTTTCTCCTTAGTGTTCTAGAAAGAGTGAGGAGGTTCTAATGGAGTCAGAGCAGAGCTGGGCAAAAACAGTTCTCTTGGCTGAGGTTGAGGGGGGCTTCAGGAGAAGCTGAGCAGGTGACTAAGGCAGTGGCTGCCTGGAGAGGACACAGAAGAGGTCATGAGGGAGGAGCCCGAGGGGGGCCAGTTACCCATGGTCTGTGCCTCCCTATGTGGAGGTGGAGCAAAGCCTCCTAAGCCTGAGGCTACAAAGATGTTTCCTTCCTACTTCTTTTGGGGATGGTGAGTCATGGGGTTGTCTGCAGGGGATGAGCCCAGGTGACTAGGGAGTCACTAGATGCACAATACAGGTAGCCGGGTAGGCTGCAGGTTCTTTCAAGGTAGGGGCTATGGTGTCTTCTCCGTAACTCAGCCCAGCTGATTTACAGCACCTGATGCTCAGTAGGTGCTGAATGGACGGTTGTCAAGTGAACGAATGAAGAGTGGAGATGGTTGTTGGGTTGTTTTTTTTTTTTTTTTTTTTTTTAACTTTCTCCCTAAACACTGTGGTAAAAGTGTTCATGATCTGGCTTGCCAAAAAAGTGGAGTTTTTCTTTCTGGATACTGAATGCGAGTATGTGCCAAAGGAATGTAATTCCCCCTGCCCCTTTACCCCACAATAAAATGTTATCTGGGAGTCACTGCAGGATCCAAGCCAGCCTGCTGGGTTCGAGGTTCCAAACACATGTGGATTCCCTGTTCGTCTGGTAAATTGTGTGCTCAAGAAAGGCCCTTGGGGGGCGCCTGGGTGGCTTAGTCGGTTAAGCGTCCGACTTTCGCTTAGGTCATGATCTCGCGGTTCGTGGGTTCGAGCCCCGCGTCGGGCTCTGTGCTGACTGCCAGCTCAGAGCCTGGAGCCTGTTTCAGAGTCTGTCACTCCCTCTCTCTATGATTCTCCCCTGCTCACGCTGTCTCTCTCTCTCTCTCCTAGAAATAAATTAAAAAAAAAAACATTTAAAAAAAAAAAAAGAATTCTATGTTAAAAAAAAAAAAGAAAGGCCCTTGGGAGGACTGTGACTCTGACCTTTCTTTTTATTCAGCTCTCAAGTCCAAGGCTATAAAACCAGACCCAGAGCTCTAGACAGAGGTGTGCCCTTGGCGTTTTAGGCATATGCTTCAGCAGGCAGAGCTTTCCAGACCACAGGCTTTGTCCAAAATCAATCTCCCTCTATCTGGGATAACTGTGAGTAACCCACCACCATGCCAAAACTGGAGATTTCTAGGTCTGAAAAGGCTAATTAACCATACTCTGAGAGTACTGAGTACGTTGCCATAAAAACCAATAGCCCTATTGCCTACTCCAACTCAGGGCCCCATGACTCACAGGGCCCATGACTCAGAGTGCTCGCAGGCAAGTTTTAATGGGTTTCAGAAGCATCTCCTCTTACTACTGTCTGAATGTTGGAAGGTGTCTCTGCCCAGGTGATAATTACCTTGACCTTGAGTCTACTAAAAATGGGCAAGAAAAGAGCTATTGTAACCGTGGAGTTTTCAGTGTTGAGAAGAGCAGAAGCAGAGCCAGGGCACATGGAGACCCAGCAAAACCTGGTTTCACAACTGGGTTAGGCCATTAAATGATCTCATGAGACCCAGCAGAGAATCTTGTGGCTTCTGTGAGAAGCCCAGACCTACTTAGGAGGCATGAAGCATAGAGGATATTTATTGTGATGGTTCAGAGTGGGACCTATAGCCTCAAACCTCCTAACTGAGCTGCTTCTGTCTGTGTGATCATGGCCTCCTGAGCCTCTTTTTCCTTATCACTCAAATGGAGAGAATTGGAATGTGTACCACCTAGGCTGTTGTGAGAATGAAACAGAATAGCATAGTGCCCGGTAGTTAATACATGTCTAGTAGCACTCACTATCTTTCTCAACACTCAAGGAAGCCAAGGTGAAGTCAATGGCTGGACAAGAAAATCTATCTGAAGATCTATATTAAACACAACATTTCTCTCTGTTCCCATCACCGATATCAAATCCAGCAGAGAAATGAAATAAATAAGCTGCACCTGGAGGGTTGATGCTTGTCCCTATGTGCAGCGAATTTTTCACAGAATCACTCTACTTAAGCAGCACTCCAGGCCACACCAAGATATAACCAAGGGCTCCTCAACAAGCTTTCATTAAGCACCTGTGATAACAAGGTGGCCAAGCAATCTGACAAGCCCTGGGGGCACCTGGGTGGCTCAGTGGATTGAGTGTCGGACTTTGGCTCAGGTCATGATCTCATGGTTTATAAGTTCGAGCCCTGCATTGGGCTTGCTGCTCTCAGTTCAGAGCTTGCTTCAGATCTATCTCCACCGCCAACCCCCCCCCGCCCCGCCCCCGTCTCTCCCCTGCTCACGTGCTCTCTCAGAAATAAATAAAAACATATGACACGCTCTGCCTTAGGAGGTTCATCATCTAGCTGGGGAGACATGTTCAAACATATAATATTGGCACTAGAGCAAGAGCTCTAAAGCAGTTGTGCTTGAACTAGCCAATCTCACAATCATCTGGCAAGCTTGTTGAAACAGATCCTAGACTCTACCCCCACTGATTGTGATTCAGTAGATCAGGGATCAGGCCCCTGAATTTACATTTCTAAATTCTGATCTGACATACTGATATTACTGTTTCATGGACCATCCTTTGAGTAGCCCTGTTATAATAAATATCAAAAGTTACGGTGTCAGGTATAGAAGAGGGAGAGAATAATGAATTATTTGCGGGGAGTGAGGTACAGGAGGGTACGATCTAGAGAGACTATGAAGTCATATTTAAGTAAAACCTAGAAGTATGGGTAAGACTTCAGCAAGCTGCAACCAGAGGATGTGTTTTCACATAGAGAAATGAATAAAAAGTGAGAAAAAACTGCAGAGTATATTCCATAAGCTGAAGAATGAGGGTGTATGTGTTGGGGAAGGGAGAGTGATAGGAGAAAGCTTAGGACTTTTGTTTCTAAAAGACCTGGCTGAGGAAGTTGGACTTATTCTGTAAAAAACAGGGCCACCAAATGTTTTTGAGGATGGAAAGAATGTCATCAATTCAGTGACCTGATGCTTTATATTTATGTGTCAGGCAGATTAGAAGAAGAGATGAGAAATGAGAAGACCAATTGGCTAGCTGATTTTTAAATTCTTTAATGGACAAGGAGGTGTTCTGGAAGCCTAAACAAGGCCAGTGAGGGGTAGAAAGAAGAACTTGGATGTGAAAGATAAAGTGGAGGGAATATCATCAGGATTTTAAAATTAAGTTGCATATGGTGGATGAGGGAGAGGAACAAGTCAAACATAGCCCGAAAGAATGGAGGCTCAGTACCAATGGCTATAGAAGAGTTAGGGGATTTAGGAAGAAGAAAGATTTAACAAGGAAGAGAAGGACTTTGGTTTTGTACCTGTTGAATTTGGGTCATCCACAAGTTATCTAGCTCACACTGCAAGCCTGGGTCCAGAAGAGAGACTGGGTCTGGGTCTATATGTCTGTGCGGAACATATGGAAGATTGTGGACACTGGGAGAGGAGATGACCAGATCAAGGTAAAGAAAAGTGAGGAGAGAAGGATGTAAGCAACAGAACTTTTGGGGAATGTCTACATTAGGTGGCTGGTGGAAGAAGAGCCAGCAAAGAAGACTCAGAAATTGTGATCTAGGAGGCATTGGAGAGGCAGTTGAATGCTGTTGATGACAGCACTGAAAACTAATGAAGAAGGTTCTAGGAAAGGAGTGATTCATAGTGTTAACTGCTAGAGAGGCAGAGAAGGAGAGGCCGTTGGATGTGTTGAATGAAACCTTTAAGAGCTTGCTTCCCAAAGTAGAGCAGGATCCAAGTTGCAGAGTCAAGGAATAAATAGGAGATGAAGAAGTAGAGGAAGCACGTGTTGAGTGGTGACAGGAAGAAAATGGGACAGTAATTTGAGAGGTAAACAAGTTCATGGGAGGGTTTTGTTGTTGTTTTAGGATCTGGGGAACCAGAATGAGTGTGTATACAGAGGGGAAGCAGCCAGTGGAAAGGGAAAGATTAAAGAGGTAAGAATAGGAGATGATTGATGCTGCAGGGCCTGGGAGGAGTTGAGAGGATGGGATGGAAAGCACTGGGACAAAGGAACACTTTATAACAAAGTCCTCTGGGTGTTCTGGCAACCAGGATGTCTTGGATGTGATCCAAGCAAGACTCTTCTTTTACTAAAGCAAGCAACATGGCGGCACCAGTGCAGCCCTGAGAATCTCAGATACAGAGGTGTCTTCTTTACTCCAAGACCAACCTCTCCACTTTCAAGCATTCAAAAAGGACAAAAGGTTAAATTAGACTTTCAGTATTCTAATTTTCCCACAAATTTATGTCCTTCCTGGGTTAGCCAAATCATAGAGTCTTTTCCCTCACCTGGATTCCAAATTTAATTAGCCAACTTCCTCCTTCCTCTCTGAGAGTCAGAAAATAGACCTTATTTCTCTCCTTCCCTTCCTAGCTTTTGCTTATCTAAGCTAAGGGTCCCATGAGAGCTTTAAGCTGATTTATTTCAGCTGGTGCCTCATAGCACATGGACTCTGGGTTAACCTTCTTGGATCCTCTGGGAGCATTTTTAGGAAGGTTTGCTAGGTATTCTGATCTACTAATAGATCCCCTGAGAGGAAGTCCACACTGTCACAGTAGATCTTACTACCTAACACCTAGTGAAATCCTAGGCTTTGCTGAACTCAGCCAACACACTGCAGGAAACACATGGGCTGGGGTTCCCAGAGAGATTGTCTAGATCTCAAAGAATAATGGTAAACAGAGTACAAAGCTGTCTGTAGTAGGAAGCTTTAGGGCCTTATTTTTTTAATTCTCTTAAAATTTTTTAAAAAATATTTATTTTTTTAGAGACACAGAGCATGAGTGGGGAAGGGACAGAGAGAGAGAGAGAGAGAGAGAGAGAGAGAGAGAGACAGGTAAACACAAAATCTGAAGCAGGCTCCAGGCTCCAAGTTGTCAGCACAGAGCCTGACACGGGGCTCAGACCTACAAACCGTGAGATCATGACCTGAACCAAAGTGAAAAGCTCAACTGACTGAGCCACCCATGTGCCCCTAAAATTCTCTTTTTTACAAAAAAATTGGGAGAGTATGAGAAATAGATGAAATGGGTCTGTTTCTTAGAGTTTTTACTGTTTGCAGGTACTACTATGGCATTATTAATAATGAGAAAAGCAAGGAGGTGCTTGGTGAAATGATATTACCAAAGGCATTTTTCCTTTTTGTTTGCTTGGAGGGAATGGTCTATTCACCTTGGCCTTTCTCCACATGCTAAGCTGTTTTAGGGGCATGTTATTAGTTTGAGTGACAGAAACATGTTCTACACCCCTCACAGATGTCCATTACTCTGTTCTTGACACATTTGTTTGCACGTCACGTTGTGTTCCATACCATTTACACAACCACTGCACTAGATGTCTCATCTTTTATGTTAAATGGAAGGTGTCAGGAGAAAGAAAATGGCCAAACATGATTTTAAACATAGCAAGTGGGACATGGGCTTCTGCTTTATGACATTGAAAAAATGTTATTATAAATATATATGAGGAGTGTATTTCCTACTGTCTTTCATTTTTGCTTTAGGCTTTACAGCTAATCTACTGATTAAAATTATGAGAAATATAGGCTTAGTAAAATATAATGAGCTGTGGTTTAAAATTAAAAATGGAGTGAGAAATATAGTCTTGTATGGGGGATGGATGGTTCTGGCACAGTAGCCTTGCTAATGAGTCTATATCCTGTGTTCATAAGTGTTGGTAAATCTTCATGTTGCAGTAATGAAAAATATTTACCATTTCATTGTGAAATACTACAGTCATTTTGCACGAGTGGATGTGACTGCTGATAGAAGTGACTTGGTGAGTATGTAAGGACAAGACATTGCCCACTTATGCTGCTTCAGATCTTTCCATGTGATGAGAAGCTTCGCATGGAGGCTGGGCACAGTTAGAGAGACACGGTCTTGTTTTAAATCATGGTTCTGCGTGATCTTCATCGATTTACTGGCTCTCCCATGTTTCAGAATCCTCTTCTGTAAAATAGGGATGGTATTAATAGTGCCCTAGCTCAAACGGTGTGGAGAATCCATAGTTTAATCTTTGTGAAGTGCTGTAGCATGTGTCCTTCCTGCATCAAGGGGATGGGACCCTTTCATAGGCATTCACACCTGTCACAGGTTTGGGATGCCACTAACTCACACGGGGCTTGCTGGTGATGCTTGATTTGTACTTTCCCCCACTTTACCACACCAGAGGTGGCCCATAGCCAATGACGGACTGATTCAGGGATCTAAGAGTCAGCACTCTTACTTCCAGAAGGGACCGATGCTGGGATACAATGCAGCATCCAGAACTCCAATGGGATCATGCTGGGACTAGACTTCTCTAGAAAGCATTATCTTTTCTGGTTTCTTTCCCTGCCCCGCTCCTCTCACCCCTGTACTGGTTTCTCCTCCATAAAAGTACTCTCTGGCTTGCACAAGAATCCGCATGTCAGACTTCGCTAGGGAACTTCACCTGAGATCAGTCATACTTGACACTTAGTACTCATTCAATGAGTGTGAGCAACTGTCAGGGCTTGAAAATAATCACATTTTAAAAACGTAAGTCAGGTGTATGAACTGGAGACTTTATTGTTTAGAATCGAGTTGCAGACTCGTCATCAAAACCGCAAAACAAAATGCTGCTACCATCAGCCATCTTTAATTTTTTTTCTTTTAATGGCCATGCATGAATGCCTGCAGGGCAGGTACAAGAGGTGTCGGGAAGTGGTCACAGCAAGGACTGAAGGTGCATAAGCATAGTGGGGAGAAGCCAGGACCAACTGCTTACCTGGAGAGCAGGCAGGGTGAGTCTCAGTTGTCCTGGTTTTATTTATATATATTTTTTAATATTTTTATTTATTTCTAGGAGAGAGAGACAGCGTGAGCAGGGGAGGGTCAGAGAGAGAGGGAGTCACAGACTGAAACAGGCTCCAGGCTCTGAGCTGGCAGTCAGCACAGAGCCCGACGCGGGGCTCGAACCCACGAACCGCGAGATCACGACCTAAGCAAAAGTCGGACGCTTAACCGACTAAGCCACCCAGGCGCCCCTCAGTTGTCCTGGTTTTAGAGTCGGAGGGCTCTAACGGGGGAGGAGGGGCAAAGCAGGAAAAAAGGCAAAATAATCATGACTTGGAGACAGAAATGGTCCAGTTCTTGCTCATTTCTTGAGATACAGGGAGCCAGTTTGAACCCTGGGGTTCAGTTGTTTGGGATAACCAGACCTGAAATAATGTTTTGTTCAAATCGTCAAGGCAGAGAAAACTCTCAGTGTGGGGAAGGAAGAGGGAAAGTTCAAGGAAGAAAAGAGAAGAGAGGAAGGGAGCTTCAGGTGTACAAATGTGTGACCCTTCTTGCATAGCAGAGGAGAGAAAGGAATTATTTAGATTTAGGATGGGAGACACAGAGAGAATTCTGAGTGAAGCTAAACTGCGAAGTGGAATCATCAGTGTTGAAAGGCAGACACTATTCCCTCCTGGCGTGTGTTGCTATAGGAGAAGAATCATTACCAAGACCTAAGGGGGCCATGTTTCAGGAGCATAGCCAAAGGAGCGATGCGACAAGCTGTAGGTGGCAGTGAGTGCCAGAAGTGACAGAACAGGCAGATGAGCCTGACATTTTCAGCTTCATAGATACAGTCTTGAGGAAGTTCTCTTCCATTTAACATCCCATGGCCAGGAGATCAGAGACCTGTGCATCAACTTGTAGTTTATAAAATCCGTTTCATCAGTAGCCACCACTGGCTTTTTCTTCTCGAAGATGTGCCCTTGTCATCAACATCATTTACAGCAGAGAACGTTGAGACACCAGTGTGTAGGCAAAAAGCTGGCTTCCTGGGACTTAGAATTTGCCACCACTTTGCTTTACTTTCAGGATTGTTCATACTACAAAGTAGAAGCACTGGCCAGGAGGAAAGATGGGTTCCTCTGGAGGTGAGGTGGTAAGGCTGGTTGTGTCACTGGGATAGGAGGTACCAGAGAACCACTTCCCAGTGTCTCAAGTCCATGCTGTCAAGACTTCTTACATAAGGTGAAATTCAAAGCCAAAAGAGGGGGAAAGAGGGTGCTCTGGACCTCAGGTTCATCATATTTAGCAAGGCCCTTGCCCTGGGCCCTCATTTCACTTGCCTGGCATGGCAACAACTATTATGTATCGGGACTATTTTATCAAAAAATTTTTTTATGTTTATTTTTGAGAGAGACAGAGACAGAACACAAGTGGCAGAGGGGCAAAGAGAGGGAGACACAGAATCTGAAGCAGGCTCCTGACTCTGCGCTGTCAGCACAGAACCTGCTGTGGGGCTCGAACTCATGAACCATGAGATCATGATTTGAGCCAAAGTCAGACACTTAACCGACTGAGCCACTCAGGTGCCCCATGTTGGGACTATTTTAGAGTTAACTGGTCAACCCTCAATACAGTGATATTGTTATTTCCTTCCATTTATTTTATTCTGAAAGAGAAAACTGAGGTTCAGAGAACTTAACCCAGTTAGGAATTGGGAAAATCAGCATTTGGATCCAGCCCATTTGCCTGAGAGTGTGATGTTCTTATTAGAGAAAAGAGCACAGTCCCAGGAGCTCCTCCCTGACTCAGTCGAAAGAGCATGTGACTCTTGGTCCTCATGTTCTTTGAGAAAATATCAGATTCTTTTCTTCCTGCTTTCGTACAGAAGTTAGAGTATTATAAACCTCATTTAGCATCTTTCTTTTTTCATTTAACTCTACATGCTAGAGATCTTTCCGTATCAAGTTATAGGGATCTTCCTCATTCTTTTCACAGTTATTTAGAATCGCAATAAATGGATGTCTTGTGATTAATTGAATCAGCGCCCTACTGATGAAAATTTAGTTTGTTCCCTACTTTTCATTATTACAAAATACTGCAAGGGATTAGTAATCTTGTACATTCATCCTTTAGTACATATGCAAGTATATCTGTAGGTTAAATTGCTGAAAGTAGTATTGATAAGGAAAAATGTATATGTGCTTATATCTTTTTTTGTGGCTCATCACCTGAAATTTTAATGAGGTCAAAATGAGACACAAAGCACTTTCATCTCTTGTGCCATGGTTTAATAGTTGGTTGACCAAAGTCACACTCAGCTAATGAGGACCCCAGCTGAATTCCTTTTAAGGTTTGAGTAAGTACTGGATTGGCCCCGTAACTACTTGTATCAGATGACCCCGGGCTGCTTAGCTCTGGCCTTTAGTTCTCTGTCCTTTCCATGTGGGCTTTCAGGCAAGGAATCTGGACATATCCTTGACTTTTTTTCTCTTGCCCTTGGATGTGTCGCACCGGGAAACGTGCAAAGCATGTAGCTCTCCATGTCCCGTCTTAGAGAAATGGATCAAGCTCGGGCTCTGGGGCCAGAATAATCTGAGTTCCAATTTTATCTTGGTTACTTTCTATCTATGTCATCTTGGGCGAGATTTTCATTCTTTCTGAGCTTTCATTCCTTCATCTGGGAGAGAAAGAAAATAATGGAACCCATCAAAAGGGCACCTGCGTGGCTTAGTCGGTTAAGCGTCTGACTTCAGCTTTGGTCATGATCTCGCATTTTGTAGGTTTGAGCCCCGCATTGGGCTCTGTGCTGACAGCTCCGAGCCTGGAGCCTGCTTTGAATTCTGTGTCTCCCCTTCTCTCTGCCCCTCCCCTGTTCATGCTCTGTCTCTGTTTCTCAATAATAAATAAATCTTGAAAAAAAAATTGTTTTTAATGTGGCTGTGGTAAGGATTAGAAATAATATGTGGAAAGCACACCAAGTGTTCAATAAATGGTTGCTATTATTTTGTAGAATTATCCTAAAATCCATGCTTATAAATACACTCTTCATATCTGTGTCATTGAGGTCCCAGCACTGGCCTCTACCTGGCATCCATATGAATGACTGATAACCTTGACTACAAATCCATCTCATTATTGATGGTTTGACTCTTTGTAAGTGGTTTATGAGTGGTTTGCCACATCCTGATGATGAGAGAGCATTCCTCTTGATATAGCCACGTTAAGCTCTAACCACACTCTTATAACATCAAAGGACTCTGACTTATTAATTCTTTAGAAAACACTTTTTCTTACTATTCGGTTCAGCCCTTAAACTGACCCTTAAAAGGCACCAAGGTTTATCTAGGGTCAGATAAGCTTGGAAATCCTACAAATAGGGCCACCCACAGTCGCATAGTCCAGTGACAGGTGTCTGGACTCAAGAAGCAAAGACCCACGGAATACAGAGCAGACATTTTCCAGTGCTGATCGGAGAGTTGCTGCTTCCAATTCTCTCCTTTCATCTTTTTTAATTTCTTGACACCCAAATCAGCACACCGAGGTCTGTATCCTCCTGGCGAAGGGAATGAACACTTTCTGAAATACAGACAACTCTGGTGATGGCAGTAATGCGATGATGGATTACCCTTATGCTTCCTCATACTCTGAATCCATTAAACGTGGAGAATTGAATTCTACCTAGTCAGGACCCTCATTCCTTTCCTTAATTGCCTTTTAAACTACTGAAATGAAAAGCTGCAAACAAGACACATATTAGCGATTCCTCGCATTTTCAGCCCATTCCTCCCACCATCCCATCTTATGCCCTTCTAAGTAGTTCAGCAGCAAAATGTTCAAAACTGTGAGTCACTCACATATTGTTCAGGCGACCAAAGGAAAATCTGTTAATGGGATTCGCAATTTTTACAGCGGAAGAGAGTGGGATAGGGAATGGCCTATGTGCAAAGGATTGTTCCTTGTTATTGAGAGTAATGAGATTCTGTTGCAGCTTCTTCCTGAATTGGAATCACTGACAATGTATTTGCATATTCAGTTTTGGACACTTTGATCTAAAAACCGATTTATGGGGGAAGTTAGTCTACCATCAGAAAATTGTAGGTACTTGACAGCAAGGAAAAATTCTCTCCCAAGCTTATCTCTTTCCTCGACATGTTTATGGTCTTGAAGGAGAGGTTGAAGATTGATTATCTTGGGGGATAATGCTCACTGCCTATTTAAAAGCGATAAAGAAATCTGATAAAGATTTGTGGCAGGATCATTGACTTATGGGATCTGCAATTTAAAAAAAATTTTGTTTTAGTTTATTTTCGAGAGAGACAGACAGGACATGAGTGGAGGAGGAGCAGAGAGAGAAGGAGACACAGACTCTGAAGCAAGCTCCAGGCTCTGAGCTGCCAGCACAGAGCCCGATGTGGGGCTCGAACACACAGAACCGTGAGATCATGACCTGATCTGAAGTCGGACACTTAACAGACTGAGCCACCTAGGCACCCCAGTATTTGCAATTTTTGACTTTTATATTATCAAGTACTAGCTCCAGCCTTTGATATGGTTATGGAGATTTGAGTGGAAATGTTCTTATATCTACATTGTATAATATGGTAGCTGCTAGCTACATGTGCTCTATGAATTTAAACTAAAATTAAATCAGATTAAGATTTCAGGTCCTTAGTGGCACTTGTTACATGTCTAGTGCTCTATATCCCCATGGGTCTATCGGACAGTGCAGCTCTAGGGTAAAGAAGGAGGCAGGTATCTTCGTGAATGGACATTAATCTGCCCAGACTGAATGTGATGGGGAGCTCTACAATGGTTCATTTACTAATCAGCATCCTCTTGTAAAAACCTTTCTTCCATATTAGTGTGAGACCGTACTCAGCTTTTTAACATCCCTACACATGGCTAGCTATGGAGAGAGGGGCTTGCAAATTAAAGTTCTTGCATTCATGGCTCAAGACTCAGTTAAGCATAACTTGGTTACTAAGTGTAATGATCAACTCTTCTGAATCACAAGTTTTCTAAAATTTTTGATTTAAAAAAAATTGAGTCAGGACTGGCAGTGGACCTACATAGGTAGATAATATTCCCCCTAGGAAAAAAATGCATGTTTTACATATTGTCATTAATTTATAAGCATGTGCAAACTTCCTGCCATTTGAAATAATGCATGAGTTGGGTCAGATCCATGTGAAAGAGAGCAAACACAAAAGTCTCAAAACTAAATAGTCTGCATTTTTTGATAATGATTTTACTCTCAAGGCTGATGACTAAGTTTACCTTGCCTTGATACAAAAAGGATATGAAGCAATATTGTGTGTTTTATAAGTAAAGTCTAGTCATTATTGAATACTCAAATGTTCTTTCAAAGATATCTGTAAAGGACTTGCTGGCTGTTATCTCTCCTGCCCTACTATCTTGCTTTCTCAACCCCATCCATTGCTAGTATTATTATTCTAGCAGAGACATCAAAATGAACACACCAAGGAAGTCTTGAAAGGAGAACAAAAATTGAAAGCATTAAATATGAATATCAATATGAATTATTCTATGAGTTTCATTTAGGGAGACTAAGGGGGTGATATGGGCTTATTTGATATATATAAAATAACTTTAGGGGGCTTATTCTGTGCTAGGCACTCTTCTCTCTGTCTGCTCATTATCACAGGAGCCCCATTTCTTTAATGAGGAAATTGAAACAGGGAGAGGTTAAGTGCTTTACCCAAGCTCACATAACCAAGCTCCAAAGCCAAGCGTAGGGCCCCAGTCTGTGGTCTTAACCAGAAGGTTAACTCCAAGATACTCCTTGTATCTTATATCTGCTTAAGCACTTGCTGAGCTATGTCCTTTGTCCCGAGTTCAGTCTGGTAGGGTGGGCTTATTCCTCAAGCTACATGCAAGTTTCAGAGTGCAGGAATGTGAGCCATGTAGCATGCGTTACGATTTATCTGGAAGGTGGAAGGTGAGCTAAGTAACCACTGGGAGGCTCACTTCCACTCTTCCCTCATTTGAGTTCCTTGTGTCGCCATGTGTGGAGGGATGAGCAGCCTGCCCCACTCACCCCCTTTCAGCCCTAACAACCATGCCTTGGTCCAGACCTAGGATTCCTCAGGGAAAGCCAGGAGAGGTATGGGGGCTGTCCTGCTAGCAGACTCTTTATTTGGTCTTTGGTGGACTTACAGTAACCAGGCACCTGTGAAGGCTGCAGGACATGCAGTGTCCCTTAGGAATAGAAAATTTTCTTTGGTAGGGTCTGGCTAGAGTTGTCTCCCTCGGGTAAGACCAGTGCAAATAGACTCTCAGCTCCAAAACACTTCTGCTTGAAAGCCTCATATCTGACAATTAAAACTCAAGATATAGTTTGAAAAGCAAAGGTCGGGGCGCCTGGGTGGCTTAGTCGGTTAAGCGTCCGACTTTCGCTTAGGTCATGGTCTCGCGGTAGTGGGTTCAAGCCCCGCGTCGGGCTCTGTGCTGACTGCCAGCTCGGAGCCTGGAGCCTATTTCGGAGTCTGTGTCTCCCTCTCTCTCTGACCCTCCCCTGCTCACGCTGTCTCTCTCTCTCTTCTAGAAATAAATAAAAATTCCTTTGTAGGACCACCAAATTAACCCATTGCTGGTAGCCTCCCCGGTATATTGATGAAAGTACAATGTCATTAACAAGCAGTCCATCACAGTGTCTACCCAGTTAGCTAACACTTAGCTGGCCCATAGTCTGGCTCCTTTTCAGGGGAAGCTGGTGTGGATGGCACAACACAGGTGCTCTCAGCATCCCTGGTGTGTTTGTGTGTCTGGGCTGGGAATGTACTCCCTCACTCCTTATCTGTAGAGGGCTGACTGACAGAAGGTAGGGTTACAGAGCCGGACTGGAGGCGAGAGGGCCCTCTCTTCTCTGCCTGGGTGGTCTCTTTGTTTCTATCGTCTTGAAAAAAATGATTAGATACAGTTCTGGGATAGGAGGGGACCTTAGAGATCATGTAGACCCACCTGCATCATTGCTTTGCAGAGAAGAAAACTGAACCTTGCAGTGGTAAAGTGACATGCCCAAGGTTAGTTTAATGCCAAAGATTATGATCACGGATATCATCTGAAGAAAATTCTAATTCTGTCCAAGCTACTAAGTGAAACCAATTAGTAATAGAGCTTTCTTAAAGGTCTTCAGTGCTATTTCTTGGTAAAAGCTTCAGTATAAATAGTTCATGCATGGAGCCCTGTGGGCAGAGGGAATTGAGGTGGAAGAAATAGTTTTAAAAATGTTTTAAAATTATTTATAATGAGTATCTACTAACTGTCTAAAGGGATTTCCAGTGGCTTGTAATGAAAAGGAGGCCTATAATAAAGCCATAAAATACAAAAAAGGAAAGAAAATATGTAGAAGGACAGGGAATAGCCATATCAAACTGCTAAGTTAAAGCAGCCAAGGGGAACAATACGAGTAACTTGGTTTCATTATCTGTCGGAATATATGAATTCCTCAGATACAACATTTTTGGAGAATAGAGGGTCAACTTACGATTATTCCTTACCCATTCCAGAGTTTTAAAATTAGTTTTGTTTTGCTAGGTCTTTTAAATCCACCTAGCGAAAGCCTTTGGGGCCAGCCATGATGCTCTGATCCTTAATGACACTGATGGATAGGGCCAGGAGGGGGTGCCAGAAGGCATTACTGCCATGGCTTCGCCTTTACTCTGAGACATGATGTTCATGGTGCAGTTTGGTCCCATATACATGCTCATAGCTTATACCTGGGAGCATACCTAATCATTTAGTTGTCTTTTTAAAAAAAGACTGTCAGAGTCTTTGCTTCTAGATTCAAGGACCCATTTGGGCATATGCAAGGCAGAACTGCACGCTAGGGACATCTCATCAGAATTCATTTATCTGAACCAACAGCATGTATTGAGTACCTGCTGCTGTCTCACTCTTTTTTTTTTTTTTTTTTTTTTTTATTTATTTCTAGGAGAGAGAGAGAGAGAGAGAGAGACAGCATGAGCAGGGGAGGGTCAGAGAGAGGGAGACACAGACTCTGAAATAGGCTCCAGGCTCTGAGCTGGCAGTCAGCACAGAGCCCGACGCGGGGCTCGAACCCACGAACCGTGAGATCAATGACCTAAGTGAAAGTCGGATGCTTAACCAACTAAGCCACCCAGGCGCCCCGTGTCTCACTCTTATTGAAGACCGAGGGATAAGATGTGAGTTGGGTCTGAGTGATAGATACATGTGGGTCCAATGACTTTTAATACAATGTAATGACACAGTCTGACATAACAGAACAGTGATCAGAATGCCTGCTTTAGGAACACATTAGAAGGGCAGATTCTGCCCAAAAGCATGGGAAGAGGCTTCCCAGGGAAGGTAACATTTGTTTTGACTCTTCTTTTACCAAACTGTTAGTTTGGTTAGTTTTTTTGGTAAAAAAGAATATCTATTTTCTTCCAGACATTATGGGTGCTGGCATGATCAAAAAACACTGTTGGTCCCTATTCTCACGAAACCTGAAGCTATAGGCTATGTACACAAGGAGAAGAGGACTCCTAGAGTATATTTTCAAGGGCAGGGGGGACGGTAGGGGGAAAGAAAGGCTGTGGACACAGAGCTAAAGGGTGACCAGATAATATGAGGGGCATGAAGGAACTTGAACTTAATCCTATAGGCAGTGGAGAGACAGGGAAGATTTAAGGAACAGAGTGGCATGATCTGATTTGTGCTTTCAAAGTTAATTAGCCACAAACATATAACTATATAAAACCATAAAAGTACTAGAAAAAAAACACAGGTAAATATTTATATAATTTTAACTTGGGGAAAAGCTTTCAATATATGACATGAAAAGTTAAAACCATACAGAAAAAGATTTGACTAATATTTTAACATTGTATACCACCAACTAAGCAAAATAAATAAATAAATAATAAAAGTTATATACCACCAAACCACTATTAAAAGTTAAAAATAAAAAACGTTAAAAAAGTTAAAAAAGACAAACTGGGGAAAATTTAATAGCCTTGATAGCCAGTGGCTCTTACACATATATAAGAAAAAGAAGAACACCTCATAGAAAAGGGGCAAAAGAAGAAATTCAGATGTCCAAGAAAAGATGAAAATGTTCAAATGTACTCATAATTTAAACAGATTAAAACAAGTAGATACCATTTTCTATTTACCAAATTGAATAATGATTTTTTTCTTTTTTAATGGTAATGTCTAGTGTTAGTGAAGGACTAGAGAGAAATGCTTTCAAGCACTCGAGGTTTAAGGGTGGTTTGGAAGAGTCATTGGTAGTATGTATGAGGAGTAGATACAATGACTCAACAAATTTATTTTTAAAATACATCTTGAGGAGACAGGTCCATTCACACAAATCTTTGCTGTTCCATATGCTTTATTCCAATGTTGTTTATAATAGCAAAACAAAACTAAAACAAACAAAAAACAACACAGCAAAGCAACCCACAAGGAGACAATGCAAACGCCCCGCCCTAAAATAAAGGGTTAATTAAAAACACAATAACCCACCCACGCACTCAGATTCTTTGTGACTAAGAAAAAGGATATAACTATTTACTAACATGGAAATTTGCCCATGATATATATATTATTTTATTTTATTTTAAATAGGCTCCACGCCCAAGGTGGGGTTTGAACTCACCACCCTGAGTCACACGCTCTACCTACTGAGGCAGCCATGCACCACACCCATGGCATATTTTTAAAGAATAGAAGATAATGCAAAACTATCCTAGCAGGATCTCATTTTGGTAAATACTCATTGTATGTGCAAATCCACAAGATAACATCTGGGAGAAAAGACAACAGAATATTAAAGGTTATTCCTGATCCTAGCTGGTATTGTTCTCATGCTGCCATCTTTTACCCTCATTGTTCTTCAACACATGCAGATTAATAGAGAAATAAATCAGTTATTGTAACACAGCAAAACTATTAGCTCAGGTGCAAAATACCAAGACCCTTTGCCGTAATCCAGGTAAGAAATGGGGAAGGCTTGTGCTGAACTCCCACAGTGTCTAGGGCTGCCTGTACTTCAGAAGCACCGCGGGAGATATTAACAAATACTAATTCCAGGACACAACGTAGACTAATTAATTTAGAGTCTCTGGGGTGGGGCCTTGACACTGGTATAACCTCTGCCACCTGACCCCAGGTGGCAAAAATGTGCAGCCAGAGATAAGACCACTACTCTCTAGGGCAGTGGCAGTTAAAAGGAGAAGAGGATTTGCTCTTTCATGGGTGGGATCCCTGAAAATGATATTAATCTTAAGACGACCATGAAGCTGGCTTTAGTGGGTCTCCTTTCATCCTACATAGCTTTCAAGGTTAAGTGCACTGCGGAAAACACAGGGGCACTGGAAAATGGCCTCTGTTGATCTCTCTTCACCGCAGCTGGCATTGCAACATTGGAGACTGCATCATTCTCTGCACACCTGAAGTTCAACAGGCTACAGGAACAGATCACCCATCTTCCTGATACCCTGCGTGTGAGCAGTCACAGTGCTGGGAGAGGGCAAAGCAGGGAGCTGGAGCACAGCAAAGAAAGAACGACATTTCATGCACTTGTGAGAACGGGGCTGCTACTTATGTGATGATTTTTTTTTAGGAGAGGTTTTGTTGTAAAGCTTGCTACACTTTGCAGGGGGTGTAGGTGTTAGCGAACATTCCAATAACTGAATGTTTCCAGCAACAAGGCAATCGCTTCCCTTAAGGTTTAAAAATTATGATTTACTTTTAATTACTACCCCTTCTTAATAGGTGTTACTCAAACGGGAAGTAAAACTCCACGCATTCTCACCAGGCTTTGATGCTAAGGGTTACTGAGGCAATTTGGAGAGAGATCTAAAAAGGTGCCATGTAAATACAGGTCAATTTTAATACATGATGTGCATTGACATTTTTATTCTAAATAGCAACAGAGAGACTTTTGTATAGCTGGGGAGGGATTATATCAGATTTTGGCAGTGGAGACAGGATTTCTCACTTCTTATTGGCTGAAAAAAATAAGTGAAGCCATTATAAACAGTATTGAGATATTAATCATGCCTTCCATAATTAAATGCCCCCTTTAAAAATAAAAGTTACACAATTTGTCTTTCACTTCATCTTTGACTTTCATCCCAACACTAGTGGGAGGAAATGAGGTCTGGTTGGACTCAAACTTGAAAGTGACTTTCACTTTGCAGAGAGCAACAGTGTGGAAGAGGAGAACCTGACTGTATGTTCTCTCCCACTTGGGGTCAGTATTTTGGTAGATGGGAGAGGAGCTGGGGAAACAGGACAGGAAATGTCAGAGCTTCTACCAAAGGTCAAAGGGAGATTAAGATAATGGACTGCATCCCAGACCCAATGCTGACAGCTCAAAGTTCATTTGTGTAAATATCGACTCAGAACTCACTCCCAAAACACATGGTGAGGTCAGGGGCATTTGGGAGAGAGACAACATGGAGGGTGAGGTGAGGGGCTCTGTGAGCAGCTCTCAAGTTATTATTCCAGTCAGTCGTGGACATCAAAGCATATGTCTTCCTTAACTGGCCGGTAAAAGTGCTATGAGGTGACAGGGAGCTTCTGGGAAGATAAGAACTGAAATTGTTGAGCTTCAGATCATTGGTCTTTCTGATTCACTGAAACCAGTCCTCTCTACTAAGGTGTCAGTCCCAGCTGCGACTGACCACAAATCCCTAAACACAGAGGCTGCTGCAGTTATGCAGTCCCCAGATTCTCACACGCCTGTGCGGCAACTTAATGAAATTGATCAGCATCATCTCCACTTTAATTTTTAAGGATATACGTGTATATAGCCTCCCTCCATCTTCTCTCTCCCCTCTATGAACCGCCAACACATACACTTCTGGAAAGCCGACTTGCACACTATTCTCGATCTCTCCACGTTCTTAGGTTTGCCTGTCAGGAGTTTCTGGAGGTCACTGCATACCACACCATATGGAACTGGACTTGTTCTGTGAATCAGTGCACAGTACTCCACTGTAGGGTTGGACTGTGATGTGTTCCACCAGATCCCTAATAGATGGACTCTGCATTTTTCTCCAGCCTTTGTCAATGCTTCGGTGACTGCATTTGCAACTACCTTTATGTATGTGGAAATGTGTCTGAGGGGTTAATTCCCGGACATAGAATTTCTGAGAGTAAATTCATTTTAAATTGTGATTGGTATTGACACATTATCTTCTAAATAGTGAGCCAATTTACACCTTATCAAGAATGTATGAGGGGCGCCTGGGTGGCTCAGTCAGTTAAGCATCCGACTTCGGCTTAGGTCATGATCTCACAGTTCGTGGGTTCGAGCCCCACGTCGGGCTCTGTGCTGACAGCTAGCTCAGAGCCTGGAGCCTGCTTTGGATTCTGTGTCTCCCTCTCTTTCGGACCCTCTCCTGTTCGCGCTGCCTCTCTCCCTTTCTCAGAAATTAAAAAAAAAAAATTACGAGAAAATACTATGTTAGGTCAAAGAAGCAGGTTACCAAAAGGCCACATATCAATAATGCCATTTATAATGGAATTTTCAGAGTAGGAAAATCTACAGAGACAGAAAGTAGATTGTGGTTGCCAAAGACTGGGGGCAGGGGGAGATTAGGGAGTGACTGTTAATAGGTACAAGATTTCTTTTGGAATGACGAAACATTCCACACTTAGATAATGGTGATGGCTGCACACCTGTGAATATAATAAACCCACTGAATAGAACACTTTAAAAATGATGAATTTTTTGGTATGTGAATTACACTTTAATAAAACTGTTATTTAAAAACTATATAAGAGGGTACCTGTTCCCACCTCCCCATTGACAGTGTGTGTTCACACTGTTGCACCATCATTCATTCTAATTATAGCAGCCTTGCTCCATTCTTCCTAAAAGAGGAGGACCGAGCAAGAACTAAAAAGAAAGATCTAAAGAGCCAGGCAGGATCTAAGGATTTGGGCTGTCAACTTTATAGTCTAACAACTAAGATGGCAACAATCAAAATAATCAAGTTGTCAACAATTGCCAATGAATTCAGCAGCCACGGAGGAATGAGACTTAAGAATTCCAAAAAAGGTTGAGGGACCCCTTTCACTCAGCCTAAAGGATTCTAAAACCTCCTCTTGCTTATTTAACTGAGGACATCAGTGCCATATCTCCTGAATGCTGAACTGAATCAGTATCCATAGAAAATACACTGAAGCCCTATGGAAGTTAAAGAAGGTATGAAAGCCAAATAAAAAGTATTGTTTTTGAACAATAGTTCCAGAGCTATCGAGAGTCAGGCTGAGAAATTAACCACTGCTTTGCCTCTCTTAAAGCTGACTGGTATTTTCATTGAGCCGGGTTTCCATTTCGCCCCTTTTCACCTCTCACCTCTAGATTAACCCTGCTAAATTCTTCTTTTTCTGTGATGTCTTATATTTCAACCTGCTTGTGCCCCATGGGATTAAAAGCTAAATACACTTTAACAAGAGTAATCCCCTAAGTGGACATGTTTCCGATATTGTTAGGCATTTGAGCACAGGAGAAAGAAGAGAAAGGAGAGAAAGGTATGAAAGTAAAGAAACTAGGTTGGAGATTTCCACCTTAGTAATAATTTGCTGCGAAGGGACTCTCCATGCCAATATTTGCATGAAAATAGACCCATTCTTATTTCTCAACAGTAAGTTCATTTTCTCTCTTCCTTTGACAGATTATATGCCCAAAGAAACCGCCCCACAAGGAAAGTCTTGCTATATTTGACATTTCCCTGTTTGACTCGGCTTCTGTGACTTTCATAATAACAGCTACCACTTACAAATAGAGCTTAATTTCATACATGGCAACCGCGTGTAAAGGCACATTTCACCTATTGACTCATTTAATCTTTACAACAATTCCCTGGGGAAAGCACTCTTAGTATCACTGCTATGGACTGAATTAGGTGCTTCCCAAATTCATATGTGATAGTATTTGGAAATGGGACTTTGGAAGTAATTCAGTTTAGGTGAGGTCATGCAGGTGGGGTCCTCATGAGGCGATTAGTGCCCTTATAGAAAGAGACACCAAGGGGCTTGCTTCTCCTTTCTCTCTGACATGTGAGGGCACAGCAGAGAGGTGGCCGTGTGCAAGCCGGGAAACAATCCTCAGCAGAGAAACAATTTAGCCACCATTTTGACCTTAGATTTCCTAGCCTCCAGAACGGTGAAAAATAATCCATGCTGTTTAAGCCACCCAGTCTTGTGGGGAAATGGGTTCTATTTGCATAAACGGTTAAGAAAAAAGCTTAGGGTGGAAAGCCGCCACCACGGGGCGAAAGCGCATGAGGTTAGCTAGTGAGCTATTGTAATGGGATCACGAGTAACTTGTTTTACCACCTGCGGGGAGTTACTTTCCACCTGGCACCAGTGTACTTGATCACAAACTCCACTTGCCCCCCAGACCTACACACAAGTTAATGATTACTGTCTGATTGTTTTCTCCCCGTTCACACGTGTAAATCTTGTTTTCCCTCACGTTCACCACGTGGGTGATATCCTGAGAGCTCAATAAATACGGAGACGAAACCCTTCTTCGGGTTTTTGTCTCCTCTTGGACGTTAGTCACTTTTGTTTTCATTTCTGCATCCCCTCTCTTTCTGCACAGGAGAGAACTCCAGACTCCTAGTCTGTGACATTTTGTTTTGGCAGCCCAAGCTAACTGACAGAACCATCATTACATAGAGGAGAAAACTGAGATTAAGAGAGGTTGAGTAACTGACCTTGTAAGGACTGGAATGTGATGAAGGCAGGATTCAGACGTACTTAGTCTGATTCGAGGTCTGCATTTCCCACTGTTAGGGTTGATTGTGATAAAGGCTACGGTTCCTGTGTGTTTTCCTAGCTGCTCCTCTTTCTGTGATTTGGGGCTCCCGTCACACCCTCGTTTGGCCTGGAAAAAGATCGTGTCTTTGTTTGCACTGTAGCTTTCTTATTGTTTCAGAGGCTGTGCCCTTTATTCACCTGTAAGAGCTAGGGCTTTAAAAATGTTTGCAAAAAGGATCCTAGTATAGTGCCTGGGTGGGTATTTATCAAGTCCTCATTTGAATGAATATGTTTTCAGTAAAGCTAAAACTGCCTCTCCTCATGAAGTTTCTGTTTCTCTTGGCTCTTTGCTCATAGAGGTCCTATCACAGGCTGGGTTGCTGCAAAGCAAATTCTAGATTGTATTGATGCAGGCTGTATGCGGGTCATTAAGGAGCGTCCCTGGGACACTATGCCTGGGGAAGGGAGAGGGCTGCAGAAGGGCTGGGTAGAAGTCAAGATGTGTTTGAGGGCCAGCCCCATGGGGATCACTTAAACTACAGTGGTCTTTGAGGTCCTGAGTTAAGCCAGATAGGCAGGTCTTCATATTCCTTAGTGACTCCGCCTCTGGATACAGGCTGCCAGGAAGGGCCATGGCAGCTGAGGCCCATTCCCTGATGGGGCTGACAGCTGAAAGCTGTCCACTGTGACCCCCAGAAGCTGGACCTTTAAACCCAAAGGATACAGAGGTCCTTTATCGGGGAGACCTACGTGGTGTATCATGGCATCCATACGAACAAACGTTGATTCAGAATGAGTGTTTGGCAGAATAGGAGCCCAGCATGCAGAGTGTTTTCATTATTACAGAATGTTCCTTTCCTCTCTTGAGCCAGATTTTCTTTTAGGACTCTTGGCAGACACCTAGAGATCTTATGTCTGTAGAGGATCTTTTAGAAAGGTTTTCACATATGTCTCCTGTGAGATTCCCTTCTAAGAAACTTCCACCTCCAAAATCTAGCTGTAAATACGTTTTCTCCTCTTTCCTTCACATCTCAGGAAGAAGTTACCTTTTCCTTTCTCAGGTCAATTTCCCTACTGTGAAAATTAACCTTTACTTTGACCCTTGCTGACCTCCCAGAGAGCCTTGTCCCCCCTCCATGATTCTCCCTTGAGCCGCCTCCATTTCCTTCCTCTCCAATGCAGGGGGAGCCTCTAAACATCTTCGTCCAGGTGATAGGGTCTAATAGGGGAGTAGCACACTAATAGTAGCATTTGGTGAGGAATGTTCTGGCAACAGCCACACAAGATGGATGTGGGAATCTAGGCCTGGACGCAGAGACAGCAGAGACGAGATGGAGCTCTGCTGTGAAATGCAGTGTGACTCCTCATCAGCCGGTTCTTCTAGAGAGCCCTAATTAATAATTCTTGGTTGCTTGTTACTTCATGCAGCCCATTAGGGTTCAATTGGTAGGAAGTCCCACAGTAAAGCAGGAGGAATGGGGGGTTTTGGTGTCGTTCAGGACTGACGTTGACTTCTAGCCAGTTAGGATGTGAATACATGTTCAGTCTCCAGACTTTCTAGAAGAATGAATTGGGACCCACTTTGAGTCCTGCTGGAAGCAGAGACTGAGATATTGCCCAGGTGTCTGAATGCCTGCATTGGGATCCCTCGTTTTCCGATGGTCTGTAGTCTCCTATACCTGTGACACAGGACACAGAAGAGCCTACTCATGTGAACACAAGTGAAGGACACCGTGGGGGACTTGACACTCAGGTGGGAAGGAAGCTGGGGCCCGTGTCCTGTCACCCCTCCAGGCTCAGCTCTTCTGCTCTTCTCAAACTTTCCCTGCGGCCACCAGGTGATTCTTCTTTGCCACTAGTTCAGTATGTCATTTTCAGCTTCGTAAGATGGGAAAGTTACATACATAGTCCAGGAACCAAGGTCCGGAAATCGTGCCTTTTTACCTCCCAGCACTCTTGAAGGCCTAGATGCAAATACCCTTCCCCCACCTCTCCCATAAATGCAGACTGACGACACAATTAGAGAAATGTTCTGACCACTCCATTGAAGTTAAAGAAAATTCAACCTCTGCTGCCACGTCTCTGCTTTCGGACCCGTCTTTCTACTTCTCTGCTTCTACTTCATCATAAAGTCATTAAGTAACATTGCACTTTGTGCCTCCCCCCAACCGGAAAAGAAAACCTGTTAGCCTCAGTTTCCTCCTCTGAAATATGTGGTTTAGTTAAGGCCTCCCTCCAGAGGTTGCTGTAAGGGGGACATTCAGTGAGAGGACACAGGTAAAGACCACTACGTGGCATCTAGCACACGGGAAGCCTCCGTACACAGCAGCTCCCTCCCCACTTTAAGGCTGTTCCTTTAAAGCTACCAGTTTAGATAGAGCCTACTGGTCAGGAGCCATCTCTACCCTGGCTCCTATAAACAAATGGGCCCGATTGCTTGCTGATTTTTTTTTTTTTTTTTTTTTAAGAAATGAGAGACCGAGAGCAGAGGATGGGCAAAAGGAGAGACAGAGCGAGCATGTGTGAGCACAAAAGTTGGAGGGGAGAGGGAGAGAGAGCATCTTAGGGAGGTTCTGGGCTTAGCTTGTAGCTCAGTGTGAGCCCCAGTCTCCTGACCATGAGACCTGGATGCTTAGGGGCACACAGGTGTCTCAGTCAGTTAAGCTCAGTTCATGATCTCGTGGTCACGAGGCTGAGCCCGCATCGGGCTCTGTGCTGACCGCTTGGAGCCTGGAGCCTGCTTTGGGTTCTGTGTCTCCGTCTCTCTCTGCCCCTCCCCCAGCGGCACTCTGTCTCTCTCTCAAAAATAAAACATTGGAAAGAAAAAAAAAGTTGGATGCTTAACTGACTGAGCTACCCAGGTGTCCCTGACTTTACATTTAAACCCAGTGTCCAAATTCCCATCCTGCTTTTCCTGGTGAGCTATCTTCTCAACGGTAATTAAACAGATGTCCTCTGTGCTGGGAGAATGCAAGACTGCACACACACACAAACACAACATGGAAGTAAGACATAAATGCTTGCCGAGTACCCTGAGCTCCAATGGCTTGTGCCATTCCACTTAAGGATGATGTATTATTTTTGTTGTCACTACTAGGCTGAATAGAACAAGATGGTTTCTTAGTGCTGAAGTGGGCATGAGAGGACCTACTTGTCATTGTCAACCTCTACCAACATACCACAGTTAACCAATACACTTGAGGAAGATTTGTCCTTGCCTTTGGTGTTGCCTTTGAAGAGTTAAAATTCCTTCTGTATTGTGAGCTCCTGAAAATTCATTTTAAGTCAACAAGCAAGGAATTGGTCACAAGGAAGGGCAGAACAAAAATAAGACTATCATGCAGTTGTGTCTTAGGCAAAGAATCGGCCAGAGCTTTCCCTTGTTTCCGTGGAAACTTCCACAACTGCAATCAAGGCTCAGGGGGCAGCTGGATTAATGCTGGTGTAGGCAAAAGGAAGTAGAGAGTAATTATGTTTAATCAGATTAATCAAATGCCTATTTGTAAGTGAATTTTAAAAAATGACTTTGCTTTGAGGCAGTTGACTTTTAATTTGTTTCATGATTGGCCTTCTTATTCTCTACCTGGCACGTTACCTTGATTGTTTTGACACTCACCTGGCAGAGGGATGGAGAGAAAAGGCTGCGGGTGTCAGGCCTGGGTTGGGACTCTGGCTTTGCTACCTAGCATTGGTAAGACCTTGAGTAACTTACTCCTTGGAACTTGAGTTTTTCCAACAGTCAAATGGGATTTTAATTTTTTTTCAATTATTAGAGTGCATATAAAATAGCAATGTATATACAAAGAGCCCAGAATGAAGTAATTTTAAAAATGCTATCGTTCCTCTCTCCTTGCCTCCCTATTTCAGAAAATATCCAGTGGTTTTTAGCCCTGGGATAATATCGGTTGCTATCATTTTTCTATGAAGTACTACATTAGGACACAGAATATTTCATGCCTAGTGCTGCCACAAACACATCCAGATTCAGAGATGAAATTGCTGAGGCCGTGTACTTCAGTGGGTTTGAATCCAAGCTCTGCCACTTAGAAATGTGTAAATATGGTATGGGCAATTAGGCTCTCTGTGCCTCAACTCCCTCCTCTGTAAAATGTGGTTATTAATATCTACCTCCTAGCATTACACTGAGGATTAAGTGAGGATTAAATTAAATGAGGAGTAATTAATGTATTTAAAGCAATTGGTATGGTGCCTGGCAAATGTTAGAACTGTTAGGCCTCACTGTTACAGTCTCTAGGTGATGACTCTAGCTGGCTGCCAGCTCGCAGACCCCATCTTTGGGATTTGCCTCCATCCACTACCCCTTCTCCCCTACTGATGTTTGTGTTACACAAATGGATCACTCCTCCAAGTTGTCGTTGTTTGGATAAGGCAGGAAAATGTGAACTCTTTCCTTGGTTTGGGAGCAGGGAGCACTTGAGCCAATGAATGGTGGGTTGCTGAGCTGAAAGGTTATACAGACACCGATCTGAGGCCATGATCTAAGCCCTGATGGTTGGATAGAGAAATCTTTTCTATGAAGAGAAGTAGGAACGTGGGGCAGATATGAGAGAAAAGTCATAGAAGAGAAACTCAAGGACCCATACGACATGGTGAGAGGCTTGGGAAAATGACTTTCCAGTTCCTGAGACCAACCTGAGGAACGTATGTGCTTGCATCTCGGAGAGCTCCAGATTCTTAGACCAACAAGTCTTTCATTTCCAACCCCTTCCTTGACCAGCTGAAGCAATCCTCTCTGTTCTGTGCGCATAAAGAAGCTATGATTAAAACACTGAACCTCAGGGGTACCTGGGGGCTTAGTCAATTGAGTGTCCTACTTCAGCTCAGGTCATTATCTCCTGGTCCTTGAGCTCAAGCCCCACATTCAGCTCTCTTCTATCATTGCAGAGCCAGGTTCTGATCCTCTGTCCCACTCTTTGTCCCTTCCCTGCTTGTGCTGTCTCAAAAATAAACATTAAAAAACAAACACTGAACTTCAGCAGGAAAGACCATCTGTGGTCTACAATTGTTTTTTGCTCACATAGTTGAAGAATTTTGAAACTATCTGTACACATTTTCCAGTTGACATCTTGAATTTTTATCTTCAGTTTAAATGTCATATATTGTAGAATCTAACAATACTTTAATTTCAAGATATGCTTCATACGTATTGTATTAGATTATGCACAGCTAAGACAGAATACTATCCAACTATGACCCACTATCATTATAAGATGCACCCCAATTTAAGAGGTGTTAAGAATGTGGGGAAAAAACCCCTGCATCTCTTAGAGTCATTGAAATGTGATTATAACAAAGATATACTCTTTTGCAACATGTTTCAAACATTAAAAATAAAACTACAGTATCTTTAAGGCTTGAAGTCTTCACTATCCAATATAGTAGTCATTAGTGGCTGTTCAAGTTTAAATTAATTAAAACTAAGTGAAATTAAAAATTCAGTTCCCTCATTATCTTAGCCATAAGTATGTAATAGCCACAAGTGCCTACTTGGTGCCTAACCTATTAGTGCAGGTAGAGAACACTTTTCTCACTGCAGATGATTCCATTGGACAGAGATGCTCTAAAAGTTAAAAATTTCTTCTGAAGTCATTTATCATTATACCTGTTATAAGAACTCATTTGATTAAAATGTCTACACCAGGGCACCTGGGTGGCTCAGTCGGTTAAGCATCCGACTTCAGCTCAGGTCATGATCTCCCCTTTGGTGAGTTGGAGCCCCGCGGTCCAGCTCTATACTGACAGCTCAGAGCCTGGAGCCTGCTTCGGATTCTGTCTCCCTCTCTCTGCCCTTATCCTCACACTCCATGTCTCTCTCTCTCAAAAATAAATAAACATTAAAAAATTTTAAAAATAAATAACTCAGCCTACACATAACATTTTTTTAAATGTTTTTATTTTTTGAGAGAAAGAGAGAGGCAGCGTGAGCAGGGGCGGGTCAGAGAGAGAGGGAGACACAGAATCTGAAACAGGCTCCAGGCTCTGAGCTAGCTGTCAGCACAGAGCCTGATGCGGGGCTCGAACCCACAAACTGTGAGATCATGACCTGAGCTGAAGTCAGACACTTAGCCAACTGAGCCACCCAGGTGTCCCATAACATTTTTATAAGTAAACAAGAGGAAACATTTAAGCATGTGTCACTTAGTCAAATGGAAGGACTGGATTTCTTTCTCTTATGTCGTTGGGTTCAACATTGATTCTATTACTAATTGTTAATGTTATAAATGGAAGCACTGAGAAATTTTCTTCATGCAAATAAGTAGATGAAAATTGAAAGTTTTATTAAATCATTGCTGCTCAATTCTCTGAACTTAAGAGTTTATGAGCCAAAAATCAGAAAATGATCTATCTTCCAAATTTATATTTCAGAATTCTTCAGCTGACAACTTGATTAGGCACTTCTTCAGTTCTGTTCAAATCAAAGAGATGAAAACTACTTGACTTGCAAAATAACTTGGCATTACAGTCATCTACTTTCTTAATTTCTGGGACTTATCAAGACTTAAGTTATTGTGAATTAAACCTTTTACTCTTTCCCTTAGAAGCGCTGTATTTGGGGTACCTGGGTGGCTCAGTCAGTTGAGGGTCCGACTTTGGCTCAGGTTATGATCACACAGTTTATGGGTTTGAGCCCCGTGTCGGGCTCTGGAGCCTGCTTCAGATTCTGTATCTCCCTCTCTCTCTGACCCTCCCCTGCTCACGCTGTCTCTCTCTCTCAGAAATAAATAGAAAACATTTTTAAAAAAGCCTTAGAAGTGCTATATTTAACCTAACATATTCAGAATAGGTTAAGAACATATTGCTAATTTTAATATACCTTTACCAATACCAAATATTGTGCAAATGCTTTTTTCTTATCCTATATTTTAAATAATATTTTTTCAGAAGATGAAGATTTTAATTTATTTAACTGTGAAAAATATTGACCATAAACCCTAATTAGAGAAGCCTTGCTTACTTGTAAATTATAGTTACTTCGTGATAGGAAAAGCATGACTTCAATTTAGCACTAAAATCAATATGGTGCTTTGTTTTGAGAAGCAGTATAAGAGCCAAAGAGAAATTATGGAATGCAGTTGTTAAGGTAGATCAGGTTAGGATTAAAATGATGACAAATATAATGAATTCATTTTTATAATGTTGCAGAATAGTAAATGAATAAGTTCTTCTCTAATTTGTAATAATGCAAGGTGACGTGTTGGTGAGAAAATGTTATGTATGAAGCAAGAAGCAAGGAGTTTTACAAAATATTTGGTGATTGGTAATTGGCATGATAACTTTTTAGTAAACTTATGTGAATGTAGATGTATAAAACTCTGGTGTTTGGTTTTAGACAACTAAGGTGGAATCATACATAAAAATAAATAAGCCCCTTAATTTTATTAGACATTTCCTTTTGTAACTAATGAAAGTGAAGGGTATATATTCATAGATGCTAATTATTTGGCAGCTAGAATATAATTAAATATTTGAAAATTTGAGGTGGCAAATATTAAACATTTTGCTCATGAAATTAGGTGAGAGTTGACCATAGTTGGGATATGTATAATATAATTTGATGAAATGGATTTTAGATATCATATTAATAATACATGCAAATCTGAAAAAATTCATTACAAAATTTTATCCGAGATTGTTTTCTAATGTGACTTTAAAAATATAGTAATCCCAGAAAATATTCCACTTCTATTTGAAAGAACAAGCATTAGAAGTCATTACGATTTGACTGACTTGTTTCTTTCCAAGTAGTGACAGATTCCAGAGAAGACTTGGAGAATAGTTGAACATTATAACTTTTATTTAAATATGTAAGGAAAAAAGCCATTTTTAGAGATCCATATTTTTCTGCTCTCTTTGGTTTGATTCCTTGGAACTCTTCCTTAAGAATGAAGTATTCTAGGGCATCTGGGTGGCTCAGTTGGTTGTGTCCACCTCTTGATTTCAGTCAAGTCATGATCTCCTGGTTCATGAGATCGAGACCCACTGTCAGGCTCTGAAATGATAGCACGGAGCCTCCTTGGGATTCTTTCTCTCCCTCTCTACCCCTCCCCCCCCCCCACACGTGTTCACTCTCTCTCTTTCTCAAAAATAAATACACTTAATAAATTGTAAGGTATTCTGACAAGGGCTAGTGGTTGGAAGATGAGAAATTATAAAAGCACCCACTATTCCATCAACCTGTTCCAACATAGATCTGAGTTCAGAACCTAGGCTAAAATGCCCCTGGGCAAGACGGCAGCCTTGTAGGTTTCCGATGCTTGGAGAATGTGCGGGCTTTGTTGCTTTGGAGAGTCCTACCCTGTGGCAAGGTGCTCGAGTAAGATTTGAGATGAATGAGATATTTGTCCTTACTTCACAGAGACCAGAGAAGGACTTTTGGAAACAGCGTCACATTCTCATTCTCAGACTAGATGAATTTTAGGAAAAAGTACAGGCTTCAGAAGTTGAGGATCTGGGAAAAAAATCTGTTAGAACAACATGTGACCGCACAGCCCTTGGAAAGTGTGTGTATCAGTCTGAAAATCACTGGTACACATGCTTGTTTATAAAACTGTGGTTTTTAAAAAATATGAAAGGGGCACCTGGCTGGCTCAGCCGGTGGAGCAGGCAACTCTTGATCTAAGAGTCCAGAGTTTGAGCCCCACTTGAGCATAGAGATTACTTTAAAATATTATTAAAGTTATTAGGACAACATTAAAGCGAATTTCAAAAAAAATCACAATTTTACTGGCCTTACGTGAGGTAACTGTCCACATTCTCTCCTAGGTTTCTACTGTCCATATACCGTGTATATATGTTTTAATGTAATGGTGGTCTTAGTAAACCCAGAGATGTGGGCTCTGCTGTTTTTTTCTATGTTGCTGTTTTTCTGAGGTAACGTTGGGTAATATTCCAGGTGGTACCCAGAGCACATATGAACCACTTATCACCAATGGTTAGCCCACATGTCTGTACTAAGACTATTAGCTTGTATTCCCTCTGTAACAAATCATCACAGAATCCGCGGCTTAAAACAACACACATTTATTATCATACTGTTCTGGAGGTCAGATGACCTAAAATCAGGAGTTTGGCAGGAGTGCATTCCTTCTGGAGGCTCTAAGGGGAAACCAGCCTCCTTTCCTCTTCGGCTTCTAGAGGCCACCTGCGCTGCTTGACTCAGGGCCCCTCCCTTCATCTTCAAGCCAGCGGTCATTATCTTCAAATCTCTCTGTTGTTCCTCTGTCACTGCTCCCCTCCCTGATTTGTAAAGGACCTTGCGATTATATTGGGCCCATCTCGATAGCCAGGCTACTCTCTCCATTTACTTATTATTTTTTAATGTTTTATTTATTTCTGAGAGAGAGACAGACAGGGGAGGGGCAGACAAGAGAGGGAGACACAGAATCTGAAACAGGCTCCAGGCTCTGAGCTGTCAGCACAGAGCCCGATGTGGGGCTCAAACCCAGGAACCGTGAGATCATGACCTGAGCCGAAGTCAGTCGCTTAAACGGCTGACCCACCCAGGTGCCCCTACTCTCTCCATTTAAAGGCCAGCGGATTAGCAGCCCAATTTCCCTCTGCCACCTACCCTAACAGATCTACAGGTTCTAGGGATTAGGACAAACATTTTGATAGGCTATTTATTCTGCCTACTACAGACCCTAAAATCAGTTTGACTGTCACTGAATTTCCCTCCCCCCCTTTTTTTCTGGAAAAAAACAAAAAGGCCATTTGGTGTATTCTCATTCCATGTTGCTTGCCTGCCAACAGTGTACCGCACTCTCCGCTAAAACATATTTAGGAACAGCCTTGCTCAATGTCCTTACAAATATGATTATTGTTAACATTTTCAATTATTTAACATTTATTGAGCACCAACCATGCGCTAAGAACTCTTCAAAACATACAATTAGTCATGGTTGTTCCCTAAAGGGCTTCCTATTTAAAATTAGACAGACAAGTCTAAAATTAGACAGATGCAAGTGTCTATGAAAAGCAGTGCTTTGCAAAAGGACTGCATATCCCAGACAAGTCAGATGTAGTGCTTCCTATCCTGTGTTCCCGAAACTCCTCTTCGCTCTCCTAAGACCTAGAAATGTGCTCTATACAGAAAATACACACTGAAAGTTTATGTAGACAGGAAGAAATGTTGTGTAAATGCTACTTACGAGCAGTTTTTATAGAGTTTGGAACAACTGCCTTGGATTTGTATCTCCTATCTTACAACAAATAAGGTCTTTTTGTGTTCTAGGGTTAGTAGGATTTAGCAATGAAAATATCTCTTAAATGATGCACAGTATGAGAAGTAATTGATAATTAGATGAAGAAAGTTTCAAAAGCTCCTACTGGGAATGTCAAGCCAAGCTCTGAGAAGTCCAGAGCCATTTAAGATACTGTTTCACACTGTAACTCAAGAGCAACCAGAAAACCATTTCTACAGGTTAGAAGATCGAACCAACCATTTTGTTAGTGTCTTAGGATGGCTGGTTGAAATATAAACATGTACATATTACTTGTTCTAAACTTTTAATGGGTTTCCCTGGCAATAACTTTCTCCCTGTACCAGGTCTAGGGAGGAGGGTTGGCAGAGGTGAATTCAGTTTATGTACTTGCCACCCACCCCTCCCACCCCCCTTGCCTTTTTTAAAATGGAAGCATGTTTATGATAATATTTTAAAATACCAGTATGGGGGCACCTGGGGGTTAAGCTTCGGTTAAGCATCCAACTTCAGCTCAGGTCATGATCTCATGGTTCATGATTTCGAGCCCTGCATTGGACTCTGTGCTGACAGCTCAGAGCCTGGAGCCTGCTTCAGATTCTGTGTCTCCCTCTCTCTCTCTGCGCCTTCCCTGCTCACACTCTCTGTCTCTCAAAAATAAACATTAAAAAATTTTTTTAAATACCAGTATGTTTTGTTTGATGGACTCTAGGGGCCAAACCTCTTCATTTATTTGATGATAAACGAACTGAGAACCCAAGGTAAGGTGAGTTGCTTAAACTCATAAAAGAGTTACTGTTCTCTAGTTAATATCAGGGTCAGCACTTGGATCACAGTGACCTGTAATACCAGTGGGTATTCTTCCATTTCACCTTGATGCTCCTTGTCTGCGTCTTCAATCTCCTCTGCCCTCCACTGGTACCCATATTTTCCCTACAGCTCTTTAAAATTAAATAAAGGGGGAATATTTCTGCAATGTTTTGTATGCACTATCATTGACTTTTCCCAAATGTTCTTCCAAAATGTCAGGTAGACTGTCAGAGCATCCATCTATAGCTTCAAGGAGAGGCCCAAATTGTAATGCTCCCTGAAGAACGATGACATGATGCTCCCCTGTGAGGATGATTGATGAGGACGTGAGGTCCTCTGACCTGGCCGGTTAGCACTTTGGGCACAAGCACGGGTGAAGGCCTCTGCCTGCTCTCACCACAGAGCACGGGACCAGGGGTTCCACCACAGTATGCCAGCCACATCTGGCTGTGCGAGACCGGTTGTTATATAAATTAAAAGAAGTTACTGTTCATCCCACCCCCTTCCCACAATCACAGTAGCAGATGGAAGAGCTGAGACACGGTCTTGTTCCTAGGGACCAGTGCTCTTGTTGGAAGAAGACTTCAGGGCCGGTCTCACCCTTTCTGCATTTTTGCTTCATGCTGAAGCGTGGCGTCTCGAGCCTTACCAAGTCAATTTCTAAACTGCTTCATGCCACCTCCCTCTGATTGTACAACATTGCTTTCATTTAAATCTAGGTCCATCACTGACCACCTGTGTGAGAGCTGGCATGTTTTACAGCCCCCGCCCCCCCCCCCCCATAGTTTGGTTTCCTCATCTGTAAAACATAGGCAATTTTGGCATCTACCTCCTAGGATTTCCACGAAGGTTTCATGAGAAATCATAGGAAAAGCACTTAGAAAAACTAATTAGGCACAGTATTAGTGTTTAATAAATCATGCTTTATTCTTGTTGTTATTAATTCATTTAATATATACCAATGGGGCAACTACTCTGTGCCTAGGGCTGAGGCAGGTACGTGGGGCAATTAATAAGATAAAAACCTTACTCTCAAGGAGCTCCCAGTCAGCTGCAGAGAAGCTTGTGTAAAAGACAAGGACAATTTTGAAAGACCTAGGGAGATCTCAAAGTAGATGGTGACTAATCGTGGAGGTGAGACTTCTAAGCAGACCTCACAATAGGAAGAAAGGGTCAAGCAGAGACAGGAACAAATTGCCTAAGGATAAGATGGTGTCTTCTGTGAATATCCCCACTGCCTGGGACAGTAGTGCTGGTTCTTGCTAAGGGTTTAGCGGCATCGAGATTAACAATTGTGTTTTTTTAAATTGTGAATAAAGTGGAGCAGCTAGAGCTAAATTGATTATTACATCAAGGAGGGTAAAGGAAAATAAAATTTTTCATCATGTCCCCAGTGCCTAAACTGTGCTTGAGGAATAGATAACCTCAGGCAGTTACAAAACATATTTTCTAGAAACTTTAAGGCAGCACTATCTGGTAGGAATATAATTTAAGCCACAGAAATAATTTCAAATTTTCTACTGTCCACATTTAAAAGGAAAAGAAGCAGAGAAAATAAAACTTAATAATATGGTTTAATTAACTGGATACATTAAAATTATCATTTCAGTGTGTTGTCAACATAAAAATCATCCATGAGATATTTACATTTGTTTTGGCAATCTGAGTTTTTGCATTCCATTGTTGTACATTGTCTACTTATAACACATCTTAGTTCATACTAGCTATGTCTTCTTAAATTCTTTTTTTAATGTTTATTTTTGAGAGAGAGAGAGAGAGAGAGAGAAAGAGAGGTAGGTCTGAGAGAGGGAGATGCAGAATCCAAAGCTGGCTCCAGGCTCTGAGCTGTCAGCACAGAGTCTGACAAAGGGCTCGAACTCACAAACTTGGAGATCATGACCTGACCCAAAGTCGGATGCTCAACCGACTGAGCCACCCTGGTTCCCCCAGTCTAGCTATGTTTTAAGTGCTCGATAGTCATATCACACTAGTGGTTTCCATACTGGACATTGCAAATCTAAAAATTTTAGTGATATTGGAGATGAAAAGAAAACTGCATACTTGAAAATATTTTACCTCCAAAAATAAACTAAAATAATCTGGGTAATTCTACATGTCATAAACAGTTCTCTGTTGGCAGAACATACTAAGATTGTTTCAATAATCCCCTCTCTAAAAGTTTTCCAGGAATAAAGGCAAACACAAATCAAGTCTGACGACTTGCCTGACGTGATGATTAATTAAGACATATGGGTGAGCATAAAGCAAGATTTCCTCCTATAATCAGTCTTCTGCTGACCTTCATTAAGGACAAAGGGCATTTTAATGGATGAAGCCTTCACCTTTAATAAGCCTTTACTCTGTTATTTCCTATGGAACCATTCATTAGATTAACAAAACAATCTTAGCTGGCTAATGACAGAACTGTGGTCAGAACCCCAGGGGTAGCCTAAGTCACCATTAGAGCCTGAAGGCAAAATGTCACTTGGGCCACCTCATCCAATCCAGTCAAGAATACATTGACCTCTAATTGTATTCAGAGAGTTCAAGAGCTCAAGAGGTTACAGATGAGGGTGAGTGGATCCATGCTTTGTACCATCATGTCAGCTCGGAACAAGGATATATGTAAGCATAAAAGAGATTGGTATGGGCAAGGGTGAGGCATTTAGTTTCTGCTTCTAAATGATATCCCTGTTTATCATGGACTCCTTTAGAGGAGGTATATTTGTTTATTGTTCAAATACAGTTTTAGTTTGGAATAATTCTAGATTTGCAGAACAATTGGCAAGATGGTACAGAGAATGCTTTGTGTACCTATCCCCAATTTCTCCCTTACATAACCATGGTACATTTGTCAAAACCAGGAAATCAACATCGGTACATTATTATTAAGAAAACCCAAGATTTTACGTTGACAAACAAAATTTCTCAGCAGAGAGAATTGTGTAAAAACCACAATATTAAGGCACTTTTGGATCTTAATTAAAAAAAGATGACTTCTATCTTGGAGAGAAGAGGAATAGGAGTCAAGGATGCAAGAGGTAGAATGATGACATCAACCCAGGATGGACATTGGGACGAGCTCTTAAAGTCAGTTCAGAAAACACTTCTTTATGAAGACTTCCCCAACCATATGCCAGTAGTGTTCTCACTAGAGGACAAACCTTCACAACACTTTGTGTTACATTGCCTGGGACTGATAATCACCCACATGCTAGTTGAAAAAAAGAAAAGGGACGTGAGTATTCAAGGTACAGTTATTATAGCTTCTCCTGCCACACTTCTTGCCACCCATCACTCTCTGTTAGCTAATGTGCTGTTCAAAAGCATCTCTGAAAGTTTTACACATGAAGAATTTACATTGGGTCCCTTACCTTTTGAATTCTTGAAAGGGAGATACATACCTCTAAAAATAAATAGTTTTGGAATCATCATAGATAACACATCTTAGCAAATTGAGGTAAAGGTACTCTTAAAATGAATTCAGGGGGAATTGAGTCTACTCAATTTGCTACTGACTTTATTTAAATGTTAAAAAAAATTTTAATGTTTATTTTTACTGAAAGAGAGACAGAGTGCAAGCAGAGGAGGGGCAGAGAGAGAGTGGTAGACAACAAATCTAAAGCAGGCTCCAGGCTTAGAGCTGTGAGCATAGAGCCCAAGACAGGGCTTGAATCCACGAATTGCAAGATCATGACCTGAGCCAAAGACAGATACTTCACTGACTGAAGATTAACCAACTGAGCCACCCCTACTACTGACTTTAAATTCAACAAATATAATTTGAGCAACTGCCATCCACTTGGCATGTTCTAGGTGTGCTGTGAGGGCCACTTCTATAGGAACAAGAATGTTTCTCTCTTTGACTCTAAGTTCCTTGGTGGTAGGGACTCTGAGAACTGCGTCTTATTTAATCCCTTTCACTCTTAGACACTCAATGTCTGCAACATTTTCCAATATCTAGGAGATGCTCAATCATGTTATTGAACCAATAATGGACAAGTAACTATTAAATGGATAGACTGGTTTGAATGAATGAAAAGATGAGCTAATAGAGGAGTAATTCCTAGTCATTGTCCTTGAAGAGATTACCCACTGGAAAGAGGCATACAGAAACACAGAGAGGACTATAATGCATGGTGGAATGAAGTAAATACCATTTAACTTAAGCCCACTTAAAAATTTAAAAAAAGCACTTCTGAGGTTGGGGTGAGAATGTCACCTCTTGGGAAAATAAGCTAGGGGTAGGGCAGTAATTTCATTATCCACAAGGAGGGATAGGATGTCACAGTCAGAGGTGGGAAGAGAAACACGTGAGAACATTCTAGCTGTGAGAACAGCGTGGACGAGCACAGCCAAGTGAGAAATCATGAACGTTTGAAGACTTTGGTTTAGACAGCTTATATGGCGTACGTAGGTAAGTAAGGGAAAAGAAAGGAGATTCATACACTGGGTCTACATTATGTGTATCCTTGAATGCCTGGGTTTGTCAATTTGAAGTGACAACACAGGTAAATCATGAGGAAAAGCTGGGTTGGCATGAGGGTCATAAAGTAAGTTTGTTTTAGCACATCTTCCAAATACCTAATAGTGCTAAGGAAAAGATTGGATTTACAGGAAAGAAAAAGGGCTTTGTGATAACACAATGCTACAATTTGTCTTTAGATTCTGTAATAAGAAATCAGGATTTCTCCTGTGTGTAACATAGGAGTCTATGTTGTGATTCAATCATTCTATCTGTCCAGCCAATGAAATAGAAAGAAAGCCATTAAAGCAATTTTGTTAAATAAACAATTGGTCATTTTGGAAGTTAATACTTTTTTCTTTATGTTACATTAAAAGGTATGGGATCAAGCTGACCTGAGCTTTCCAAACAGAAGCCGAATAATCAACTTCATGTTATTTTTTAAATTTTATTTATTTATTTTAGAGAGAGAGAGAGATTGACTGCAAGGGAGGGACAAAGAGAGAGAGGGAGAAAAAGAAAGAGAGCATGAACAGGGGAGGGGCAGAGAGAGACGGAGAAAGAGAATCCCAAGCAGGCTCTGCACTGTCAGCAACAAGCCTGACATGGGGTCAGACTCACCAACCAGGAGATCACGACCTGGGCCAAAATCAAGAGTCAGATGTGTAACCAACTGAGCTATCCAAGTGCCAGCGTCTTGAGTGGGCCAAGTATTCTTAGTTCTAGCAAAGAAAAGTCCCACGAGCATCTCATTAATGCCCTTTATTTCAAAATTTGTCATTGCAGTGGAATAACTATGCTTGTAGGAAAGTCTTCTTTGGGGAAAGGACATGCTGGGCCACTTTGCTGAGTGGTTCTTCTCTATGTGCATTTCCAGGGCCTTACGCTGCTCTTGCTGGGTGCCTCGGTGGCTAACTCTGAGAGTGGTAAACCCCCTCAGTTCCCAGCCCCAAGCTTGCTGGGTGTAAAGATAGAGGGTATCAGCAATAATTGCTGTGTGTGCTGTGTGTGCACATCTGTGGTGGTCTTCTGCATTGAGATTCTGGCCAGAGCCAGGCAGCAACCCACCCCACCCCACCCCCCAACCCCCGCTCTTAATTTTTGCTGTCACACCATTAAAGGAAATGAGATTATGGCACAAATCATCCTTCACGTGACTTCAGCATCGAAGGTTAGTGAGATATTGCAGAGATAATTCCACAGCCGCCATGGCCCTTGATAATAATTGCAATGTGACCACAGGGGATCACCTTCTAATAGGCTTTGTTCAGTCAATTCAGAGTCTGTTGTGTGCTCTGAGTTTGGATAATTAAAGTTGTGTCTCAGAAGCCACATGTGGTAGCTCATAATTATGTAGTCGAGACTGAGAGGAAACTGAGGTGACTGACACCCGGGCTGGAGTGAAGAACAGGGGCCCTGGTGACCAGGAAGAAAGAAACCAGTCTTCTCATTTGGGAACAGGGGGATGGTGTTCACTCCACAGCATCCATTGCTTTATTTATTTTAAAACAAAAATGAGTAATTACAGCCCTTCCCAGTCCAATCCCTAACCCTCTGGAGGGACTTTTCATAACCCTTTTCTCTTGCTTCCAACAAAAGAATGGTAGCTGACCTGGGCAGCGAAGAAAACATACATGGCTTATTGAAACAGCATCGTGGTTTAATTATTTAATCATTTGCATGTTGAGTGATTTGCATAAAAGCAGGAAAAGTCCCATGTTGGAATTTGGCCTGTACCTCCTCTTATTCCTCACTGGAGAAAAGATCTCAAAATTTGGCCTGGTGTAAGCTCTTTAATTTCAGAGAAATGTGAACTTGGGAAAGCTTAGGTTTGTTATTGTAAGGACACAATATTTGAAAGGAAAACAAATCCAAAGACCGGATCCCGTAGGGCCAAGTTTCCCAAGTCAGTTTATGGCTGTCAAAGAAGCGAAGTACTTGCCTTTCCCCATCCAGTTTGCCCTCGAAAAGGCATTCTTCAGAGCAGGGCAGGCAGACTGCTTTGGTAAGTGGGGGCCTTTCCAACATTTGGAGACTGGGCCCCAGATTTTCTGTGTTAAACCCGTGAGAGATGGCTATTTGATCATTCTGTTTAAAAATTGGAAATGTTAGTACAGATCATCTTTTATCCTAAATCTTTAGACTGACTAGAGGATTCTTGGAACATACTTCTAAGGGGCTTTCAATCTCTGAGCCTTAAAAGTAGAGTTCTGCTTTATTCTTATATAAGACATCTCTTCCTCCAAGTTGTGCCAGCAAAAGGGAGCAGATTTGCTACCCCAAAATATGTTTCTTTGGCATAAAGATTATTTTGAGAGCTAAAAGCAATCAAAACCCAGCAGAAGCTTTTTACCTCCCCCTCAGCAGCCTAAATTTACACTGGAAAGGGAGCATGTACCGGAATAAAGCTATTACCAGAGGTACCTTTTACCTAACATACTTCTCTGCATAACAGGGCAACCTTTGTTTTCCTGCCTTCCTGGGAGTGGCTTTTCTCCCCTTCGCATCCCCAGACCTCTGCCCCTCTTCTTAGCTTAGGATGTTATAGATGTCTCAAATACCTGGCTGCCATTTGAGTTCTCATATCTTTACAGTGTTCCCGTAGCTACATAATTAAATGTGTGTTTCTCCTGTTAATCTCTCTTACAGCAATTTAATTACTAGACTAGCCAAAGAACCTAGAAGGTAAGAAGGGATGACTTTTTTTTATCCCCTACACCAGGTAGACAAACTGCTTCATTCAAACACTGTTGTCTGTCTGAAGTACAGCAAATTTATTCTTCGCCCAATGTGCAAACAACAATCGATATTCGGAATAGTGCCCTTTCCTAAGGCTTTGCCTTCATGAAAATGAAACCTATTTCGTACTGAGCACCATATGGTGTTTGTGAAGAGTGGACACACAGATGCTTCCTAATTAAAGCATTAAAGTTTGTCATGAGCAATGGCAGCCACAGATGATTTTGGCTGGGTGTGTGTAGGGGAGGGGGTCGCTGGGAAGGGATCCCAGAGAGTGGCTGAAGTGGTAGGCTGGCTCCCAGCCTTTTCAAACCCACTCTCTGATTGGTCCTCAGGGAACAGATAATGGCAAGAGGCAGTTAATTTGAAGATAATTGAGAGATCTCTTTCCTGTCTTCACACCATGAAATAAGGTATGGGGCCTCAGCTGGCACTTGCACTCTGGCAGGAAGAAAAGGGCCCAGAATCATCTGCTAAAGCTGCCACCTCATTTTCACCTTCTCGCACAAAGCTGGGAAACCCCTTTCCTGCCTACACCCCCCACCGCCCCCCTCCCCGGACTCCCAGGCATGCACCCTGCACTCTCGGTTATTGTTTCAACACATCGGACCCTAAGTAAGACTTGGCAGGGAGGGGACATTAGAGAACTAGGATGGCCTATCTGGAAAACGAGGCCTGGGCCTCTGAAAACACAAGCTCACAGACCGACCAGAGAAAGAGCACCCCTCAGATGGCAGGTTTTCTTTGAGAAAGGAACTGGTTTTCAAACCTTTTTTTCTTTCCTTTCTTTCTTGGCATCCTTGCTTCTATGTACAAAACTGTGTCTAAACCACTGAAGCCCAAGAATACGGAGGCGCTTTCTCAGGTTCACTTCTCCACACACACAGCTCGTGAGAGAGGGGACATGTACAAGGAATAGACGGGAACCAGGCTCCATGATTCCCTTTGAAAGCTGCCCTGAGAAGGGGAAGAAGTGGATCATTAACAAGATCCTTTCCTCCTTTCTGCCTCCCTTCCCAGCTCCGTTTTTATTCTCTCTTAGGGCCACTTGCTCATAAATTCTAGGAAACGCTTGGTCCAAGTAGGTGGAAAAATCACCTGATTTCCTCTTTGAACACACACTTGTGAAGAACAACTGGAAATTAGAATTACATAAGTGTGAAAAAGAAGGTTGCTCTTTTTCTCTCAAAACGGGAACTCAGTGGTGACAAGCTTATGGGCATAACCATGCTAAAGAACCCCAAAAAGCGAAAAGAGCCAGATTTACCGCATTTATTCCTCATCAGGAGAGCCCTAAAGAAAACGATTTATGGTATTTGGCACACAGGCAGAGAGTGGCAGGGGGCAATCTGAATGAGAAAGCCACGCAGGAGAAGCTGGATTAAGGCAGGATGGCTTGGAGGTCAGGAAAGGTAGCCAGACAGCTGGGTTTGCCAGTCTAATTTCAAGGTTTTTTCTTTTTGAAGGGAAATACATTTTTTTTTCTGTTGTTTTGGTAAGCTGGAGCCAAGTCTGTTTTGCTTCCCTGTGAGCAGTGAGACTGTGGTGATCTCCTCACCAGAAAGCTATCTTTAGGTTTGCTCCTGAGGAGCACCAGATGGGTGAAAATAGTGGTCTCTGTTGTGATTGACTGCCCAGAAGAGACAGAATGGGGATAGATTGCTGGGACCATAGAAATAAAAGAATAGTGGAACTAAAATGAAAAATTTCTGATGATCACATGAGACCCCAAAGAAAGCAAAGAGATAAGATTCAAACTTGTAGAAGAGCTAAACCAACACATGTTTAGTGTTGAGGACAGGCAATTAATAAAGGTATAAAATCAACAAAAATAAAGCAACCCAATAGAAAAACTAGGTAAATGACAGAAATAGATACTTTATGGTAAAGGAAAGACAAATGAGGAATACATACAGGGCAAAATGCGGAGTTCCACTAGTAGGCAGAAAATAGAAATTAAACCCAAAGGACAAGGGCACCTGGGGTGGCTCAGTTGGTTAAGCGTCCAACTTCGGCTCAGGTCATGATTTCACGGTTTGTGGGTTCGAGCCCCGCGTTGGACTCTGTGCTGACAGCTAGCTCAGAGCCTAGAGCCTGCTTCAGATTCTGTATCCCCCTCTCTCTCTGACCCCTCCCTGCTTACTCTGCCCCCCCCCAGAAATAAATAAAACATTAAAAATTTTTTTTAAAAACCCCAAAGAACAATCTAATTTTTACCAGATTAGCAAACAATTGAGAAATCTGACAGTCTCAAGTGCTGATGTGAGTGTAGACAAAGAGGTTGCTGCTACACTCTGGAGTGGGTGTGAGCTGGCACTACCACACCGGAAAATTATTAGGTTTTTTTTGACTCCCTAGTAATTCTGTTTTGGGACATAGCCCCTTGGTAATTTCTGGTATATCTACAAGAATGGCCCAAGCACACTGTTTGTGAGAGCAAAAACCTAGCCAAACATTCTGAAAGGTCATCAGTAGGCAGATTTAAGACTAGAGCATGATCATGGAGTACTCTACAGCAGTGAGAATAGATGAATCAGAGTAGTATATACATAATGCAGAATCTCATAAACAATATTTAGTGAAGAAGGAAAAAAGCCCTAGGTTTTACAAGATTGCATACAGTATGAGGCCATTTTTCTAAAGCCCAAATCAGGCAAATTAAACAATGTGTTATTTAAGTACAGTCAGGGGGCGTCTAGGTGGCTCAGCTGATTCAGGGTGGACCAGCTCAGGTCATGATCTCACAGTCAGTGGATTGGAATCCTGTGTCAGGCTCTGTGCTGACAGCTCAGAGTCTGGAACCTCCTTTGGATTCTGTGTCTCTTTCTCTTCTGCTTCCCCATTTGCAGTCTCTCTCTCAAAAAATAAATATTTTTAAAAAACACTAAAAAAAATGTATAGTTGATTCTCTTTATTCTCAGTAGTTATGTTCTCTATAAAGTTGCAGTGAGCTTAATTAGCAAATCCTGAACCATTGCTCCTAAGGAAAATAAACATACACACCCACCTACACACCCCAGATAGATTATAATCTTAAATTCGAAAAACAACTCCCTCCCCCAGTAGATGCTATTTTCTTTAGTATACAGAAAAGAAAATGAAGTTCAGAACTGTTCAGATTTGCCTAAGCCACCTCACTAACAAGTACCCAGAGCAAGTTGGATTGAAACGTTCACCTGACCCCAGAGCCTGTGCTATTTGCACTAGGCTGCCCTGTCCCTTGCTTTTCCATTCTCTGGTCATTCTGTGTGAGTTGGAATAAGAAGACACAGTGTTGTCTCAATTGACCTCAGGTGTGGTTGTATTTATTTGGGTGATTCAAATTTTTCTCTGCTCTGTGTGTGTCCACAAATGACTGTAAAAACACTCAATCATTTTGGTTGGCTGTTGTGTCAAGGCTACTGGACATGTCTAGTCATGTCTGAAATTCAGTGATGAACCCTTTCTAGACATAAGCGAATCTCCTTACATGCAGGTGTGTGTGTGTGTGTGTATACGAAAATATAAACATTGGATATCACGAAGCATTGTGATGCCCCTTGATTTAATTAACATTAAAATTTTTTCATCTGTAGTTTCCACCATGTATTACATTTATGGTGGGAAAATGATATTAAGTATAATGACCTATATACTCTCAGAGAAGATTGCAAAGCCCCTAATACATACCAATATGGGCTTTCCCTCTCTTTACTCTGAAAAGAAACTGTTGTAATTTTTGTTTTTGAGAGGGTATTTTAAAACTGATATTTCTCGGGGCGCCTGGGTGGCTTAGTCGGTTAAGCGTCCGACTTTCGCTTAGGTCATGATCTCGCGGTTCGTGGGTTCGAGCCCCGCGTCAGGCTCTGTGCTGACTGCCAGCCCAGAGCCTGGAGCCTGTTTCAGAGTCCGTGACTCCCTCTCTCTCTGACCCTCCCCTGCTCACGCTGTCTCTCTCTCTCTCCTAGAAATAAATAAAACGTTAAAAAAAAAACAACAAAAACTGATATTTCTCTAATTATTAGAATGGATAGGAAAGGACAGTAAAGGCATTGACTAGCTTATATGTCTACAAATGTGAGTATACTTTTCTGCAGATCAGCAATAATTAGTTACAAAGTAACTACAGTGTATGTAGCTTTAAGCATATTTATCAGGAAATAAGAATGGTTAAAAGCAAAAATTAGCCGAGGGTTTAACTCCCAAGTTGGAAAAAGGGTAACAACATTCAAAGAAGGAAATAATAAAGAACAGAAATGAATAAAATAGCACATATGTATATACTCTTAGGCTCACAAGTGAGGAATAGAGGTTGACCAAGCCTCAAAGTTGTTTCTTTAGAAATATTCCTAATACTGACAGACTTCTAGAATAAGTGATTAAAAAAAAAGAATTTATCAATTATACCCCAAAGAAAGAACGAAAAGGGAGAAATTACTACAGAAGATAACACTGTTTAGAGATAACATTAAGAAAATGAATAGGAAAGCCACGATCTGGGAAAAAAGATTTGTAAAAAATATATATATGACAAAGGACTTGAACAGAATATATAAAGAATTCTTATAGTCCAAGAATAAAAAGCTGAACAGCTCCAATAAAAACTTAACATACTTCTCAAAAATATATATACATGACCAAAAGTACATGAAAAAGTATTCAATATCATTAAATACAGGGAAATTCAAATGAAAACAAGTTAGATATCCCACTAGACTACCCACTAGAATGTCTAAAATTTTTAAAGATTGATGATACCAAATGTTGATAAGGATGTAGAACTGGAACTTTCCTACTTCGCTGGCGGCGGTGGCCAACCAAGGAGAGGGAGAGGGCGTGGTCACACTGAGGGCTGGCAGTGAGAGCGTGGGTGCATCGTCTGCAGGTAATTTTTAAAAAATACTTGTCCCCCCCCCAAAAATAGCTTTTTGTTGGGCTAACTGTGAAACAATTATTGAGGTTACTCTTGATTTTAACAATGTATGTGTAAGCTTTAGCACACGTACGATTTTATTTATCCTTTAATAATCATTGCATTTTACATGGAACTAAGGTCCAGTTCTCCCAGTTATACAATCATTCTCCTCCACAATCACACTCAGCTACATGTGTTTGGAGAACAAGCCCCTTATGGTTCAAAATCTTTTCGACTGCCTTCAGAGCACAATTTTTATCTCCAACCCACCCCTGTGCACCACACATGGTTGCATTTAAACAGTAGATTTGAAACAAACAACGAAAGCACAGTGGTTGTAAAGTCAAAGAAACAGAACTTTTGTTACATGAATTCTGTCATTCTGTGTGACTACTTGGAGTTTTTATTTGTGTTTAAAATTTAAAACAGAGGCATCAAGTCCAAACTGCAGTGTATAATACTTGCACACCTAATGCTATTTATAATATTAATAACTAACATTATATGTCTGCTATGTGCCAAACACTGTATTCATTTTCTCATCTGTTATAGCGATCACAGAGGTAGGTATTATTTTCTTCCCCACTAATAAATGAGGAAGCCAAGGCACAGAGGGAGCACCTACATCGTCCTACGCTGGTAAAAGGCAAAGTCAGAGTTTGGACCCGTTAAGTCTTATTCTAGATAGAGGCACTCTCCATCACACTGCATCACAGCCTCCCCCTCATATGTGTGTACGTGTATGTCCTGATCTAACTCCGTATGCATATTTGTGCTTCTATCCACACGTGTGTTCTTATAGTCAAGAGTATGCACTGGCTCTTGAACAAGTTAAAAGTGAGGACAAGCTAGGAGGTCAGCAGTACATCTCTCTGGGAGCCGTGATAATAAACACCAGCGGTGGCTGTGCAACTGCTTGGATCTGAATTCTCCTCTCCTTTTCTTTCTTCCACTCTTTTCCATCCAATAAAGAGTCTCCCACACATGGAATGAGGGAGCCTTGGGCTTCTGAGGACGTTCGGGAAACTAGCGACACTCACACCTGTTTAGGCCTATGTTCCCTGACAGTTTTAGAGGCACAGTATGGCCCCAGGTCCTTGTGTGGAGATTGGGGGTGTGGGGCTTCCTACCAGCCAGCATGTATTCAGAGTTCATCGCGGCTGCCTAGAGACTACTGCAGTGTTTTCCATTAAGGACAAACTAGTTTGACTCCCGAGTATTTCCAGGAATATAGAACTTTTTGATGCTGTGTTCTTTCCATCTTATCGTTTCCGAGCTCTAATTAAACAATACCATGTGTCCCCTAGTCACTGGCTGATTGCACTACTGTTCTTGATAATGCCTGGAGCATGAACTGATTCTTGGTCTGATCTTATTAAATCCCGCACCTTTTTCGGGCACAATCTTTGAGGTATGTTCTGACCCCAGAAGGGCTTTCCTTACCTATCTCTTTCCTTGGTTCTCTCTCCTAAACTAGCCACCCTACTAGTTTAGTTTGTCGTTCTCAGAGAGCTACCAGCTGCCTCTTAGTGGTTTCCATACAACACCCAGTACACATCCCAACAAGGGCCCTCCTCAGTGCCCATCACGCATTTTCCCCTCTTCCCCCATCTCCAATATCTTCGCATCCTTAGGCTTGAGCCTCCCCCATGCTCTGTTTCAAATAAAGTCAATTCTTTTGGGAGGACATTCAGAAGTCTCTGTTCTTGTGGACTGCCTTGCTCCCTGGCAAAAATCTCTGAGCTACTGCTCCAGAGGTGGGAAGAGTGTCCCATCTTTGCCTTGAGAGTAGGGTGCTGGGCAGGGACGTTTCAACTTCTCAGTTTGTTTCTCCCAGCATGTGATGTCCACCCTAAGAGTAAGCTGTGACAAGAACAGTTGGAGCTCCAAAATTCTGGCACTGCCATGCCTGAGGTAGGACCTCTCCCTTATGAGTGGAGGGCTAGGGGAAGGAAGGGAGCATCGTCATATCCACACTTTCCAGGAACTTACTATCTGCAAGTCATTGCTGAAGGGAGTGAGAAACCTGGTGGCCATTTCTTTTCAATGAGATACTGTATCCCTTGACTGGGAGATAAGGGGATAGAGATCCCTTTTTTCTTGGCCATACCTGTGCAGTGTGGAACATCCACTTCTCTCAGCTGTTGGAAGGCAGTAGTAGAGAGAGAGCATGGCTTGTGGCTTAAGGGTCAGAGACTATTACTGCCCTAAGGTTTAGTAGAGATCCTTGAATTAACGTTTGTTGTTTTTTTTTAAATTCTTAATGCTTAATTATTTTTGAGAGAGAGAGGGAAACAGAGACAGAGCATGAGTTAGTTGGGAAGGGGCAGAGGGAGAGGGAGACACAGGATTCGAAGCAGACTCCAGCCTCTGAGCTGTCAGCACAGAGCCTGATGTGGGGCTCGAACCCACGAGTCATGAGAACATGCCCTGGGCAGAAGTCAGACACTTAAACTGATTGAGCCACCAAGGCACCCCTTGAATTAATGTATTTTAATTGATGTTTGTCCTTTGGATGATTTCCATTTTCTATGATTGCTTTTAAAAATAGTTTTCACCAGTTATGGTTGTTGGGGAATGATTTCATGGAGCTCCTCTCACCACTATTCTGAAAGTAGAACTCCTTCTCTCTTCCTGCTCTGAATCCAGACCATACATTATTTTCATGAATGCTGTGGTGTTTAAGAGCCTGTCTACCCATCTGATTTTCTGTATGACTCTCTTTAAGGAGAATAACCTGGGGCTAGATGCCCTATAGAAAAACATGGCAGAAGGTCTGAGAAACTGCGCGTTCTGCAATGGATCAAACAGATGGATCTGCTGTATCCACATAACGAGTGTGTCATGTTGAGTGATTGGAACTCCAGGAAATGAGGAATAATAAGGTTGGAGATTCAGCGGTGGTAACCCTTTGGACTGAGGTCACATGTCAAAGAACTCTCCCCTACTCTCTCCAAATTAACCAACTAAATTCATGAACCATTTTTCACAAAATACAGAATGTGGGATGATTTTATATGACTAGTATATGACTAACTTTTTTTTGGTTGGTTATGTATAGATTTATTAGAAAAAAACATTAAAAATATGAATAAGTGTGAATATAGATAGAGATTTATAGAGAGAGTATTTCTTAGTACACAGATAGATTAAAGGTTCAGGTCAGGTGACAAATACAGCAACGTTTCCCTTTCAAAAACAAATAAACACAGATTAGACTCCCACACATTTCTAGGAATGTAGTTTTCTGATTCTGTTATTTCCTTCCATTTTACTGTTTCAGTGTTCTAAAGAGTGCCCCATCCAAACTTTGTTATTCTTCAAGACCCTAGAACATTTGGATGAGATGAGATTACAGTAAAACCTTGGTTTGCAAGCATCATTCATTCCGGAAACATGCTTGTAAACCAAAGCACTTGTATATCAAAGCAAATTTCCCCATAAGAAATAATGGAAACTCAGATAACTCATCCCACAACCCAAAAATATTCATATAAAAATGATTACAATACTGGAATATATTATAAAATAATAAAGAAAATCAAAATATAAAGACACCTGTGTTTACCTTTGAGAACCTTCGTGACTGGTATGAGGGAGATGAGCGCACGGGGTCATTGCGTGGGACGACTTTCACTATCACTAGTGAAATCCTTGCTATCTCTTGGCTCAATGGAATCTTTTTCTCTTTAATGCAACTTTAACAAGGAACCTATCCAATGACCTAGAGTGGAACAAAGCATTCCTCAGCTTTCTCTTGTATGGAGAAGCAAGGGACTGTCCATAGGTGCTTTGAAGTGACAAAAAAATATACTAGTGTCAGTTGTGGGCACTTACTAGCATTCTGAAAAAAAAATCACTGATTTCTGCCAACTGTGGCCTGAGACTGAGCATCTGAGCTTGGGAGATGATCACCCACAATCCTGTAGACAGAGTGAGAGAAAGAAAAGAACCAGTGGCTCAGTTTTGATCATGTGACATTCGGCATCACGTACTACTCATGTGGTAAGGCATCCCTAGTTGATCCGGTTAAAATTTATTAAAGTGTTTGCTTGTCTTGCAGAACAAGTTACTTGCAATCTAAGGCTTTACTGTATACATTTTTTAAATGACACATGCACAGATGCACACCCACACATACAGAGCACATCAAAACTGAAATTTCACAATACTGTTGCTTAGATAAGACTGAAAAGTTATTTACTTCTTCAAAGTATGTCACCTTCATTGTGATGCAGGAATACAGCAAAAATTGTAAAGGTGATATGAAAATGAACTTGGAAGAAAGATGTAAACATCAGGTAAAATTTCACATGGTACCAAGTCTGTTTAGACCAAAAAAGTAATTACATGGGGTGTTTAAGCACAGCAAGATGGGGTCTTTAAAATTTTCTCTTCTAATTAGTTATATTGGACAGCCTAAAAAACAGGGGGCTCAAACAGACAAAAGGGGAAAATGGTGGTTCCTCTTCTACCCAAATAGCCTTCCCATTTGTAGCTTCAGGTACTGCTAATCTTTTCCATTTCATTCTTTGCGAAGCACTAGAAGGATTAGCTTAAATGAGTAGACAGACTGAGTTAACTTAAAAGAGAAGCCCCTGCTGAATTATACAGTCAGCAGGACAGAGGTTAATTAGGAGGGACCCAGCAGAGCCACAGTTCAGATGGACACGAGGCTTCCACTCAATTGGCTGCTAATATCCTCATTTTCAAGTTTAAGAGCAACCTTTGAAAGAAGGCTTGTGATCGTTTTCACGGGCTGGTTGCCACATAGACCATTTACGCGTCTGAACACAAAGCACTGATTTTGGTGTCATTTTTTTTTAAGGGTTTGTCCTAAAGTAGTTTACAAGTTTAAGAATATGTCTGATCAGGCTGCGAGGGAAAGCGTTGTTAATATCCCAGCATGTCTCACGGCAGCCTTACGTGTGGTTTCCCACTGATGTTGACTGTAAACACTTGTGTTTCATAGTGCCCGTGTGCCTCATCTTCCTGGTCAATCTTAACCCCCTCTCCCTGCTCTTCTCCTGAGAAGAGGATCAAGTTTCAAGGAAATGGACACAGTCCTCCATTGCCCCCTCCCCCCATTTAAAAATTAAGAACAAATTTTGCTGAAAACTGAGCTTCAGAAATAAGATCTGGAACCTACTTCTCTCCCCACCCCTTAATTTAATGCCATCTGTCTGTGTTCATCTCTAGCTTGCTTAACTAGTTTTGTCAGTGAGATTCTACGTGACAGTGTTAACTGACATGGTTTTACTTTTTCTTGTTTCAAGTTGCCCCTGTAGAATATCTGAGTACTTGGGCACATTAGGGATACAGAAAGGAGAAATCAAAGAAGCAATGGGTCTGGAAATTTCTTGGCATAATGAAGGACTAACCATAATAATTATGAGATCTATGTGTAGTAATGATATGTCTAGTATAGGACACATCCTACTGGCCTTATCAGATTCTCCTGGCTTTACCTGTCCCCTGGACCCTTGGCCCCTAGACTGATAGCTGAGGAGCAAGACTTCATGTTGGATCTCATGGTTGCCTCTGTGTTGTCTTCAGCTCTTCCTTCACCTCTGATCCCATAGAATGCCGCACCATAGGTTACCAGATCTCCTCCCTTAAAAGGGCTCTGTTGCTGAAAGAGACCAGATGACCCAACACAGAAATAGAGGAAGCAAACTCCCATGGGGTTCATTTGATAAATGGGAAAATGGAGGCAGGAGAGAGTCATCAGCGGGACCTTCTGTCTGCTCCTCTCTCTGATGGACTGTTCTGAAGTAGGGCTTTTCATAAAGCTTGCCTGGAGACCCCTTGCCCTCGTCAAGCCATGGGCTGTGTCACTTCTTGGCTTACCGTGACATAGCAGTCATTGCAGAGATGTGTGCCTTCTCATCTGCTCCCATTCTTGCCTCACTTCTTTTCTCCTCTCACTTCTTGCGATTGTTCTTTCTAATGAAGTGCAAGCATCAAAACCTTGCCCCACAGACCGAGGTATTCTGCCTCTTTATCTCTACGTGTTTTGGTGTTTACCAAAGTATGTTATGTGATCCTTTCTTCAAATTTTTTTTTTTTTTTTTACGTTCAGAAAGTCCCAGAGATAGGAAGTATAAGACTAAAGAAGATGGTGGCAGCTCTTTAATTCAGTCTTGAAATTTCTGTCTTTAACGTTGGCCTGTCTTCCCAATTAATTTTGATCCTCTGCTTTTTTGTTTTCTTTCTTCTCTGCCTGGCAAAATCTGATTTGTCCTTGCAACCCCAGCTAGATGTCATCTTCTAGGTGAAGCTTTCTTGCCACTCCTGCCCACACCTGCCACGCCAGTCTCTGCCTTCCCGAGCCAGGTGTAATAGAGCTCCCATCTCTGCTTCCTAAAGTACTGGCCATGTGTTCTTGTTTCTTGGATTTGATGTGACAGTGAGTTTCCCCCTCCCTTCCAAGTCTTCTTGACTTTTTTTTTTACCTCCAGGATGGCCTGTAGAAAATGTCCAATGTTTCTTGCTAAGTCATGGTGGTTCAGATTCTTCTGAACCATTGTTGCATCTGAATCATTGTTGGGTCCGAATCATTGTTGCATCCATCTCAGCCCAGACAGGCCCACCTTTTCCCTGGTCAGGACAGTAGTCTCTTAGCTCCCTGCCCCCCCAACAATGCAACTTTCATAAACCACCAGACTGCTCTTCCTAAATCTTGAATCCTCTCACCAGTAGATCTCCAGCACCTATAGAATAGAGATATAGCACTGAAATAATATAAAATAGTCAAAGTCCAGACAGAAAGTAATAGCACCTAATGAATGTGAGATACATCATATTTTATATAAATGCCTTTGTCTGGTGTTCAGGGTCCAGGTCAGCTTAACTCCTGTCCCTCCAGTCCCCCATACAAACTCTCCATTCTGGTCAGGGTTGGCTTCCCTGCCCTGCCTCAGCGCACTTAGCTGTCCCCTGCATCAGGGTAACTTGGGACACCTCTGTACCTACCCAAATTGTGTCCATCTTCCAATCTCCACTTTGTAGACACAAGTGGAATTGCTGTAACAAGATAGATTCCCCCTTATCTCAACTTTTACAAGCATCAGAAATGTGCCATCCAGTTTCTTAGGCTGGAGATCTGATTGTCTTAGGCTCTTCCCATCTCTTTCTTCAGTAAGATGACAAGCTTTCCAAGAACCCTGTTCAGTACTTATTTAAGAATCTTCCTAGTTTCTGAGCCAGTAAAGACTCAACACATATAAGCTGATTGATTCATTGTTACAGAAATTAGCCTGACCAAACGAGGCAGAGGAAGTTCATGATAAGCTATAGCCTGTTAGTTGGCAGATATCATTAGAGTTTAAATTTTAAAACAAAAAATGTTTTTATTTTCACTTACCTCAGTGTAGAAGGAGAAAAACACAACACACATTCTTCTGTATGTCTAGAGAGAGAAATAGTGCTATATGTTAGAATAGTTCATTAAAGCATTCTTCTGCTCCCTTTCTAACATATGTTATGAATCTTCAGAGCAGTCAGGGCACATTTTTTTCCAATTACTTTTTCCCTTTTGCTTCACTGGCAGTCAGTTTTTCTAATAGCCATTTTTCCAAGTCAAGCACTTTAATTAAAGTTGGAATGAAAAATCTGATTAAAATCTAAATTGGCCCAAGGAGCTGTGATCTTCTGGTCTGCATTTTGCACTTACATAATTTATGCCCCAAATTGCTACATTCGGGCTTTCAGTCCATTTTCCTTACCTGAGGGGTTTAAAATGGTCTGGAGCTTTGAACCAAATAATCCTAATTTGGGAGCTATTGCATACTCAATGTTAAAATTTTCAAGACTAGCAATAGGTTATGGAGTAAATTTCCAACTTAGTTTTTGAACAATTCCAAAAGACGGGCACATAATTTCTTTTTTTTTTATGATGAAATAAATTTAATACTCCTCTTAAAACTCATTCTTGGTGATAGATGCTCTTCCATGATGCAGGAAAAAAAAAACAATTTCAAATATATAAGTGAGGATTCCATAAGAAAAAGGGTGATGTGGCTTCTCTAGCCTTACCTTTTTCTATTTTCCAAAAACCTTTCTGATGATAAATTAGGATCTGAAAACCCATAAAAATTAGTGTCTTGTAAAAAAAAAAAAACCTAACCCACAAAAACAAAAAAGCAAGAAAACAAAGCCCCCCAAAACTCTGAACCACAGAGTAAATTGATAAATCTGATTCTCACTTAGTGTCTCAGGTGGACTAGTTAATCATTTCATAAAAAATGTATGAGACCATCAGGGAAATACGAGGTAGAACAAAGGCTGAGAGAACAAAGGTAGCAAAAATGAGGAGCATTTAGGAGAGAAATTGAAGTTACTCGAATGTCTGGCTTTTCAAGCTCAGCTTGTGGGGGTCAAACAGGGTAGCTGGCCCTATTGCTGTTCCCTACAGATTGAAATTGGCTGCCGTGGGCAAAGGTCACCCCGTGGTATCAATTACTTGCTGCTACCTGGAAAATTTAATTTCTTGCCCTACAATAGATCTGCTTTCTTCTATAGCATGAATGGCAACTGTCCCCATTTGATAACAAGAATAACTCATTTTCTCGGAGTCATTAGACTCTAGAAGCTCCTCCATTCAGAAACGTGGGTGCAGATTGCTGGCTTAGTCAAAAGATCAGCTACACTAACGTGCTGAGTGGATGGAATCAAAGCTTACATGATTGCCATATTCTTAGCATTTTAAAATATTGTTTGGTTTCTGATTTGTTGTGGAGCTCACCTAAACTCTTTTGTACTCTTGCTAATTAGATAGATGTAGGTTTCTCCACAGAATTACTCAGAGGGGGGAGAAAAAAGGAATGTCTAGGGAAGTTAGCAAACCAAAAATGTCTGTATTTTCAAATGACAGGGAATCGGGTCATAGGAAACTTATTTCCTAGGGCTTCTTTTTGCCTGGAAAAAAACCCCCTAAATGTCTGTAAATAATTTCTCCCTCTTCTCCTCCCTAAATCATAGTCTTCAGAAAGAGGAGGTAAGGACTATTTTGATAGTGAGATTGATAGTACACTAGGAAGCCGATAGGAATATTTAAAACAAAGAAACAAAGAACAAATCCTTTCTGTTTGGTCTGCTCCGTTATTGACCTGGGCATGACCTGGAAGAATGAGAAAGCAAAACTGCCAGAAATCCTTGATAGTAAAGGACCAAGGGAAACATTTTCAAAAGGACCATATATACACTCATTATATTTCTCTACCTTTGTTCCTTTGGCCTTAATTCTAATTTAAAAATGGTCCTAATTAGTTTCATCAGCATTGCAAAGAATAAAATTGTAACTTAGTTAAAGAGCAATGTACATGCCACAGCCATCTAATTTAAAAAAAAAAAAAAAACAGAAGGGCACCTGAGTGTCTCAGTCAATTAAGTGTCTGTGTTCGGCTCAGGTCATGATTTCGTGGTTTGTGGGTTCGAGCCCCACATTGGGCTCTGTATTGACAGCTCAGAGCCTGGAACCTGCTTCAGATTCTGTTTCTCCCTCTCTGTCTACCTCTCCCACTTGTGCTCTCTCTTTCTCAAAAATGAATACATATTTAAAAAATTTTAATTAAAAAATGTAAAGAAGCAGAAAGGAAAAATTAGTCATTAATTGGTCTTTCCTACAGAGTATGTGTATGGGCATGTTTGTGTGGGCATGCACACACACGCACACACACCATACATGACACCCTAACCATGCAGTCATGAACAGAAACCTTACTTCTGTTAGTCTATAATAGAGTCAGTGGAGAGCACAAAAGGACCTCGCATGTCCCTTCCTCTCCAGATCACCCTGCCAGTTCTCATTAAGGAAACCAAATCCACCCTGGTCATAAAGCATGTAAGGGAAAGACAGAATGCAGAGCTTTAGGTGTTAGGCATCTCAGTGGGTGGGGAAACGGTGGGGACGTGAGGGAAGATGAAGAGGTGGGTGAGAATTACTTCTCTGACCATTAGTTTCAAGAACAATGCCCCATCTGAGAAGAGCTGCCATCGTCAGAGGAAGCGGCAACGATTTCCTGCTGAGGGTCAGAGGTCTTCAATTTATTCCATCCTTTTGATACAAAAGGCCATATTCCGCTCCTCCTCCTTCTCCTGTTAAGAAATAAATGACCCAGCTAATCATGTGTTGCTCTCAGCTGATTATCCACTAAGATGGCTATTTAGGTGGTTTTTAAAATGCAAGTAAAAAAAAAAAAAATGAAAAAAAACAACAATGAAAAAAAAAAAAAACTCTAGCAAGAAAGAGAAGGAAAATAAGTATCTTGGTCTCTGAGACCTACATAGAGAAAAAGAAATTAAAGACTTTCCAGCGTAGCTCCCTTGACATGCAAAATGGAAAACTAGAATTCAAACAGCAAATGTGACCTGCCCCAGGTCCCATAGCTGCTTAGAGTCAGAGGGGTGTTCGAATCCAGGTTTCTTATATCTGGGCCAATTTGAACATCAAAGTAAGTGATTGTAGTATGTTAGAACCCATTGAACAGAATAAAAATTCCAATTCTATACTCATATTAATAAATGGGAAAGAAGCGGAAATTCTTCTTTAGCTAGAATGATAATACATGTAGAAGAAATGATGTATAAAATTACCAGTGGATGTTAGAGAAAAAAAAAAAGTCTGGATGAGAAACAAGTTACCTACATAGTCTAAGAGGATTTCATTACAAATTACTTATTGATCACAAAGGGGGAAAAAGTAATTTTATAATGGAGAAACCTAGTGAGCACCAATAACCAAGTGACCAAAGTTACTGTCCCAGATGTTGGTATAAAGTGTCATCATGTCTCTCCTGACATGATGCACTGAGAAGAATATCTTACTTTTGTTGTTTCCCTGCCAAAAATGCATACACAGAATCTAACGATACGAAAATATTAGGCAAACCCAATCTGAAGGACATTCCAGAAAGTAGCTAGCCTATACTTTAAAAAAAAAAATCAAGGATATAAGAGCGACCACATCGAGACCATTGACCAAACTTTAAATAGTCTGTGGTTTAGATAACTGTATTCTATCAATATTAATTTTTAAAAAATTTGATAATTGTCCTATGTGTAAGAGAGTATCTTTCCTCTTAGGAAATGATATACTGTAATATATTTAGGCAAATATTTAGAGTCTCTATCACTCTCAAATGATTTAGGGGAAAAATTGCATGTATGTACAAATATATATCTAAAATGTATCTATAAAAATGAATTTATTATACATATGTATGTACACATGCATACATGTATATATTATATACTTTATATACTATACATATATGTTACATATTATAGAATGTAAGAACTAATGAGGCAAAAATGCAGACTTTTAGTGAATCTGTATAAAGTTACCATTTTTGTAACTTTTCTATAAATTTAAAACAATGTCAAAATGAAGAGTAACATAAGAAAAAATCAGGCCTCCTGACTCCGGGAGTCTACTTCAATAGATTTAAGAACCAAAATTTAAACTAAAAAATTTTTTTAATGTTTTTTATTTATTTCTGAAAGAGAGAGGAACAGCGTGAGCAGGGGAGGGTCAGAGAGAGAGGGAGACACAGAATCTGAAACAGGCTCCAGGCTCTGAGCTAGCTGTCAGTACAGAGCCCGACGGTGGGGCTCGAACCCACTAGCTGTGAGATCATGACCTGAGCCGAAGTCCGACACTTAACCACCTGAGCCACCCAGGTGCCCCAAGAGCCAAAGTTTAACATCGTCAGATTTATGTAATAGAACTGGCTTAGTCAGGCTGCTATAACAAACTACCATACACAGGGTGGCTTAAACGACAGGAATTTATTTCTCAGAGTTCTGGAAGTTGGAAGTCCCGAGAGTAAAATATCAGCAAATCCAGTGTCCAGTTTGACCACACTTCCTGGTTTGCAGATGATTATCTTCTTGTATCCTCACCTAGGGGAGAGCAGAGAGAGGGAGTAAGCTCTTGTGTCTCTTTTTTAAACATTTCTTGGTGCTTTTATTTTTTTATTATTTTTGAGACAGAGAGAAGGCACAAGTTGGGGAGTGGCAAAAAGAGAGCGGGACAGAAACCAACGTGGCTCTGCACTGACAGCAGAGAGCCAGACGTGGGGCTCAAACCCATGAACCATGAGATCATGACCTGAGCCGAAGTTGGACTCTTAGCTGACTGAGCCACCCAGGCGTCTTTCTTGTGTCTCTTCTTATAAGGGTACTAATTCCAGTTCTGAGGGCTCTACCCTCATGACCTAATCACCTCTCCAAGTCCCATCTCCTGATACCATCATGTTGGGAGTTAGGATTTCAACTTAGAAGTTTAGGGACACAAATTCATAGTTTGTCCGTAACACTAATGCTTACCAGGGTAGCTCCAGGTGCAGAATCCTCCCTTTGGTCAGCATGTGGTTTCTTTCTTGGAACTGGGCCTCCTGGATGGTGCTGACATACTGAATTTGGGTGGCTCCTATTCACGCTTCACACAGATTGAATTCAATGCTTTGGCCAACAGAGATCCACCATCAACTCTTGGCCTATAGCTGTATGGTAGGCTCATGCTTCTCCTGTGACCCATCTCTGTTCTGACTGCGGTGCTGCCTCTGGGCTGTAGCACCCGAAGGTGGCAGGTGTGGCATCAGGCTGCCTATTGGCACACAGGGCAGTCACCCCTCTCCCCCCAAAGGCTCTGTGCCACGTGTCAGGTAGTTCTCCAAGGTGGCCACACCTGTATCCATAGGGCTTTTAAAGCCTTTGTTCCATGATGCCAACAGACCTTTTCAATTAATGACCTCATGCTCTCCTCGGTGGGTCTGAATCGGTGGGTCTGAATCCCTGCCAGATAAATAGTGAACGTTCTATGTGTGAATGGGACCAGTATTCTAGCTGCCCAGGCCCCTCACCCACACTGCCTGCCACTGGAGGCGTGTAAAAGGCAGGACTGCAGTCAACCTTGAGATCACAATCTATAAAGGCAATGCTGATGGCCTAAAGAGTTCAAGAGAAGAGGTGCTTAGAAAATGTGCTATTCTATGTCGATGCTATAAAATTCCAAATGGGAAATCAACCATGACCAGAGAATGACTTCTTGGTCATATATTCCAACATAGTCTGCATAAGACTTTCATTTGTGGTCCTCATCAATGCAACCCGGTAACAGTATTTGAGAGTGTCACCGGAAGCCAGTATTCACAAATAGCTGGATAAATGATGGCATGCAGGAATGAGAAGTTCACTGGCATTCAGTCTGCAGTATGAGCAATGGCAGAGGCAAACAGATCTAAATTGTTTCAATACAAACAGATCCTGAAGAGCCAAGGCATCATCCGTAATAACCGCATTACTACCTTTCTCTTGTGGTGACACGAAATATGCCAGAAACTGTGCATTTGACGATAAAGAATACAAAGAGCAAGTTTAGATGTTAGCCCTTCCTGCTTAGACACTTTGAAGAATCTTCAGGTGCACTTATTAAACAAGAAGCAAATGTAGAAAGTCCTCTTGTCTATCTATTCAAATCTCCACTGATAAATCACTGTACCTCACAAGAGCCCATGAATTTTGCGATACATTTTTTTAATCAAATTGTTGATGGAGATCAGGGCCTCATGCAATCTGGGGAGTGCCCTGCCTGTGGTGATGTCTTACTTTCATGACGGTAATTTAAGAAGGGTTACGAAGAGAATTCTTGAAAATTGGTGGTACCTCTCGGTGCCTCGATCTTCTCAGCTAGCTGAGGTAGAAGGCTAATTTATTATTCAGTACAGAAGTTACGAGGCTTATTTATTATGTCAAGCCCAACCAGATGTGCACATTCACTGGCCAAAGCACTTTCTCCTTACAGACAAGATCCTGGAGAAGCAAAGTTACAGGATCAGAAATAGTGGAGTTTGTTCTACCATGGGAGTTTTCATTGTAGTCCTCCAGAACTGATAACCAGATGTGGGGGGGCCCATCGGGATGCTAGCTTTGGCCTAAAAGAGCAAAACCTTTCCTAAACAATGACAAGAAGGGCCATGCTAATCTGTAGTCCTGAATCTCTCCTTGTCTAAGACCATCAAAACATGGATGATCTATCTTCCTGGTAGAAGCATCTCTACCTAGGTTAACACTTTGAGATAGGTTTGCCCTGCAAGGGAGCCAGAACCTCTTGGGCATTGTATCTTTTTACTTACTATAGACCAAATTTTTGTTTCCCCCAAAATTCATTTTGATTTCCTAACCCCCAAAGTGATGGTATTAGGAGGCGGGGCCTTTGGCAAGTAATTATGTCATGAGGGCACAGCTCCCATAGACGGGATCTATGCTTTCATAAGAGACCCCAGAGAGCTCCCTCACTTCTTCTGACATAGCAGGTTATAATAAAATGACAGCCATCTACGAACAAGGAAGTGGGCCTTCACCAGGTGCCCAATTGGTCAGTGCCTAGATCTTGACTTCCCAGCCTCTAGAACTGTTAGAACTAAATTTCTGTTGTTTATAAGCCACTCCATCCATACCATTTTGTCATAACAGTATGAGTAGACTGAGACACTGTTCAAATTCATCTAGCTGATCTTTCCACCCTCCTTGTAAATGAGGTTTCTCTCATTTACAAGTCCTTGGGGGAGCATCTCCTATCTCTCTTGCCAATGAGGGATTACCTGATAAGCCTATTGGTGGTGATTTTGATCATATTTTATCTTTGTATTAGAGGCTATCCAAGTAACTGAAGTTTGTATCCCAGTTTGAAAGTTCATTTCCTTGTGATGCAATGGTGATCTCTCTGGTTCCCATCCTCTCCACCAGGCAGGCTGAGATGCTCCTCCTTCCCATGTTATTTTAAGAGCACATTCCTTTAGGAGAACATGTAGTTTTCATCATGCTAATTTTACAATTCTGCCTCCTCTTCTAAACTATGAGCTCACGAGGGTATGGGCCATGCTTGACTCACCTTTGAATTTCCTGGAGGCAGTATAGTGCCATGGTCAAGATCTTGGTCTCTGGAGTCAGACTGTCTAATGTGGGAGAACTGCTCTTGTGTTTCTTCTAACTTCAGCCTCCATTTTCTCATGTATATAAAGGCGATATTAATAGTAATCACCTCTATTACTTCCCATTGTTGGGAAGACTATGAGGTAAAATATGTATTTTGCTTAACATTGTAGCTGCGTGTAACTACACATATTAAATATTAGCATCTAGTTAGTAGTAGTTGTTACATGGAACATAGTTACAGAAAAAAATATGTGCTGAGTGAATAAATGGAATACTTGAATGAAGGCATAAGAGATGTAGCCAAACCTGTGAAATGAAGTCACAAATAGAACTCCAGAATCACAAATTGGGTCTGCAGTAATTGACACACAAAGACAGTTACCAAATGTGGCTGTAATAGAAGGAGGGAGTCTGGTGACTAACCGTAGGTAGATGAATGGACCTCTGGATTGCGTCAAGTTTTCAGTATCTCCTTCTTTGCCCAAAGGGACCTTTCCTTAGAAATCTCCTGATAAAGACCAGGGGCACCTGGGTGCCTCAGTCAGTTAAATGTCCAACTTTTGATTTTGGCTCAAGTCATGATCTCATGATGGCTCATGAGATTGAGCCCTGCATTGGGCTCTGCACAGATAGCACAGACCCTACTTGGGATTCTCTGTCTCTGTCTCTGTCTCTCCACCCCCCCCCCCCCGCCATGTGCATGCTCTCTCTCTCAAAATAAATAAAATAAACTTGAAAAAATAAAAGAAATCTCCTGGTAAAGACCCAGCCCCATTGTGTGACAGAATTAATGTATGAGAAGGGACATTAGAAACCATGCAGCCCACTCCCTTTTGCTTCAGAATTGGAAGATTTAGGCCCAGAGGATTCAAGAGTCTTCTGAGGTTTAAAGGATAATATCCTTTGTAGCCTTCTGCCTTTCCTATTGAGAAGTCAGGGATCCAGCAGTTGGTGGTGGGGCTAGAGGAACACAGAGAAGAGTTTCTTCATCTGTAAGGGCAGAGGTTAACTACAAATGTTGCCGCCCCCTTTTTGTGGTGGAGTGTTCTTAAAAGGGCTGCTTCAGCACATATACACTGGCATATGTCACTGTGACAGGTAGACACATCTTAAAACCTCAGGAATACAATTCAAAACAAACCAAGTCTATAGGAACTGGTTCCTTACATGAGCTCATCAAGTCCATCCCCTTGTCCAAAAAAATCAAATCCCCAAGTAGAAGACAAAATACCTGATCCTGTCCAGAAGGCCGAGTAAATTTTCCTTCTTCTCCTTCCAGAGCTGATAAGATCTCAGACAACCATATCAGCCTGGCCCACAGGAGTAGGGAGACCCTGCTCTGCTACATAGCTAGTATTTTGTGGGAGCCTGGGGGCCCCATACAGAGAGATTTTCAACTACACGGCTGTATTTGTTTGGTTTTTACATCAAGTCCTCGCACCCAGCGCTTCCCTCCCTGGCTTATCATGTGGACCAAACAAAATGTGTGCAACAGCGGGTTTAAGATCACTGCAAAACTCTATGCAGTTGTGATCTGTCCCCAATCCTCAGGGGACATTGTTGATACACAATCTTTAACTTCAAAGAGTCCTTGGTTGGAATACATTTTATAATCTGCATATTCATAAGCTGTGTGTGTACGTGCATGTGTGTGTGTGTGTGATTCTCATAAATAAAATCAGCTTGAGTGATAGCTCTTAGACATGGGATAGAGAAGAATGGGACAGGAGCTTGGCGTTCAAATTAGCAGTTACTTGTGTAAGTGTAAGTCAAGTCTCCCAAGTCTAAGGCACATTAACAAAATTACTTCAAGCTCGGCACCTCTTGATCTCAGTAGTCCATGAGGGCCCTAGTTTTTACTGAATGCCCCTCTGATATTTTGATCTGTGTCAATGACTGTTTCTGCTTCTCTGCCATCTTCCACTGGGGCCACCTTCTTCCCGGGCCAGCCCCCACCCTCGGCACCACACGCAGAGCACAGTGGCATGCCCTGTTTTCTTCTACTTTCCATTCTGTATCACACTCAGTTGGAGCATTCTCACAGCAGGCCTGCCCTAGCCCCTATCGATGTTTTCCAGAGAGTTAGAGAAAGATTTCACTCTTATTTCCTATCCATGCTGCTCTCCATGGAGTCCAGTAGTGCTGCACCAGGATCAAAAGTAGGTGATGGTCTCACTGTGCACAGAATTACCCCTCCCTCCTCATGGCTAAGGTTTTCCTTTAGGTCATCATTATTGTACTTGGTTTCTTTCCTCAAGGTTTCTCTTTCAGGAAATTTAGTCTCCTATGGTCTATGCTGTGGACTGAATGTTTGTATCACATAGACTCCCCCCCTCCCCCCGCCCCACCACCCAACCAGCCACCATCTGCCCCCAATTCATATGCTGAACTCCTAACTCCCACTGTGATAGGCTTGGACTTTGGGAGGTGATTAGTTCATGAGTTTGGAGCCCCCATGAATGGAATTAGTGCCTTTATAAGAATATCGCTGTGCCTACTCTTTGCCATGGGATGACGCAATGGAGAGATGGCCACCTGCAAACTTGCAGCGGGTCTCTCTCCAGACACTGGATCTGCCAGCACCTTGATCTTGGGCTTCCCAGCTTCTAAAACACTAAGACACAAATTTCTGTTTAAGCACACCATTTATGATATTCTGCTAGAGTAGCCCAAATGGATTCAGACTGTCTGCCCACCAGGTTTGGTTTTGTTTTCAGATCTCCCCAGAAATGTCTGCATCCCATTTAGACTGTACCTCGCTTTTCTCCTACCCCACCACACCTGCCTTTTAAAACTCCCCTTGCTTTTCTAATATTCATTCCATAGATTTATTCAAAGTGTATTTATAATATGAAATGCTTCTCAAGCTGTAAAATGAAATCGCGTTCCAACTCCAAGCAGTGCTGAAAACGTCCTGTAACTTAAACCTTATAACTAGAAATATTAGGCTTAGGGAAAATTGAGGGGCTTGTGACTATAAATTTATCATGTATGTTCAGTTTTAATAGATTATTTAAACCCAAACACTGAAATAGGTTTAAAGGGCTTTATTAAAAATATTTACTCAAAAATTACACCTTAATGAAACTGCAGTATATATATCATTTTACAGCTCCAAATTGCAAAGTAAACCATTAGAATTTGTAGATACTTCCCTAGTTCTCCCAAAGGTAAGCTCTGGGAAGAACTGGAGGTCTGTAGAAGCTAGAATCATTCTGGGTTTACTGGGGGGGGGGGGGGGGGGGCCGGGCAGGTGGGGTAGGAAAAGGAATGGACCCCCACCCCTCTCTTTTAACTTCCCTTATCCCCTTTCCCCCATTTTCTATGATGACCCTAATTTATTTCTATCAGTCCATAAAATATCTCCACTTGTGTGGAGGTGGGGTGGGATGCTAGGTTATAGGACAGGATTCCCCAGGGAGGGAAGAAAGAAGGCATTCAACACAAATTTCTTTTTAAAGTTTTTCAACATTTTCTTATTGGAGATCAGATCACATGTTGGCCCCCGGTTTCTTGCGTTACCTGGAGAGTCCAACATGGGAATGGGAGAAGGAGGGGTTGGGCATAGCTGTGCCTCTCCACCCCCACCCGATCCTTCCCTTCCAAACTCTGTCCTCCCCCACTCTGGCATACCTTCTATTTCAGCTTTTGGAGAGTCAGGCAGTAACTCATCCCTGCTCAAGCAAATACCCAATGATGAGAGTCATTGGCTTTTGTGATTTACTTGAATCAGAACACCAGAATTCCTGAGCCTTGGTTAAAATCAGTGGGAATGGGATCATGTAGAAGAAGCAAAGAGGTCAGCTTTGGGCTGTGGTATCTGGGAGAGAGATCTGGAGGAGCTACCATAGCTTATGTTCAGTGCAGGTCAGTGTGAGAGCCTGGGTCTTGGGAAGCCTTTTCTGATTCTCCCAATTTTGGGTTAGGTGTCCCTCCTACATGCCTCCGTGTAGATGTAGACTGTCTGGAATAGCACAGTGTCCCCAGCCTGGAGCCTTACTAGAAGGAACTCTAAGGTTGCTTGTCTAGAAAGGGAGTGAGCTGCCATTATTGAAAAGGTCACTGGGCTAAGACTTAAAGGACATAGGGAATTCCTGCTCTACTATTGAATAGGGTTGGACCCTCAGTCTCTCTAAACCTGTTAGTTTTTAATCACAAAATGGACTCAATTTATACCATTCTACTAATAAAATCATGGAGGAAAATGAAAAGAATGAATATAAAGGAACTTTACAGACTCTATAGTAGCTAGTCACATATATTATTATCCAGCTGAAACCTGAGCAAATAAAAGTAGGATCCTGGCCATCCTATGTAAAGCAAGTGCCTGTACTAGTAGTATAGACTTTCATAAAGCTAGCTCTCTAGGTTCAAAAAGAAAGCATAAAAATGAATAAAATTATAATAATAAACAATGGTGAAGTAATAATAACACTTTAACATTTTGTGAGTATTGTATTTAGTATGTGTCAAGAAATCATGCTGAACATTTGGCATGCATTATCTTTTTTAAAACTCCGTGCAGTCATATGAAGTAGATACTGTTATTACCCTTATTTCTCTGAGGCTTAGAAGGTCATGTGACATATGTTGGGCCAGAATTCAAGTCAGATGTATCTGACTTTGGAGCCCAGCTCTAAATTGGACTATAATAAACATGTCAAATAACCATGAGAACTAGCTTGAACTTCCTTAGAAAGGAGGTCTTAGTAAAGACAAGGGGTCCTGTGTTTGAATCTTGCTACCTGTAAACTTTCAATAGTTGGTTTTCCCAAAGAGCTACAAAGAATGATTATTTCCAAAATATCAAGGACACTCCAGGGAAAATATGTGGTGTATGGGAGGGCGGGTGCCTCCTAGGCCAGACCAAACAGCACTCTGTGTCCCTTGCTTTCATTAACATTAATTCTGTTTTTTTGTTTTGTGAGATTTTTCAAAGCCTCTGGAGAAGATTCCGTTCTCCAAAGATAGCTTATTGGGAAAATGTTTAAGTTAACTTCTCTCCTTAGGTTGTTATCACCCATGCAGGTGGTGCAAATTCAAACCCCACACCCACAGAATGACAAGCACAGGACTGCCAATTTTCTAAAGAAATCTTTTTATCACCACTCAAAACCCAAATCAATTCGTGCATATTTCCTTGTCATCTCCCTTTGCCAATATGCCATTCCCCCCTCCCCCCCACCACCACTTAATCTACACTTTGACTTTAGGAGTTCCAGATTTTGACAGAAGTCTTAGGTCTACCTCCCCACCTGGCACAGACCCTGTCCTGTGCATAGTTGTGAAAACTCAAGGGCACTAAATTGGTACAACACCCTCCTCACAGCCTGCCTTGACATGTACTTCCCACTCTGGATTATAGCCCCACTGCTTCATTTTGGGCACCTCAGGGTTCCCTTGACTTTCCTGTTTGTTATATTTCCCTAGTGTTTCTAGGTATTTGGTGGTAGGAGAGGTTTTCAGAATTTGTTGTTTGCTACATTGGCAGGAACTGAACCCCCACCAATATTTTTACATAAGCAACATCTGGTTAACAAGTAACATGCAAAGAGGAAAAGATAAAGGGGCTGCCACCGGAATGGGTCAGTGGCCCTCCTCTTCAAATCCAAAGTCAGGATGTACAACTACAAATTTCTTATGAGTTCAAAGGATGGAGCACTAAAAATAATAAGTGGTCCAAGAGAGCCATGAACATAGAGGACAGGCATCAGGGCCGGCAGGGGCCATCTTGACCTGTGGCTGAGGAGAATGCGTCTCCAGAGACCAACTCAGGAGTGAATTACCACTGCTTCCCAGTCTTGCCTGGTCACCCCCAGTCATCCAGTCTTCACAGAGGTCCTAGGAAGGGCCAACAAGAATCCCATTCTCTTGCCCTGGGGAAGATCTCTGCCATGCCCTTGAGTGCCTACAAGGACAGGTTTCTACAAAACACATCACGTGTTTAAATGCTGAGTTTTCGTGCCACTCTTTTCTTTCTTTCTTTTTTTTTTTAAATTTGTTTATTTTGAGAGAGGGTGAGAGAGAGAGTGAGCAGGGGAGGAGCAGACAGAGAGGGAGAAAGAATCCCAAGCAGGCTCCACACTGTCAGCACAGGAGCCCAACGCGGGACTCAAAACTCCCGGACTGGGAGATCATGACTTGAGGCAAAATCAAGAGTCAGAGGCTTAACCAACCCAGCCACCTAGGTGCTCCCTGCCACTCTCTTTTCTTCTAACAGGCCAGGAGAGAACTCGGAGAAACTGGCTTAGCCACAAGACACAAAAAGTGAACAACTTGAGTCAAACATCCCGCTTACTTGGTCACATTGCTAAACAAGGTGCACTGAGTGTTCTAGATGGAACCATTGCATTCATTCAACCCCAGGTGTATTTCTAAACAAGCAGATGGACTAACTTGGGGAGGACTGGTGGTAGTAGCCACGGTGGCAGTTGGGTATTCGGGGGGCGGGGGTGGATGATTAGGAAGGAGAGCTGGCCTTGCTCACTGTTCATTGCTTTCAGGCTGACAGCTGAGCTGGGCTTCCTTCAACTTGCAGGCAGCCACACAGGAAGCTCGCTTACCTCAGTGAACTCTTTCCTTCCAGTGAACTTATTCCTTCCCACATTGGGTTTTCGTCTTTGTTATTAAATAAGGGTTACAGTTGGCATGCTGATTGTTTCAGAACCATCTTATTCCTGAAAATTTGTCGGCTGGAGGAGAAGAAATGCCTCCACGAAATTAATCAGCGCGGGGGGCACTTGTCATGTCAGACATCAGCACTTGGGAACAAATTCACATTTATCCTAGAGAGGGGGAACTCTAGACCTCAAAAGGGCAGTGCTCTTAGAGTTTACATTTTCCCCTCACTCCTTTAGGGCTACCAGTTCTGTAGCCACTGAGAATCTACTTTGTATGTTAAATTCACAGTGCTTTGGTTATTATGAAGACTAGAAGTGTTTTTCTTTCCTCCCAGCTCTCAAACCAAGGTCCAGAAAGATCTGGTGATATGCCCAGGCTGACACTGCTCACTTGAGGCAGAGTCTCACATTCCTAGAGCAATTCCCCATTATCCTCAGTGCTTCCCGTAAGATGGTAACAGAAGCAGCAGATGAACATCTGGGAAATAGCCTCCCCCCCATAACACCCTGCAAAAAGTAATGGAAGCAATGGTTAGGGGACCTGTCTTGCTTCCTAGGGATTCGGTAAGAATCCTCACTGAGTAGAGATGGTACCCTGGGCCCTGTCCCATGCCATGTCTGGTGAGGAGCTTAGAGACAAACACTTGCTTTTGATTTTCTTCATAGGATCAGGTCACTCAGGTTACTTGTAAAGAGGGACCATCATTTTATAGGCATTTTTATAGGATCATCAACTCTTGTTCCTTTCTCTGCCTCAAAAGGATGTCCTAGCAACAGAGCCAATACCTGTAGGTGCCAAAGACCGTCCTGTTAACTTTCCTGGACATTAACATCCTCAAAACCAACTCTACTTTGAACCCAGGTTGGAGAAGTCTAAACTTCCTAGAAAATACAACAAATGAGCCATCTCTCCTCGTCTTTGGGTCCCTTATGATATTGGGGACCCCTCATTCTTTACCCATTGCTGGGAAGAGGGGCTTCTCAATTTTAGAGAAAGCTCTGTTGTAAGTATCTGGAAATTTTTTTTTGCAGCTTCTGAATCTTGCAAGGAATGTTGGAGGCAGGGCTTGCCCCTCACCTCAAAGTGGAAGCAGTTTAGATCGTTCCTGTCTCAGCACCAGGCAGGTGGGGTTGGATGTAGCTGCCCTGGCCTTTGAATCCCCAGTGAGTGATCTAGAGAAATATGGGGTACTTACAGGTGAGTTCTGGCAGCACCAGCAACATTAAGAGCTGCTTAATGGTGGAGACTTCGTGAGGAGCTACCATGACACTCAGAACTTTCTGTGCCATGACCTTGGCTGTGCTTCCCAGACCTGGACTCCCTTGGTCTCTGTGTTCCATCTACATCTAAGCCTAGTTCTACATACAGTCTGCTCGTTGACTTTGGGAGTTATCCAGTCTCCTTCCAATAAACTCCTTTTGTGCTTAAGCTAGTTAGAAATAGTTGCTGTTGTTTGCAACCACAGATCCTGGCTAACCCCATCTCCTTCACATTGTTTCAATAAGCGGGTGAGTACTTGAGGAGTGAGCTGTGCTCATGGCATCTTATTAAAACAGAGTGTGAATGTGAAAGTTTCACACTTGAGGTTTGCAGGACCTTTGCTTCTCCAGCTGCTGGCCCTGGGGACAGGAAAGGAGGTCATTTATAGTCAGTTTGGGGGGGGGGTGGTCTATGTTAAATCACCCATGTGACTTTTGCTACAGCTTCCACGCCCGCAAGTTAAAAACAGGTACTGCCAGGCATCCTGTAGATGTGCCCTCCCTCCCTCTTTGGCTCTCCTTTGCAGCCAGAGTCAGGCCCCACAGCTGGATGAAATAAATGGTTATATTGGGAGGCCTTAAAATTAGCATAGCTCAAGTATGTTTTAAAGTCGAGGCCATTCCCCGAGTAGAGAATGGAGGTTTTTCTCACTTTCTCTGCCGCAGCCGCTGGGATGAAGTCAGGAGCTGTCTGCTCCAAGGGTTCCCCTGAACCAGACCTAACACCCTCCTTCCCTGCTCCCTCCGAATCCAGTCACCACCACACCCACCATGTACCACAGTGAAAGACAACCCCACTCCATCAGCGGCACATTATCATGTGGCTTCCATTTTTCTTAATCACCTTATTCCTTTGCTTTTCCAAAGTTGAGGATAAATTATTTAACAAGTCTCCTGGGGTTAACTTTATGAGAACTTAAAGCCAGTGCCCATCTGCTATAGGTTAGGATAAGCCAAATGCTGAAAGTTAATCCTTCTTGTTCCACTCTGGAAAACACCCAGCCGTGCACGCACACGTGTGCACACGTGAGCAATCACAAACCCACACGCCCTTCAAGAGCACCTCCCACACCACATGGCCCAAGCAGTAAAACATCAAGGCTTGGATCACCCTTCTCAGGCCAATAAAAACTTAACTTTGCGCCCCATGTGGTTGTGCTTGGAAAGTATTCCCCACGTGGCTGGCTCTGTGATTGAAACACTGTCATGCCTTTCAAACACGGGAATAGGTTGTATTTCAACACTGAAACATTCATATGAACCTACACCTCTCTGACACCTGCACACTCGAAGTGTGCAATGTCAGAGATAAAAAAGAACATCTATGATACACAGAATGCACACTCATTCATATTGCACAATTATGTAATGTATTCATTCTACCACATTTTATTTAATGTAAACTTAAGGGCCAGAGATGAGCTAAGGGGATAGTTGTCGATCTTTTTGGTTTGAACTTGACTCTGACCTATTCTTACTGGAAGACCTCTTGAAGCCAGATTTCAGTTTCTTTACCTGTAGAATGAGGACTAGAAATAGTATCTACCTAATAATATTCTTGTGACAACTAAATAAAATAGCCAGTGACATCTTGGCACAGAATCTGACAGACAGAAAGCCAGGAAAATGGTAGCCATCATCATTGTTATTGTTATTATTCATTCCAAATGGATTCTGTTCTGAAGGAGTTAGCTAATGAAACTGTTTATGAAGTAGCAGTGAATTCACTCTCCCTACTTTTTAGTTTTCAGACATATTAATATCATCCCATTAGAACTTTCCATCTTCAATTGCCATAACTCTAATAAATGGTAAAGACTGCTCTAATTCAGTTGAACCTAAGCAGCCTTATTGTCAAGGGGTGATAAATATTAGAATTTTAAAAGCATTTTCGATATAACTGTGTATATTGTACTGGTCTAATGCAGTTTCTTTATTTTTCAAAAGAAAAAACCAATGTCCAGAGGGACTTTGCCTTAGGCCACAAAGTGGCATTAAGAACCCAGGTTTCCAACCATGAAGCCAACTTTACTTCATCCTGCATCCAACCGAGAAGCTATGGCTTGATTTCAAACTACATGTTGACACATTTATAGGTCCTAAATCAGGAACTTTGGTGGAAACCTATGGGTTGTGTGTACAGCAAGTCACCCCTATTCCACTGCCAGCTCTTTTTTGGAGCTGCTCCCCCGGCCCCACTCCCCACCTATCCACTACCATGGCTCTTGGTAGACATATTTGTAGGCTATGAATTAACCCCTGGCCCCAGGTCCAAGAGTGGGCAATAGGCCCATCCTGGGCCAATAGGAATATTTCTTCTGGAATGAAGTGGAGAAAGTCTTGTACGGATAGATAGACCCCATTAATGGTTATGCTTTCAGTGGTGCTGTCAGTGGAAGTCGAGAGAGCCAGGGTATAAAAAGAGAGAAAAAAGATTCACCATGAGGAGGAGATAGAAGGGTCAGATTCCTTATGGCTTTTGTACCTCACAATCTCCTTTACTTTGAGGTCTGCTGCATGGTTACCCTTGGGTTTTTGGAAACGTTGTGGGATATGTTCTTTCCTGCTTTAAGCCAATTTGAGCCATTCCTCAACTCCCTGCACACCCACAGGGGGCTACATTCTGGGAAAGGGGAGCACTGAGAAATACATACCATTATTGTATTGCCCATTAGAAAATTATTCTTAGGGGGAGATTATTTTCTCATCATCAGTAATGGTTCTTTCATGCTTCACATCTCTTGAAGGCATGACATGTCTCTGGCCATGGTCTCTGAAGCCACCAGGTCTACAAATGTCCATCAGACCTCCCCACTGCTATGCTATTCCCCTTGCAAATGTTTGAGAATTTGTAACGGACTTCAACAGCCTTCTGCTCTTTCTCTCCAGTTCTTAACCACCATTGCCTTGAAGGCACCATGGGCTTCCATTAAATTCGAATTTCACCATCTGGTGGAATACTCTTTGCCTTCTCTTGGCAGCCATGGCTCAGCACTTGTGTGTCTTCTGTCAGCCATCTGGGATCTTGTGTGTCCTCCTGAATACAAGATGAATGGCTGAAAGAGAGACCATAGTGGAGCAAATGACCTCCATTCCAGGACACCCTCAAGTCAGGAGCCCGAGAGAAAGCACATGTCCCCACTGAGAGTGGGTAGAAGTCTGTGCTGCACGTTCTGCCTTGTTGGGGAGCTTACTGTGGTTCTCAGAGCTCAGGGAAAATGTATATTAACAAACACTAAACTGGAATGTTAAGTGTGAATATGTAAATAGGTGTGTGTATATATGTATATGTATATGTATATATATATATATATATATATATATATATGCATGTTTTAAGGAAACATGTTTTAAGGAAAATACTTCAGACGCAAATACCATTTTAATAAATCAGCCCTGGGCAGCGTGTGGGGGAATACATGCATTTGCAGTCCAAAACACTTTTACTTACCCAGAAGCTAAGAGAGCTTGTTAAAAACTATGAGAAATATTTGGACTTGCTCACCTAGCAGATGTTTCCTGCTTGCCTACTATGTGCTACTTGGCAATGCACAAAAATAAATATGATTCCTTGCTAGTTTGGAGCTTCTGTCTATAGCCAGGAAAGCCTTGATGGAATGGAAACCGGTGATAAAAGTGTCTATTCAGTGCATTTTATTACATTGGGTTAATGTGCTTTTTCTACATTATTTCATAGGTTCTACCAGATGACGAGCTCCCTAAGTGGAAGGACTGTCTTTTCATTCATTATTCTGTCCCTGTTCCCTGATCATAGGTGGTCCCAGTAAACATGTATTAAGTGAATGAATTATTCACCACCCCCCAGTCCTGTGAGTTTGGTATTATTATGCCCATTTAGAAGACGCAAACTGAGGATCAGAGAGTAGAGGATTCACTGTCTATGATCTTGGCCAAATCACACATCAAGAAGAGCGAGGATTCAAACCCAGATTTTCTAATTACACTAAAATATTGCTTTTGCATGCATCAGTTGAACTAAAACTTTCTTGGAGCTCAAGTCCCTCTTCACTCCAAGCTGGGCCTGTGGTGATGAACCATGTATATAGGACTTCTAGTCCTTGAGATACTATTCTGTGCTAACAAGAGCCGTGATCCCTGTTTAAAGAGTTAACTTTGTGTTACTTGCATGTTCCAGGCTTCACCAACCCAGCCAGGGACTACCAATAAGCAATGGTTACCAATAACAACCTAAAGCCCCTATTTTTGCCCATCTGCAGCCTCTTCAGCATCTCTTTGGTTACATAAAGCCAACCACCACTCTACTTGCTCCATGTCCACCATGCATGCACAAATACTTCTTGAATTCTTCAAAGTTAAGCTTACGTAGACCTCAAATCCATCTGTGAGTCAGTCCATAGCCACCATGTGACATCCTCAACTTTCATCTGCCACAGCTCTGTGTTTTCACCCTCTACCGTATGAGAAGTCTTTGTGGGCTCTCCCATTGTTGCTGTTGTTCATGGTGCTTTTAGGAAAATGAGGATGATGGCTCAGTTCTCCCACAGCTTCCAGCTCTCAGGACCCCAGTCTGAGCTGGTTTCTGTGAAGACCTCAGGAGAAGGCCCCACAGCCCCTGTCCTTATGTAGCCTGACTGTGAAGTAGGACTCATTTTCCTCAGTCTCAAAACATCTCTCTTTCATGGGGCACATGGGTGGCTCAGGAGGTTAAGCGTCTGACTCTTGATTTTGGCCCAGGTCATGATCTCACGGTCGTGGGATCAAGCCCCACGTCAGGTTTTGTGCTCAGCTTGGGAATCTCCCTCCGTGTCCCTACCACCTCTTGTCAAAAATAAATAAGTAAACAACAACAACAAAAATACATCTCTCCTTCATATCCAGCCACATACTCTGTCCCTAAGAGCCCACATCCAGGCAGAGAAAGCCTAAAGTGCAGAGACCCTCATACATGTTCAGATGGTCGAGTACTAGGGAGACACAGTGTTATTTGTGGAAATTTGTGAGTCAGCGATCTATTAAACTTAGTCACTAAGTACTGTGAGTTTACTAAGTTATATACATCTTGGATTCTCATCCCAACAGCTATTCAGACACCAGGATTTAACACATACCCACAAGTACACCCAAACTCCTCACAGTGGAGGAAATTCAGCTCATTAACTTTGTGTACGGGTACACATGCACACGCATGAGAGAGACAGAGAGACAGGGAGAGATGGAGGGGCGGAGGGAGAGAGAGACAGAGATGGAATTGGAAAAATACCTGCTATGGACCGTGCACGCGTGATAGGCACAGCCCTTCAAAAATCATTGTTTAGAAGGAGCCGGGTCAGAAAGCACCGGAAATAGCTGAGTCTGAGAGTCATTCAGGCCACTTGGTGAGTGGCATCTGCCACTCAAACTCCACGCAGTTCTCTGAACCTCAGTTCTTCTGTAACATAGCACGATTGTACTTGAGACTCTGTTGGTCTCCATCCAGTTTTAGCTTTCTGATACTCCTACTGAAGTTGGTAGGCCAGCACAGAGAAGGCTTTGGGGTAAAAGCAAACGTTTTAGGGAGGAAAATGCCAAGAGAGGAGGTTTATTAGGTGGGAATAAGTTTATGATACAGCTCAGGACCTCACAGTGGTCTGTGTCTACAAGGGTGGCACTGTAATTGCAAGGAATTTTAAAGGGAACATTCCAGCCAGGAATAATATAATTTCAGTCTTTTCTCCGGCTTCTCCGTGCATATGCACATGAGCCTATTAAGCCCTACAGACTCCCAGAATGGGTTGTAAGTATCATTGTATCTTTCAGGCAATAAAAAGGAGCTATGGCTGCAAAGAGTGTTGCCTCGGTGTTCCCGGAGTTACCCAGTAACTCACTGGTCCTCCCGGGGTGGTCCAGGCCTCCCTGGTGAACTTCCAGAGGGCCTCCGGGTTGGTCTGGAATAGTCATGCTTCATCAAGAACATTGTCTCTGCTTATGCTCCAGAAGTGATTTATAATTTACTTACACTCCGTCTTCTGGCAGTTTGCCATATTTTAGTGCCCTTCTTCTGATCTCCTCTTGTGATATTGTCCATGCTTACCCTGCGACTCTTTTTTATAATGCGAAGTTATTGAACGTGTTAGATGGGCTGAGTGTCCCTTTCCTCCCGCCAAAGTAGCCCTTTACTCTAAAGTGGTAGCTTCTCTGGCTCTGCTGGCTTTTACTTAACATCATAACCTGTAATGTCAAATTTTAGCCCTGCGACTGGGTGTGGCAGTGTTCAGAAGTTATCTCCTGTTTTAATGACAGTTGTTTTTCTCCTCCAAGGGCAGGTGTTACTTGTCAATATATCACCCAGACTGTGCTACTTTGTTGCCTAGTAAATGTCCCAGAAAGGAAACCATGGAAAATAGAGAAGTTATTCATAGGTCAAGGTTAGTTATTGAGCATCAGGGGTTTCCTTTTAGGAGAGACAGGAAAAGAACACACACATACCCACTCAAACAATTTATTAATAAGTGACTTGTTCTCTTTTGCTATTGGCTGCTATTTCAAGGGCTCTTGCAAGTAAACAGCGTTGAATTTTTTTTAAAGCAGTAACTCTTTGCAAAATGTTACATTTCAAATGGGAGTGTCTATCTATTGGCGTGATCAAAAAAAAAAAATCTTTAAACCACAACAACCTGCGATCTCCAGAATCTTTTTAACATTTTTGGTCCGTTTGTTTGACAATAAAATCTCACAGCTGGGCTGGCGAGTCTGGTGCCAAGTTTTAACCTAATGCAATTTTAAATGGATGAGCTGTTAAGTTCAAGCAAGCAGTTAAGACTCCGGATTCTAATGGAATTGCTGGAGAGCCCTCCCCCAACAGCTTGCTTGGATAATGTCAGTACAGCTCTGTTGGGTGACCAGCGAACTCAGATTCCTGCTGTGGACTGTCTTTCTGAAGAAGATCTGTTACTTTTTAATTCACTCTTCATCAGTTAGTTATTGGGCAGGGTCCAACGATCTGGCCTCTTCCATTGATATCCTCTCTTCCAGGAGGTGCTTCCTGTAAGCCTGAATGTGAGACTCAACTCAACAGTGATTCAGTTTATTCAAACCAGTCTTCCTTCAGGGCGCTTCCACTCCCACATGAATTCCTTACTGCTTTTCTTTCCTCTGTATGCCAATAGCACTTCATGCGTTCAAAACCTATTGTTAAGATTCTAGGACAATAAACCCCAAAGTACATAGCAGCTGAAACGTGAACCAGGTTTATTTCTCGCTTATATAAAGTCTGAAATAGGCTCCCAGTTGGCCGCCTGCCCTGCTTAATATGTGATGCCAGGACCAGGGGGCTCTGCCACCTGTCTCACGGGTCCCATCTGCACAAAGCCAGCATTAGGAGAAAGGGCACCGCCACTCATAGCTGGGAGGTGTCTGAGGGCCAGGTGTGGGGCATCATGTCTCACTTCTGCTCATACTCCTTTAATCCGAAGAAGCACTGCAAAGGGTAAAGAGGAAACGGACCAGTGCCCCACGAGCTGGTTGGTCTCTGCCTCGCCTCCGCTCCAGTCCTGACACCTGGTTCTAGAGCACCCCTCCCCACGTCCCCCTGGCGTAGGGGCTGTTATAGGGTTCCGTATACCCTTAGTACTCCCATGGCTTCTGGGAGAATGAATGGGTGAATTTCAGCCAGAAGAGGCATAATGTGGACATGTTTTCTGAATCTTGGACTTCCTTATTGTGAGGAGAGCCTGTGAGGCTGAGCAGACGTAGCTGGTAAGGTCATGTTTTGCACAACTGAAAAAAGGAGTCTTCTCGTGGCTAATTATAATGTGTGCTCATCGTAAAAATTCAGAAAAGTGCTGAAAATATTTTAAGGAAGGAGATAAAAACCACCCCTAATCTCTTTCTCGGAGCGATGCTAAAAATTTTCTTGTTTATATACTCTGATGGATGTCTTATGTGCATGTAATTTAAATTAATTGTGTTCACTAAACTGAGACTGCACAGCATATACTATCTTGCAATTTGCTTTTTTTACTTAACAAGATACATTGTGAACACCAATACATGTACATAAATATAGATCTGCATCATAAGTTTTGGCCACATATTATTGTACAGACATGTATGAGAATAATTGAAAAATACACGTAGCGTAGCGGAACAGGTATGAACTGGGTGGTCAGTGAGACCTGGATTATGTTATTTTATTTATCAGTTTATTCCCAGGGTGGGATACAATATCTTGCTCATGGTAGATCAAAGCGCTTCTCAGACCTCTGTGTGGAGACAGATCCCATGGGGATCTTCCTAAAACACAAAGGTTCAAACATTCATGAGGTGTAGATGGGCCTTGAGATCCTACAATTTCTACCAGCTTCTGGGTGATGCCCATATTGTTACATATTGAATAGGAAGGATCTAAACTGCTGGTTCTCAGCTGGGGGCTGATTTTGCCCCCTGTGGCCATCTGGCACTGTCTATAGAGATATTTTTGGTTGCTTCGCTATAATGACTTCTGAGTGGGAGAGGTGTTTGTGGTGAAGGGGGGAGGCCAGGAATGCTGCACCATATCTAACAATGCACAGGACAGCCCCCACAACAAAGAACCCCCTGGCCCAACTTGTTAATAGTGCCACTGTCGAGAGACTGAGCTGGTCTTTCTCAAGCAGTTTTCTCATCTGAACCACAGAGTGCGGAAAATGGTTTGTGTGATGACTCTTTTCTCAGTTCTCCCGAGGATGGTATATAACTAATACTAAACTAGATGCATAGGATATAAGTTCATTGGTTATGTCTAATGGATGCTTGAGGGAATTCAAGCTGAAATCTTTCCTCAAACCCTCATTTACTGCTGGTTGTGCTACTATGTTGTTTCAAGGATTAAGGGGAGCCACAGTCTCACAGTTGGATTTCTCTCTCAATCTCTCTCCCTCCTTCCCTCTCTTTTTTCTCTCTCCTCCTTCCTTTCATGGAAAGAGGGGTCTGTAATAATTACTTGCATCGTATTTTAGCGCCCATTGAGGGTGAAATAAATAACTGATGGGAAAGACATAGAAATCTATAGAATGCTTGGAAGACATTCAGAGGAGCTTCCCATAAAGCGGTGGCCCTAATGGAGCAGTATTAATACACAGTTGTAGCCAATAAAGCACAGTCCAGCCATCAAAAGGTACTAATTCTGTACATGGATTTCTTGAACACAATGGAAGAGATAACAGAATCCAATAGCACTTTAAAACAAAGCAAACAAGCAAAACTTTTGTTTTCTTTCTTTTCTCGTATATATACCTGTTCCCTTCTTGATGCAAATACCCCTCAATTCCTCCACTAGCCTTAACTTTCTAGCCGTTTTGTATTCCTCCATAGTGACTTTTAATTCGGTGTCATAAAAGGCCAAAAGACCCACCCTTGCAGAGAAAAATTTTCCTTAAAGGGCATAAGAGATAAGAATCTTTATGAACAAAATAAAAATTCTCTTTAGAAGAGAGAAGAGAGAGGGGCGCCTGGGTAGCTCAGTTGGTGAATAAGCGTCCGACTTCGGCTCAGGTCATGATCTCACAGTTTGTGGGTTCAAGCCCCGCATCAGGCTCTGTGCTGACAGCTAGCTCGGAGCCTGGAGCCTGCTTCAGATTCTGTGTCTCCCTCTCTCTCTGACCCTCCCCTGCTCACGCTGTCTCTCTCTCTCTCTCATCTCTCTCTCTCTCTCTCTCAGAAATAAATAAAACATTAAAAAAAAAGAGAAGAGAGAATAGGGATAGAGATATGGGTGTACATATACACAGACATACCTATACATATAGCATTAGGATGCTACAGAGAAACAGAATCAGTAAGATATGTGGAATTGGCTCACGTGATTGTGGAGGCTAAGAGGTCCCAAATCTACAGTCTGAAAACTGGAGACCCAGGAGAGCCAGTGATATAAGTTCCAATCCTGAATCCAAAGGCTTGAAGACAGAACTGATGATATAAATCCCAATCTGAAAGCCGTAGATCCAAGACCCAAGAAGAGCCAATTTTTCAGTTTCAGTCCAAAGGCAGTAAAAGACCAATGTCTCAGCAGTAGGCAGACAGAGTTCCCTCTTACTCTGTCTTTTTGTTCTAGTCCAGTCTTCAACTAATTGGTCAAGGCCCACCCACATTAGGGAGGACAATCTACTGTCCTCAATCAACCAATTCATATGTAACTGTCACCCTCACAGACACAGGCTGGATAATGTTTGGCTAAATATCTGGGTACGCTGTGGCTCTCAAGTTGTCACATAGAATTAACCATCAATATATAGCATTGATATAGTACTGATAACTTTTATCCTGTCTCCTCAGTTTGCACTTAGAAGAATGTTCTGAGCCTCCCATAAGGGTATCTAGATGGAGCTACTTCTGCTGACCTAAATGATCATGAAGTTTCTTCTGCAGTTATGTCATTTAGAGCCAAGGCATGTGATAGAATGCAGACAGAGGGGAACACAGGACTGTGAAGTGGGACATCTGCTTGCAGGGCCCTACCCGCAGATGCTAGAGTTACAAAGACCTGCATTTCAAGGCCAGCTTTGCTTCACTTTTCTTACCCTTAAAATGGGCCACGGGATCCCTGCAGAGGATTTCTCTCTGAATGAAAAAGGCAAGATTTTTGGAATGCCCAGCACAGTGGGTGAAACCTGGCAGTCACCCAGTACATGGCAGGTGCGACCGGAGGCGAATGAGGTGACTCAGGAGTGGCTACCCACGCATCCTGGGAGATGCACCAGCCTTCTAGGTGGGACGCCCAGCTAAACACGTTGCAGCTGTGTGACCTAGGGCAGGTTGCAAACTACTCCAAGTCTACATTTCTGAGCTGGTCAGATGAGGGTAAATTAGATGTGCAGGTAACACACTCACATAATACTTACTTAACACAAACTAAGTGCTTCAGACAGTTTCAAATCTGAAGCATAGCACCACCCTTTGCTGATTTTTTTTTTATTTTTTTAAAAATGTTTTATTTATTTTTGAGAGAGAGAGAGACAGCGTGAGCAGGGGAGGGTCAGAAAGAGAGGCAGACACAGAATCCAAAACAGACTCCAGGTTCTGCGCTAGCTGTCAGCACAGAGCCTGATGCGGGGCTCGAATGCACAAACCGTGAGATCATGACCTGAGCCGAAGCGGGATGCTCAACCGACTGAGCCACCCAGGCGCCCCTCTTTGCTGATTCTTTAACAGCCCTTTCACAGGTAGGGCAGTGAATTAGTCTAGACTTAGTGGAATCAACGTAGGACACAGTCTTAAAGGAACACTTGGCTGAAGATCAGGGGACATTCCCTGGTTCTTGCCAGACCCAAAATTAACTAATAGATTCTTATTAGGTAGCAGTGAAAAGACTCAGAATTCCAAGAAACAGATATCAGGCTGAAGGGATTCTCGACAGTCTCTCTTAGATCACATTCCCACTCAAGGCACTGGGTGAGGTGAAACTGATCACTCTGAGGTGCCTCGGTGGCTCAGCCGGTTAAGCGTTCGACTCTTGGTTTCGGCTCAGGTCATGATCTCATGGTTGATGGGGTCGTACCCCATGTAGAGTCTGCACTTCACAAGGAAACTGCTTCGATTCTCTCTTTCTCTGCCCCTCCCCAGCACTCACTCTCTCTCTCTCTCACATACACACACACACTTGCTCTCTCTCTCTCTCTCTCTCTCTTTCTCTCTCTCAAAAAAAAATGATCACTCTCTTGGGGCGCCTGGGTGGCTTAGTCGGTTAAGCGTCCGACTTTCGCTTAGGTCATGATCTCGCGGTTCGTGGGTTCGAGCCCCGCGTCGGGCTCTGTGCTGACTGCCAGCTCAGAGCCTGGAGCCTGTTTCAGTCTGTGACTCCCTCTCTCTCTGACCCTCCCCTGCTCACTCTGTCTCTCTCTCTCTCTCCTAGAAATAAATAAAACATTTAAAAAAAAAATGATCACTCTCCTCCTGGTAAGATACCTTGTCTTGAATAATTTCAAATGTCGGAGCAAATTTGGTTCTCTGAGAAATAGGTCATTTAAGGCCATGCTTTGTAGACACAATCTCAGCACAGTTTTTCTCTCTGCAAGGTGACCAGCCTCCACAATCAATAATGAAGATGACTGACAGAGAGGACACCTAACTGCCACCCCTCCCTTCCCCTTTGGCACGGAGAGGCAGGCTGCTTCTTTTTATCAGCAGAAATATTATAGGCCAGAATTATCACGAGGGTGTGCAAGACCTACAGAGTGAAGAGCATATGACATCTTCCTTCGTTACCTGCTTCGCTGCATTGAAATGATCTAGTAGTCTCAGAATGGTCTCAGTTCCCAGTACCTTGTGCGCGTGACGGCAGGATTCCGAGGCTGTGTGTTCACAGAGGAAGGACAGATTGTAACTTTGCAGCTGGCCTCCCAGGACGATCACAGGGTTCCCGAAACAGGACCAGACATCTTAGTGCTTCCCAGCAGCTCCCATGTGTGGTCAGGGTTCACAACTACAGCCTAAAGGCTCTTGGATGCTTAGGAGGATCCCATCCCTACCTACTGGGAGCTGTGTCCTCATTCAACCAAGTGCCTTGCCAATTTCTGTCAGATGTCTCTTCCAAGAAAGGGCACCCTCCACGGGGCCAGAATGGCCTTGTTCCTCTGGTCTCCAGGTGTCTGGTGTTTACCCTGGAGCAGAGCTTGAGTCCCCTCAGTTATGTAAGTCAGGGGCACTTACAGACATGACATTAGCTAGAGAATATTTGCTAAGCAAATTAATAGTGTAAATAAGATTAGAGGGAGAAGGGGTGTGGGTTTAAATGTTAAATGCCTAAGGATAAACTGTATGCAAGCATCTTAAACACACCCATTAATACTTAAGTAATTTAAAGTTATTAAAAAAATGTATCATACCTATCTACAAGGCCATGCTTTTCTGACCTCTGTATATTTATATAGGAAACTGTAGTAAGGAAGCAGCTGCTTTTCATCTTTTCTGTGACCCACGGGTTTCAGCTGTAGCTCGAACACCCTCAGCACGGCAGCCTGTAGGTTTGAATGAAATGCCATGTCTCTTGCTGCCCATGTCGTTGAAACCCCTGACTCCCACTTGTTCATTTAGTACCTTCCGTGGTCCCCCACGTACATACAGAACTTCCCTCAGAGTGCCTTCTGTCCATCTGTGAATCGGCTTAGGGACACTGCCTCTCACTGCCTCTGCTGTTCGTGTTCAACCTCCCGGGACCCCTGCTGCCTTCTGCCTTGACCTCAACCACCCTGCACTACAGAGCCTGCCTTCCAGAGCCACATTCCTGCCTTTGACCTGGACCCCTTGCAAAAGCCCTCTGCCTGGTCAGGGTTCAGCTAATTCACCCCGTCCACCACCAGTGCTATCAGTCACCACAGGACAATGACAGCTTCACAGTCTCCTGTGAATTAGAAAGGAAAACACTCCCTCCCTCTATATCACCTTTGGAAGGGGGGTGGGGGTGGTCCCAGGGCATGGTTCCTTGGGCCTCAGATTGTTACAAGGTTTATTGCAACACCTGTCAGTTTACAAACCTAGCTCCTATTTTTCAAAACCAATAGACAGATGCCACCAGGGAGGATTCCATATTCCATGAATTTTGCTGCATGTTCCACGAACATCTCTTCCGCTCCGAGCTGCAGGCAGACCCTGTTGTTGGCTCTGCCTGACTGGGCCGTATTTAGCTTTTTATTCCATATAGTGAATTCTCACTTGAGGAATGCGCTTTCCTAGTGCCTGTGCACACATGCCCCGATACCCCACTGTTCCACACATGTCCACACACATTTGAATCCCATGGAAGACCTCATTTCAGAAGCAGCTCACCCATACTCTGTTATTCAGTTGCTGCAAATAGATTTGGAGATGGGGTGGGATGTGAACAAAATGGGGTAAGGTGGTATCCAGCACATCCCACAGTCAAATACATATTTACTAATCTTAGATTTTAGCTAGCCAAGACCCTTGTTCTCTTTGAATTCTCTTTTGCATTTTCTTCTATCAGCCTATATCAATGAGTTCATGCACCTTAGAAGTTCATCTACTTAATAAACTTCTTTTTTAAGAAATGTTAAAAAAATTTTTTTAATGTTTATTTACTTTTGGGGAGAGAGAGAGAGAGAGAGAGAGAGAATCCAAAGTAGGCTCCAGGCTCTGAGCTGTCAGCACAGAGCCTGATGCAGGGCTCATACTCACAGACCATGAGATCATGACCTGAGCTGAAGTCAGACGCTTAACCGACTGAACCACCCAGGCACCCCTATTTATTTATTTGTGAGAGAGATAAAGAGAGAGAACCCCAAGCAGGCTCCACCTCATCAGCCCAGAACCTGACGTGGGCCTCACTTTTCAGGAACTGTGAGATCATGACCTGAGCTGAAACCAAGAGACAGACACTTAACCAACTGAGCCATCCAGATGGTGCTCCTGTCTCTGTATTTTTCTAAAGTCTCTTCATTTCAAGTTTACTGAAATTTCCCAACTCTTTATTTAGAGAGCATTCCAAGAGATCTGGAAACATAATTAGTGGGAAACCAGAACATTTTAGGTTGAAGTCTTTAAGTGACGTTCCTGCCTCACCACATCCCCCCAAAGAGAGCTTTTCTAGAATACTTAGAGAGCTGGGGAAATAGTTAACTAGACCTTGCCTTTGATTCTTTGGTTTTGCTGGCTACATCTTGCCTTTCAGATTGCATGTTCTCTCACGGTTTCATCTAATGCCCCTACAAAAATGGTGCTTTGACATGTGTATCCAGCCCTGATCTCCGTTGAACCCTGGGTATGTAACTCTCAGAGCCACACCTGGCAGTCCTTTCCCCCTTCATCTACAACACAAGGTCTAAAACCAGATTCACTCATTTCCTTGTTCCCAAACTAGGTCTCTTTCCAGACCTGTTCACTTTAGTCATTCTATTTTATAACTTTACTTGTTGTATGAAAACTTTTCAGAGGACTGGGAGGCTTTAAATACTTTTCAAAGCACTGGAGGCTCTTATAAAACACTGAGCTTTTTTTCCCCCTAGCACTGAGGTAGAAGTGTTTCATTTCTCTTACTGTTCTTCTGAGGGAAGGAACAAAGCTGAAAGACCAGCAGATGAACATGGCGGCTGTAGAAGGAAGTGTGAAGGAAGCAAGCTACCAGGTCTGTTGGCTGAGATGGAAAGTAGGCAAGGATTCCAGTGCCAGATACTGTCTCAGAATGCAGTCAGTGGTCTAGAACCATGGCCCCCACATTTCCAGCATCCCAGAGGAGCAGGATGTGAGTGCTCCACTTCTGGATGTGATACAGTGTTTCTAGCCAGCATGGCCACTTGCAGATGGGCACTCAGAATGCAGATGATGTCACCAAGCACAGCTGCTGTGATGTCCATGTTGGGTTTTTGCTTCTAGCCTGACTCAGACCTGGTCCTGGAGCTGGCTGGCCCCGAGACTTCTACTTGAAGTCGGAACACATTCTGTGCTTCCTGGTGCTCCTCTGGCGATGCTTTGCTTTTGCTACCCATTTACGCCGACGTGGGAAGCCACAGCTGTTGCTGCTCATAGCCTGTTTCCATGGCCTCTTTACACACCAATGTCAAAAGTAGGAATGTGGACTGACAGCTGACACCGACCAGCTCTTTGTCTTCTTGTTGAATGGAGCATATTAGCGGGCAGCTGAATAGTCCCCACTCTTCTTTTTATGTTTATATTAGTCTTCCACCTTCCACATTTCTCTTAGTGGCTGAAAGCACTGTAGCCAGGCTATCTGGGTTCAAATCTTATCTCCACTATTTTATAAGCTGTGAAAAATTGGGCAAATGACTTAACCTCTCTGTGCCTCAATTTTTGTATCTAGTAAAAGGGAATAATGGGACGATTATGTAATTTAAATGAATTAATATGTATAAAGAACTTAGAATACTGCTTGACGTAAAGTAAGTAGTACCTCTTAAAATTTTCATTCCTAAAAAGGTATGATTGAAATTTTTGTTACTAAAGTTATCACAGCACTGATCCATAACACAATTAACATTCTATCATTTCTAAGAAAGGTGTTTATTAACAGTAGTTAATATTTGCCAAACACTTTACAATTTTAAGGGAGTATGTTCACTACTGCACCAAATTGTGTAAAAGAGACAAAGGAGAAGTTTTTGTTAAGCCTAATTGAGGAAGCTCAGGGAGTTTTAAAAACGTGTTTAAGATCACAGAGTTTATAAGTACAGAGTCAAAACTTAAATTTAAGGCTTTTTGACTCTAAATTTCATACTCTTTCCGTTGTATCAAGCTGTCTCAATTTTTATTGACCTATTCAATAAGTATTTTGAGTCCTGACCTGGTATTGGAACAGGTGAAATGGAATTGGGTGTGATGAAGAAAAGGCCACCAACAAAAAGACTCTAGTAGACAGAATGATTTATGACCATTCCCCCAAGACTTGTACCCCTTGTATGTATAACATTTGTTAAGTTGAATAATGCATTGGATCAACTTCCTACTTCAAGAAAGTAAATTTGTTTTGGGGGAGAAAAAGACAGAGTGAGCAGAGGAGGGGCAGAGAGAGGGAAAGAGAATCCCCAGCAAGCTCCACACTGTCAGCTCAGAGCCTGATGCGGGGCTCAAACTCACGACACTGTGAGATCATGACCTGAGCTGAAATCAAGAGTCAGATGATTAACTGTCTGAGCCACCCAGGTGCTCCACCAAGAAAGTTTTCTCAGGAGTTGACCTCCTAAATCAGTCAGAAATGATTCTAAAATTTTTAGCAAGACGGGATTGAATGCAAGGAACTCTGTGCCTGTAAAATTATTTTAAGGGCTGAGATACTGAAAGTCACAGAGACCTCTGTTACTATTAAGAAATCATGGAGTGCTTCTAGCAGTTCTACAACAGATAAATCACAGGAATTCACCTGGAAGCCACTGCAAATCACAATCCCATCTTTCCATACCTTTACCTACAGCTTCCAGAGGGAGAGTCAAAGCTAATTCTCTTCTGGCATTGCGATCTCAGATCAGTACCTTTCATTGGCTGCATCTGAACCATAAATCTGCTAGCAAAGGAGTCTGGGCAAAAGTTTCTAGGCTTCCAGCTCTGTGATACAGGAAATAAGCTCAGGGAGCAGGGACTATGCTGAATATCAATAAATACTATATGGTATTCTTCCCATTCATTTGTAAAATGCCTAATGATAGGGAAGATTCTCTTCTTGGGGTCCAGGAAACTAAATATTGTTTAATGGAGATAGGTGTCACCCAAGTAAAAGAGCTGAATGTTCTCCCTTGGTCACCATCTTAATGACAAAAAAACTCCCACAGATAGTATTTGAGGGTATTGCTTTAAAAATTTTTTTAATATAATTTATTGTCAAATTGGTTTCCATACAACACCCAGTGCTCATCCCAACAAGTACCCTCCTCAATGCCCGTCATCCACAGAGGATATTGCTTTTAAACAGTTAGTACATATGAAGGAGGATGTCTGTCTGATTCTTAGAAGATCTTGGGGGTTGGGAAGCTGTCCCTTGTGTTAGGTGATATGCAACGAGCAGTCAGAAGAAAGCCCTCATGCTACACTGCCCACATGGCTTGTAAGCTCTGGTTGTGGGTCATAGTCTCTGGAATGGCCATCTGGAAACAAGTACTGGATCCCCATGCAATTTGTGCTGATCTCTTTTCATGCTGATTCTTTCCTCCTTATAAAGTGCTTTGGTTCCTTCTCCCCATCTTCAGGTGCCTGTGTCCCACCCCACTCTCCTTCCTCCTCCCATCCCAGCCCAAAGGACGCCTTTAGGGATAGGGGCCATTAGCCAGGGTCCCTTCCCTATCTTCTTTCCAATTTCAAGCTAACCCAATGCCCAATTTCCTTTCAGTTCTCAAAGGCTTTCCTCTCTTGACCAAACCTGACTCTAATAAATAAAGAATGTTGCCTTTCAAACCTATTATTTCTGGTGTGGGCTGCAAGAGCTTACTTTGGATGTCAAAAACTGCACATCAAATATTATTCTCTAAAACTATTTCCAGAAATGTACACACATATGTAGTTACTTGATTTATGACCAAGGCATGATTCAGTGAGGAAAGGATAATCTTTTTCATAACTTGTATCAGAACTATTAGATATCTGTATGAAATAATAAACCCTGACCCCCTAACTGACACTAAAATACTAATTCAGGATGAACAATAGCCTTAAGTGTGACATAAATAAGAAAACAGAGTATCTTCATGACCTTTGCACAGGCAGCAATGTTAAAAAATGAGGACACAAAAAGGGTTAACTGCCAAAGAAAAAGCTAAAAAACTGAACTTCATTAAGTAAGAGACTAAAAAGGCAAGCCCCAGACTAGAAGAAGATATGTGCAATATATATGTCTGACAGAATATTGACATCCATAATATGTAAATAATTACATATATGTGAATCCTATGAATCAATAAGGAAAAGAAAAATAACTGAATTTAAATATATAAAGACTTGAGCAAGCACTACATAAAAGAGAATCTAAAAAAAAAAGACCAATAACTAAAAGTCATTCACCATTATTAGTCATCAAGATAACACAAATTAAAACTACAATGAAATACCATTACACAACTTCCAGGATACTAAAGTTATTTAAAGATGGACAAAACCAAGTGTTGATAAGGTTGTGAGCAACCCATACATTGCTGCTGGGGTTATAAAATGGCACAATCACTTTGGAAACTACTTGGCAATATCTACTTAAAGTAAATACACATTGTTTTCCTAGACAATATGCTCAAAAGAAATGTGTTTACAGCCACAAAAATATTCACAAGAATATCCACAGGAGCTTTGCTCACTATAGTCAGAAACTGGAAGTAACTCAAATATCATCAACAATAATAGAGTGAATAAATAGTGAGATATACATACATATATACACATATATATAATCACAGGACATCATATGGTTATATAAAACATTTTAATGATTTAATACAAATGAACAAGAAATTGATTTTACATATGTAAATATGAGCTAATGTTCTACCAGACACATAGATAAATCTTAAAGACATGATGCTAAGTGAAAGAAGCCAACAAAAAGAGTGTATACTCAAAGATTGTACTTGTATGAAGTTCAAGAACAGGCAAACAAGTCACGGTAATAGAAGTTAGTACAGCAGTTACTGCTTGAGACATGGTGGGTGTCACTGGGAAGGGGCCAAGGGAGCCTTCTGGAGTTTGTGGGAATGTTTACGTCTTGATCTGGGTCATGGTTACATGTATATATATGTTTGTAAAAATCTGCTGAATCATGTACTTGCAATGAGTGCACTTACTGTGGGCATGTAAGAAGAGAAAAAGACTCTATTTGGGAAATTTAAAAGATAAATATCAAATACTTCTCTCTTTTCCCTTCTTAAAATAATTTTAATTCTTCTCCAAGGATTGTGTATACTTCTGACCGACTTGGGGAAGGGCCATGAACAAGGGAGTCTGGAAAAGAGAAGAGCACACCTTTGTTTTGTGGCGGGCGAGGCATGGGGCTACATGTGGAGACTCACATATGCACCAGGACAAGTGGTAGAAGGAGAAAGAAGAAAACAATACTAGCCGGGCTGCCCTGGTGCTCAGTATAATGCAGTACACACACAACAGCAAATAAACATTTGCTCATTTTCTGACTGAGCCTTTAACAAGGAGACTGGCCCCCCTTACCATTAGAGGAAGTCAACATGATCGCATGGAGCTGCACAAGCTTATTTCACACGATTCCCTAGAGTGGACTTTTCTCCACGATGCCGAGCTGGCTGCTGGCCTTCGAGTTGCCTCTCTCTAAGATTAGTGCTCAGTTTCACAGTGATCATCACAGCTTTCCTGATAGAGACTTTGGGTTCACCTGATGGTTGCCTCTCTAGTCTGGGAAAGTCCCTCCAATTTAAAACTTCCTGGTGTACCTTCCACCCCCATTCCTGGTTTGCTTGGTGGCCTCTGAGTAAACTAGACACACTACGTTTGAATAGTCCCATCATCACCAGACAAGCTTATCTCAGTCTAGCCATGGACTTAAAAGTACCTGCACTTTATGTTTTGGGAAATCCGTCCTATGTCTACAGAACATCCCCTCCCATGAACTCCCAATAAATATCTGGAAGATCTCAAGGAATGAACCCTGGCTGACCCATTTGTGCACATCTTTGAATTCCCCTCCCTTCTGCACTTTTTGTGGAGCTGAGTGAGTGGTCTGAAAACTCTTGAACACTTCTGTGAACCATAAATTCAGAGAACTGTTAGTTTGGGGATTTGAGGAACAGATTTCAGGAAGTAGCAAGGAATAATCATGTTTTGGGTCATTTCATCATTGTCCGTTCCCAAGAGTTTACATATGTTCTCTGCTTGTATCCCTACAGATCTGCATTTCCTGCTGGAGGGAAAGGAACCAAGTCAGTATTCAATTTGCAAATGATATTAATCAAAATTGTATTTTAAGTGACAGCTCTTGGTAATGTGGGGATAGCTCCATCTCTCACAGAAGATCTATTCTGTCTGCTTGAATGTGAAAGTAAAGCGATGTATGTCCTCTCTGCATAAAGAATCAAGTCATAAATATATATTCCTTTCCCATATGGCATATCTTTTCAGCCCTTCTTATGTATATATTCAGATGAATAGCAAGCAGTAGCCTTGGGCTGCATGACCAAGTTCATGTTATTTTAAGAATCTAAGGGTTTGACCTCAGCTCAGAGTCCTACTTAAAATGGATAGATTCTATGTCTTGCAGTTGTAAAACGGGAATTCTTTGAGGAGTTTATTTCATTGTTTCTATGGGATGGAATAAATGGAGATGGTGATAATTACGGAAAGAATCATTCATTTTTTTCTATGTAGAATTTACAGAGTCTGTAGGTTTTGGGTTCTAGCCTAGAAGTAGAATCATCTGGTGTTTGAACCTGTTTATTTTGGTCAAAAATGTGACTACAGGGAGAAAAGGATTAGAACAGTTTTTGAATGACTTCCAAAAGCATCTTAGACATCAAAAGGGTTATGAACAACATTTTAATGATTTAATGTAAATGAACCAGAAATGGATATACTGCATTTCCTTTAGAAGTACACAGGTTTTAAAATTAAAGGGGAGATGCTTGGAGATAGGCTTTCTGACTTTATTGAATCAAAAATGTTTCTAAGATTGATTCTCTGCTGAATAGGATTAAAACAGAATAGCTTGCTTTGCCTTAAAAATATTAATTTGATATATTTTTATTTAATGTATTGGTTAGATGATATATTTTTAACTCTTAAAATTCTGTATTAGCTAATAACATTTACATATGAATCATCTGTACTCATTATTGAAAATGCTGAGGCTACCATGGTAACAATAGATTGCATTTTCTTCACACTAAATAGCAACATTCTAGCAATTCTGAACAGTAAAGAATGTGAAACACGAGTGTCAGCAAAAATTCAAGGACATGTTGAAGGCAGAGGGGGCAAGCTTGTGGCCCCACCACTGAATCTTCTGCCTTCATGTTTTACTTGGCCTAGAGAGCATTCAAAATGTTTTTGAGTTCTTTGCCAGCATTTCAAAATCAATTTATGTAATCAAACACTTAAGATTTATAGTTTCTCTCAGTAAACAGAAAATCTGGCTACAGTCACCCCACTTGCTGCCTGGCAGCCACCAGCAGGAGCTGAAGCCAGTCTGCCTCTTTGGCATGTGAGTTCTAGAGTTTGCCCCAGCCACTCCTGAGCCATCTCAGCCAGTCGCATCTTTTGTCCCTCTGGGCTCTGAATGTGTGATCTTTACTGAAGGGTAGAAGCAGAATGCAACACCCCTGAAAACATCACACTTTAAAAAAAAAAAAAAAGATGTGAACTGCTTCTGCTGTAGGTTCTTCAAATGAAAAGTCAACATTGGATTCTTCAGGGTTTGAATAATTCTCAAAAGCAAGTTCTTGGCTTTACCAATACTCCATTCCAGACCTTCCTGTTGGTTGTTCATAGATGCTTCAAAAAAAGGGCAGGAGGACCACAGGGAGCCACATTACTGGCCAATGCCTTAGTTCTTGATTCAGTAGATTAAAGAGATGCCCTTAAAACTAGAATTGAATTTTGGAATTAACTGTGACAGTTGTTTCTCCAAGCTCTATCCTTGGGCCCTGAGAATTGGGAGCTGTATATTTCACTAAGCTGGTTAATTATTACAGTGAATCTTTGGTAGACACAAGGTTGCAACTGCTTCTATTGGCCCAGGTTTTTGGTTGGTTTAGACCTTGTTCTAAGGAGGACCAGAGAATGAGATCAAGTATGACCAAATATATATTACGATCATAGAAAATACCCTTAAGCCAAGCCATCTGCCTTGCATAAACTACTCATCGTGAGGAAAGACGAGGTTAGAAAGTGAACATGAATCACTATGCAACCCATCATCATCATGAATAAAGAACTTAAAACACAGTTGCAAGCAGAAAGGTGTCATTTTTAGCAGGGTTCGCATAGTTATACTTCCTATCCTTGACTTGAATAAAATGTCAAAGGCTATACAATATGTCCACTTATAATTCATAAGACAACCACAAATCACATGCTAGAATCAGTCCACATAAGAGAAGAATGTCCCAACCACAGGGTTATGACTTATGGTACTTAAGTCAAGCTGACATGTGATTTTAGTAGAAGTCATAGCTAAGAAGAAATGCCCAGGGTTTGCCAAGATTCACGCTCCTGGCATGACATAAGTCAGTGTTTGGTTACAAACTCCTTTCTCTCTAACTAAAACTCACACAGACAAGACTCACTGTCAGAACCACCATGTGCGAGCCAAGGGAAACAACCCAGAAAATTAATAGGCAACCAACGGAATGGGAAAAGATAGTTGCAAATGACATATCAGATAAAGGGTTAATATCCAGAATCTATAAGGAACTCACCAAACTACACGCCCGAAAAACAAACAACCCAGTGAAGAAATGGGCAGAAGACATGAACAGACACTTCTCCAAAGAGGACATCCAGATGGCCAACAGACACATGAAACGATGCTCAGCATCCCTCCTCATCAGGGAAATACAAATCAAAACCACACTGAGATACCACCTCACGCCAGTCAGAGTGGCTAAAATGAGCAAATCAGAGAACTCTAGATGCTGGCGAGGATGTGGAGAAACGGGCACCCTCCTACACTGTTGGTGGGAATGTAAACTGGTACAGCCCCTCTGGAAAACAGTGTGGAGGTTCCTCAGGAAACTAACAATAGAACTCCCCTATGACCCAGCAATAGCACTGCTAGGAATTTACCCAAGGGATACAGAAATGCTGAGGCATAGGAGCACATGTACCCCAATGTTCATAGCAGCACTCTCCACAATAGCTAAAACATGGAAAGAGCCTAAGTGTCCATCAACAGATGAATGGATCAAGAAGATGTGGTTTATCTATACCATGGAATACTACATGGCAATGAGAAACAATGAAATCTGGCCATGTGTAGCAACATGGATGGACCTTGAGGGTGTTCTGCTGAGCGAAATAAGTGAGGCAGAGAAGGACAAATATCATATGTTTGCACGTATAGGAGGATTAGGAGGAACTTGACGGAGGAACAAGAGGGAGAAGAAGGGGGGAAATGGTGGGGGAAAGGGAGAGAGGCAAACCATGAGAGACTCTTGAATGCTGACAAAAACTGAGGACTGATGGATGTGGGGGGGAGGGGGGGATGGGCATGAAGGAGGGCACTTTGGGGATGAGCACTGAGTGTTATGTAGAAACTAATTTGACAATAAACTATTTGTAAAAAAAAAAAATAAATAAAAAAAAAATAAAAGACACATACAATAAAAAAAAAATAAATAAGTAAAATAAAATGAAATAGAAAAAAAAAAAAAAAGAACCACCATGTGCGAATACAATTATCTGCTCTACTTGAGCTTCTTCTTGATTTTTCTGCTGTTTGAAACTTGCCACTATTGCTTCTCAAAAAATTCTTTGGAATGGCCTCTTCTCTCCATTGTGCAAAGCTCAGTCCTTGAGGGGAAGTCCTTGGTGTTCCTTCTCTATGAGAATCTTAGGAGCAGGGCCAAAAGTTTAGTTTGGAAATTAGTCCCTGAGGAGATCAATAGTTGTGGTTTGCTGTCATAATTGACAACATCTGTTTGCTTCCCCCATTCGAGATTCAGTCAATAAATATTTATTTATTGTATACTCCAGGCCAGATATAATTCCTGAGCTATGGCATTTAAATCACTGACTCATGGGGCACCTGGGTGGCTCAGTTGGTTGAATATCCAACTCAATTGTAGCTCAGGTCATGATCCCAGGGTTGTGGAATTGAGCCCTATGTAGGGCTCCATGCTAAGTGTGGACCTTGCTTAAGATTCTCTCTCTCCCTCTCTCTCCCTCTCTCCCTCTCTCCCTCTTTCTCTCCCCCTCCCTCTGTCACTCCCCTGCTTCCCCTCTAGCTCTCTCTCTAAAATAAAAAACCACTCAGAAAAAAAATAACTGACTTACACAACTATTTCTCAATATTTCCAGTGATGGAAAATGAAATCCTTTCTCTGCAACCCTTGCTAGCTAGTATATGATCTTTCACATAATGACGTACTTTCTCGTGGCTAGTTAAGATTCTTCATACTTATTCACAGCATTATCTACTAACACTACTCAGTTTTCTTCTGTTCCTGAAAACACTTCATGAGAACCTATCATAGATCCCAATCAGATCACTGTTTGGATGACCTTTTCTTTTTCTTTCAAACGCATTAGATCCATTTATTAAGAATATTTGGGGGTGATATCTTTATCCCCTAAAGGAGAAATAAGATAATTCCTCTGTTATTCTACCCAGATATGCAAGTTTATTCCTTTCTTTTTTTTTTAGCTTTTTATTTTATTTATTTACTTATTTTTTTTACAAATAGTTTATTGTCAAATTAATTTCCACATAACACCCTGTGCTCATCCCCACGAGTGCCCGTCTTATCATTGGTCTGTGATGTTGTGGTCTGAGCAGATCTCAGGGGCAGTGTTTTCATTGCCAGCTCTCCTGGCCTACCCCAGTAGTCACCACGGTTTTCCAGAGTTGCAGAAGGATCTACATATGGACAAGAGTTTCCAACCAGTTAAACTATCAGCTGAAGAGTCAGATAAACATAATGCCACTGTAATGGTGTCCCTGCATGATAGGGGAATCACCCCATCATGCTGGTGCATGTGACTCTGCCTCCTCATAAATCACACCTACAAAACCTGACTTCCCTGAGGTTCTTTGCACATCTATAGAACTTACCAACAAAGACATCTTGCAGGGCCTCCTTATAACTCAAGTGGGGATGGAGAGAAAAAGATACTTGTAGGAGATGTTGGACACCAAAAACCTGGACTCAAGAAAGGCCAAAGGAAGCCTGAGAAAAGAAAATTCTTCCACCTCCCTCTCAGGATGGATGTTTGGCTTCTTTGAGATTCAGTATGTTTTCATGGGATCTGAGGTACTGTGAAGTTGTAGCGAAAGCCAATTACTAGCCATTTGGGTTAAAGATGGCCCTTACAGAGACTTAAGATATAGAGTCGTATTGATATCTGTAATCTAGTGGAGAAATAAGTATGTATTAATTTGAACTCCAAACCCAACAGCCACTTGTACTTGTTTTCATGAACGTACCTTTTGCAAAAAAGGCACAGGGTAAGTGCAGTTGAGACAAATGCACAGGTGAGAGGCCCCGGAAGCAATTTCCATACCAAATAGCATGAAGAGGAAGAACGTATGAAGCACATTTTAGCTTTGCAGTCTGTATTCCTGGCTTTAACCCTGTGCAAAAGTCTGGCCAGCTACCAAGAACTAGACTTAATTTTTACCCTTGAGTATAAATTAGTCCAGCATGCTGACTATAGGATTCCAGAGCTCGGCTCAGACTCAGCTTGCCTGAACCCCACCATGTGCTACAGCCAGGTCTCTTAAGCCCACCAGCTAATTAAGCTAACTTCCTGATGGGAGAATTTCAAATGCAGGGGGGTCGTGTAATAAATACAAGTGAAATGCTACTGAGAGGGTAGGCAAGAGGAAGGGTCATATCTTCTCTAGCAGTCTGATAGAATTTGTAATCTGATAAACACATTTCTTTAACACAGACAGGGTATACTTCATATCTAAAACACAGAAATTACATTACATCTTTACCTTTTATTGGAAGAGACTGTTAAAGGAGAGAATTATGTATATCTGACTCAGCCTAAGAAAATGTTCAAGCCAAAACTATTTCAGAAGCTTGTAAGCCCGTTCCTGCAAAATGTAATTAGATGAACTACTCATTTTAGTGAGAGAAGGCTCAGACACCATTCTGATACTGTTGCCTTTTTTGTAGGGTGGGGAGTTCAAGAGCAGAACTATAATTGGAGCAGAAAAAAATTATATGGAAAAGAACCTCAGTAATCAGCAAGACACTTGAAAATAATCTGAAACATTGCTATTAGGAAATAGCGTAGAACAAAAAAGGAGCATCAACAAAATGGGGCCCCGGGATTTATGGAAGATAGCACCTATTTTCCATCGGTACAGCTTCACACCAGGCTGTCATGTGAGCTGTTATGACAGCGCTTTGTGCTTGTGACAACCTCCTACAGAAATGGGAACACACGGCCAAATGTTAAAGCTGATCAAGGAGATGCTAGTGATGCGGTGTTGACTGGAGGGAGAATTCAGAAGAAGCTACAAAGCCGGATAACCAACAAGGAAAGAGTGCAGTGTGCCTTTCTGACAGAATAATTCAATTAAACAGCAGAGCCACAGTGGGTGTGGCTCGGAGGAGAGTGTGAAGGCATGGCGAGCCATGAGCTGAACACGTATGAACGCTCTCGTCGGCTCTGGCAGAGGCTGTGTGGAAGGTGCGGTGGGTGAATCGTAGTTTGGCTATGCAGCCCTCACCTGGGGGTGTGGGGGTGGGGGAGTGGTGATCTGATGAAAGCAGCTGACCCTAGAAAACGTTTAAGGTACTGATACACGGAAAGAATTGAAAATACGTGGGTGTACCTAAGCCAGAGGAAAGAAGGCTGATACGTGGGGTTTTGGCAATTCCATACGAACTCCCCCCAGTATTATCTCTCGATTGAATCAATAGATACACTCTGAGAAGCATTGGTTTTCAAATGTAAGCTCATGGAAGCCCGATGATGTCAAGAACTGTGAGGAGTCTGAGCTTTTCTGCTATTTATAAGCTATCAAATTAGCCTGCCGGTTTCATGGATACTGGTAAAGGACATGGAGACTCCTGGATCAGAGACAAAAGACAAGTTATTACTTAACAGCGACAGCTATAACTAAAGTATCATCATTTCCTTGTGTTAGTTCTCTGAGCCTCACATCCCACCGGGGTTACATGCGGAGGGCCAGGTTACAATGGAACATTTAGTGGGTTGTGTTGCAGGAGAGGAATCTTGAACTCAAGGAACGTGGATCGTTGCAGGGGTCTGCAAACAAATCTGCCTCCAAAAGGAGATATTATCTCCATCTTCCAAGACTGATCACTATGCCAATATTAGGTTTCTGAGACTCATCCACATTGTTGCATGTATTTGGGGACTACTTATTCTTCTTGCTACATAGTGTTCCATTTCTGAACATTTCACACCTTTTTTTTTTTTTTTAATCTATTTGACTGTTGATGGCCATTTGGGTAATCTTCAGTTTCAAGTTATTATGGGTAGTGCTGCTAGTAAAATTACAGTACATGTCTTTTGATAAAACACGTGAATGAATTTCTGTTGAGTATGTCCGTCTGGGTAGAATCGTGGGGTCATATGGTATGCTTACATTTAGCTTTAATAGATGCTGCCAAACATTTTCCCCAAGCAGTTGCAGCAATTTATAATGCTTAGAAAGATCTGAGAGTTCTGGTGGCTCCACTTCCTTGCCAACACTTGATATTTTCCATCTTTTTCATATTAGCCATCCTACTGGCTACAAATGGCTATAAAATGAGCATTAAGCTCCGTGTGGTTTAAATCATGAAGCTTTTTTATTTTTCTAGCCCCTGTTTTCAACCATGCAGTCAAATCCTACTTTTCCATCACTTTAATGGCATCTTGGGAAAATCCCGTAACTTTGAGGTTCTTTTTGGTTATTTAGCTAAAGTTTAAAATTTCAGTCTCTCTCTGGTTCAGATCTCTTTCCTTCCTCCAGGCCAGCCAAACAAGTTGGGTGTAGAGTGGAGAGGCATGCTATCTTCTTTCCAGACCACCGTCTCCTCCCTCGTATAGGTTCTGGTTGTGGTTTGCGGGGAGCCAAGAGGCGCATAGTTTTTAATGTGTTGCTAACTAGCTATGTGAACTTAGAGTCATCTCCTGGTGGTTGTGGCTGTACCTCTGGCTGTCAGTGGTGAGGCATAATGGGGAATATATCTGATCGTTGTTTCTAGTGCCTGGCACAGAACTTCAAAAACCCATGTAATTTTCTGGGTAATAAGAATGTCTTTGTTAAGTTAATCCATTATCCCAGGAGTTGCTAGATAGCTTCAGGATGGAGGCTTCTCACCTGAAAGACCAATCCCATGATTTGAGAGTTGGAGCTTTTGGCCAGTCTGACCTCTGGGGAGGCAAGAGGAGCTGGATATCAAGTTAAATACTGTGGCAAACGATTGAGTCAACCATGGCTAAGTAATGAAGCCCCAGTCAAAACCCCGGACACAATGCTCAGCAGAGCTTGCGGATTGGTGAGCACACTGATGTACTCATAGTGTGATGCATCCTGATTCTGTGCAGAATCCTGATTCCATCGAGGCTGTGCAGTCTCTCCCAAACTTTACTCTTTTTTTGAAATTTTTAAAATTAATTAATTAATTTATCTTTCCTAGTTTATTGTCAAGTTGGTTTCCATATAACACCCAGTGCTCATTCCAACAAGTGCCCTCCTCCATGCCCATCACCCCCCTTCCCTTTTCCCCTCCTCCACCAGCCCTCGGTTTGTTCTCAGTATTCAAGAGTCTCTCACGTCCCAAACCTTACTCTAAGCGTATCCCTTATACGATTACAGTCACAACTATAGTGCTTTCTTGAGCTCTGTTGAGTCATTCTAGTGACTTATTAAACCGGAGGGGGGGGATGTTGTGGGAACTCCCAGATTTGCTGCCAGTCAGTCAGAATTATAGGTGGCCTGGGGACCCCATATGCAGCTGGTATCCAAAGTAAGGGCAATCTAGTTGGGGCCCATCTCCTTACACCTGTGGAGTCTGATGCTTACTCTGCGTGGTTATAGAATTGGATTGCAAAATACCCCAGCTCGGGTGGAAGGAGAACAACTACTTTGGCACCAAGCTCCTCCATGGCCAGTGTCCAGAGACCTGTCATGGGGTTTCACAGTGAGTTTAACAGAAGCCTATGGGGCCTTTCTATGACATGGAGGGTCCAGCGCTAGTTGGCCCCTTCCGTCTCCTCCAGTTGTCAACACTGCCAGCCTGCCCGTTAGTTTTGCTGCTAGAATATCCTGGAGAGCAGAGTCCTCAGAGGCGGGCAATGGACAGTGCAGATCAAGTCCAAGTCCCCTTTCTCTGTGTCCATGACACCCCCAGAACGTCACCTGTGGGAGTGCAGAGAATGCCACCAACATGCCTACCTCCCACTTTCCCATCCCTCTCATGGTAGCACGGGGCAGGCCATCCAGCCCATTGGCTACGCCGATGTCCAGTTTGGGATGTGAAATGCCAGTCACCCCTTCTTGTAGGTACTCCAGAGTCGTTACAAACAATTCTCTTGGGGCTGCCCCGTTCCCCACTTTGGTTAAGGAAGGGAAGTAATGCCCCTGGCAAACACTCATGCCCCTCCCAAAATTTAGCTTTCCAGCAACTCTCCCTCTTCCAGTCTCTTTACATGGGCAGTGGAGGGATTCCTGATAGGTGGTAGCAGGGCTCGCTCTGCTAGCTCTTAGTAAAACCTGCAGGGAGGTGCCTACCCATAGGAGACGCTCTCACTAGAATGTAGGAGTCCTTAGAACCTCTTTTTTCCAGCTTTAGGCCCCAACCATTATTCCTGGACGGGAATAATTCCCTTTATGAATTAACAAACAAGCAAAAACAGGTCAGATCAATCAACAAATATATTTTGAGCACCTATTATTTCGTATCAATGACGGAATGAAAACAGAACAAGAACCACAGAGTCGTGAGCGATCTTAGCAGGGAGGATAAATATCTCTAATACGAAATGGGATTTGGAAATTGTGAATAACAGAGAGCGTCGGGCCTCTTCGGGACTAGTGATTCTGTGTTGGCAGTTCATCCAGTTCTGTTTCTCTGCTTCCCCCATTGTAGCAGCACTAATTACAGGCAGGGGAAGGTGAACCCTGCATAACTAAATTGGATTATTTTTATTGTTTCCTCAGGAACCACACCATGTGGGGAATGTTTGCTCAGGGAATATGCAGTGTTTGTATTCATTTCATTCAATTGTCCACAAGAGTGATTGAATTTTATGTCCTGTAGCTTTAATGCCATGAAATATGCTTCAAGTCATTGATTTTAGACAGGATATGAATTTCAAAACTCCTGAACTATCCCTTTCCCTGTTCTCCCATGTCCTTGTGTTTTGTCATTATTTTATTTAGCCGATCTTCCCTCTTGATCACCCATTCAGCTCTTCTTAAAAATATAAAAGCCTTAAGGCCATTTGCAAACACCTGCTGTTGGATTGGGGGACTCGGCCTTTCTGCTGGGTGATCATGACTCTGATAAGGACTTTAATTTGATGGGGCTTGTCTTCCATCACACTCCAGGTGCTGGAAGGGAACAGCACAGCCAGCAGTGCAAAGTCATGGCGGGGAGCGCAGCCTTCACCTGGGCCCACGTTCACGTGCCACAATGTAGCAGCTCAATGACCTTGGGAAGTTGCTTACTCTTCCCGACCCTCCATTTTATGATTTATACAATGGCTGTAAAAGTACTACCTCCTTAACAGGGCTGTTAGGAGGATTAGATGAGATAATGCACGTGATTCCCTTAGGGCCCTGCTTGACGCATAACAGCGCTTAATAAATATGACATGCTATTCTGAATAAGGGGGTGGGGGCGGAGAAGGAATGTTCTTAGTAAATGTGTACATAGTCACTACAAATTTTATAAGTGCTATGGCATTTTTGTGGACTGTGCTGTCTCCAAGAGGGATATATGGCTTTTCATTAGGTTGGAGGGCCTTCTCCATGAAGAAGGAAATTATCTCATCAGGGTTCATGTTCCGTGGTTGCAGTGCCTGCTGAGGTTGATTTAGCCCACTTACAAAGCCACACACTACGCAGCAGTGTTCATCACCCTCTGCATTAGCTTGTTAATCCTCGAGTTATTCCTCTACGGTTCAAGGGCATATTGGTTTTCCAGCGGAGGCACCAAGAGGCGAAAGAACGTGCCCCGACAGGGACCGAAATGGGGTGGCTGCGTCGGCTCTGTTTCTCCTGTGGCCCACCCCCTCGGAGGCGTCTTTGGCCCTGAAGACGTTTTCTCCCTAAAATTGATGTTTTAATTGTAGGTGTTTTATTTGCTTCTTGAGAAAGAGGCAGCAGGGGATAATAGAGGATAAACTGGACCGGTATAAGCTTCGGCTGTTTAGTCCCTTGCCTGCACTCGCTGCTTTGTGACTGGCTACATAGCATCACATAACTTTCCAGCCCTCATTCCCACATCTATACAGTGCCGAATCAGATGGGAATAGTCTCAGCATTCCCTTCCAATGCAAACACTCCGTGGCTAATGCTTTTGGAGAGCAGAGATGGCCCCTTCTGATGACCCTAAAATCTTATTAAATTAGAAAAGAATTTTCTTCTTTATAATTAAATAACATTATGCGAGTTTTGACCCCTCAGCCGGTGACAGGAGAGTACCACGCTGGGCAATTTTGGATCCTAAGGAAGCGCAAGGCAAGCAATCAGAGTATCTCGACTACACCAGGGTTGAGCATCCTGTCTTGGGTCCATCCTGACCCCCTTTATTCAGATGCTGTGGGTGGTGCTGCTTCCTGCAGAGCTTCCTGGCAGCTGTTGCTCTTGGAACCTTATGTCTGATGGTTGCCAAAGACAGTGAGCTCATGCCATGGCTGCCTGGCCCGGCGTTCAGCTCCAAGAGCTCTTTTCAGCAGGGGTCTCTCTGCATTCTCCTCTCAGGCGAATATACAGCTGGCGTAGGTAGCATCTAACTGTAGCATAATCGCCCAATTGTTCCCTCCAAAAATGTCAGGGACTCAGTTCTCCCTCCTTAGCACAGTGCACGCACCTGACAATGCCTGCGGTTGTCTCTCAGAGCCACTCGTCGTGTGCCGTTGTTTCTCTTCAACACATCTATGAGGGAGAGGCTCTGGAAAGTGATTTGTCACATTGGGTCTGTCCCAGATGCTGCTTTGCCTGTGCTCTGCGTTTCTGAGGGAGAAGTCTCCAGGCAATTCCACACAGATTTCACAGCCTGGTGTTTATCCCTCAAGGCCCTTCCAAAGGAAGGTGCTGGCCTCTCGACAGCCAGCAATCCTGTGAGGCCAAATACTTGGCTATTTGGACAGGAAATAACAGCTTCTGATGGGAAAAGGGAATGAAGACAGTAATAGTTGTAAGAATACTATTGCTTGAGCATCTTATATGTCAGTCATGCCTATCGTTATCACCATCGCCGAGATGAGAGCACTAGAGATGTGGAGAACGGCCTTTGTCGTGACCACGAAGCTCTTACGTGGCAAAACTGAAATTTAATTTAGGGTGAGTCCAGCTCACAAGCAATGCTGGGAGCTGATGCTGACCATGCAGTCAACCTCTACAGCCCAGAGAGACCATGCAGAATGCTGTTTTATACACAGTTGCTGTCCTTATACAGGATATGTGGCTATGCCTTGCTGTGTTTGTTCATTCACTTAGGTACTACCTCCAGAAGTACTTCTCAAGCTCCCATTTGAGGTAATTTGAAGTGTCGTAGACCTTGCCCGGTGCTGGAGAAGAAAAAGTCACCTGCGAATGAAGCTGCTGGTCTAACACTGTAGAAAGGACTCCTCCACTATCCAAAATGATCCCCACAACTAGTGGCAGAAAAAACCCTGCAGAGTTAGGGCCAAGTGCACTATCGAAGAATTAACCAGTGTTTCTTGTACCCACTCTGGTCCAGCCTCCGCTTTCTCAATTTAAAATTTTTCCATAGGGCTTCATAGTTCACATAACTTTTTATTGAAGTAAAAACATATATATGCTAGAACACACATATTCTAAGTACTCAACTTGAAGCCTTCTTGTTGTTGTTAACAAATGGAACATACTTGTCCTAATCAGCATCCAGCCTGAGAAACACAACATTAGTAAGACCCAGAAACCCATGTTTACTCTCTATGCACAAAGACTTCTATTACCATAAATCAGTCTTGGTTGTTTTGTACTTTGTGAGTGTACTATATATAGGTGCATACAAGTAGACTGATATTACATGTGCTCCTTTATGGTCACTTTCTCCTACTCAGTGTCATGTGTGTGAGATTAATCTGCAGTGTTGTATGAAGCTGGAGATCATTAGTTCTCGATACTATCAAGCATTTTATCGTATGGATATAACAATTTATTTAGCTACTCTTCAACTGATGCACACTGGGCTTTCCATTTGGGGGCTAGTGTGAGTAGTTATACACCTTAATTTTTAAAAATTCTTTTGTAAAGTCTCACCCTAGGTGCCAAGTAATTAGGATTCTGAAATGTTCACCCTTGTCCTCAGTTCAGCTTTCTGGATGCTTGGGGTTAGCAGGTGAAGTCAGTGAGTATTGGGAAGGCTACAGTGCCACCTTTATTTCAGACAACTACTGTGTTAACAATCCTAGGTGGGAAGGAATATGGGCCAGCTCATGCCCTGACATGCTACCAAAAAATATCATGGGGGCCCAAAGTCTTCTGTTGGCCAAAAATCCTGCTGGTCTCCATCCCACAGGGAAGGCCATGTTACAACCAAAAGTCTTTGAGACAATTATGAACATTACAATTAATGGACCAGATCACTCAAATTTCATGACACAGTTGGAAGATGGGGATCTTGGGATCTGTAGATTACATTTGGAGGTAAAACTCTGTGACCACAAATTCAGTGTTGTTCTCTGCAGTAAACGTTTCAGGGAAGGCTTGGCTGTAGGCAACCTTGAATGGCCAGCATTTTAAACAATATATTTTAAGGTATGGCATAGCTTGTAAGTAAGAACTATGTGAATAAACCATGTTCTAAAGGTCATTTGTCTTTGGGAAATATCCAGTTACATACTCGACAGTGTTTGGAAGCACAGAATGAAAGATTAAAAGTGACAGAGCCAGAGAATCTGGGAATAGCACTACAAAGTAAGGCTCTGGGATGCCTGATAACTCTTTGAGTCATGGACTCAGCAATCTGAAACAGAAATATATATATTAGATTATTGCAATTTCATAAATTAACTTTTCCTTTCTTTCCTGGCCTCCACATGTTTTCATAAAAGTGATAATAGATAGAAGACTTGTAATGGCATTACAGAGCGGGGCTCTTGGGTGGCTCAGTCGGTTGAGCGTCTGACTTTAGCTCAGGTCATGGTCTCACGGTTTGTGGATTTGAGCCCCGCATTGGGCTCTGTGCTAACAGCTAGCTCAGAGCCTAGAGACTGTCTTCAGATTCTGTCTTCCTCTCTCTCTGACCCTCCCCTGCTCATGCTGTCTCTATCTCTCTCTCAAAAATAAGTAAAACATTTAAAAAATTAGAAAAAATTCTTTTCTCGGTCTTAACTAACACATGATCATTTTAGAAAATTTGGATGTATGAAGAAATGTATAAAGAATAAAATAAAAAACCACCCATAATCCTAAGATCCACAGTTAGCCTCTGTTAAAATTTCATTGATCTTGGTTTCACGTCTCTAATTGAGTTCATACTGGATAAAAGCAGTTTAAATCCTCTTTAAAATTTGCCTTTATATTGTGACCATATTACACATTATTTAATTAGACTTGAAAAGTAGGATTTTTGTCTGTCATATGGATGGGTCAGATTTATTTAGCTTCTTCCGAATCCCATATTACGGGTGTTAGTATCATCTACATTTGTGCCCTCTGGGTTCCACTGTTAACAGATTCTCCCCAAATTATAATTTAAACGTATGAAAATTACTCCTGTTAGTATAGAATATAGCTGCATACTTTCTTTCCTGTTTTCTCTGAGGAGGGCAGAATTATGATCTGTGACTTTTTCTTTAGCAAACATGTCTGCTCACAACTGTGGTGAGAAGCCATCTCCTAGGGTTCTCAGTTACAAAGCCCGTGAACTTGCTATGCAGAATCAAGATGTCAGCCGTGAGGAGGGGTGAGAGTTTGGTATTCTGAGGGAGCAGATGCAATACCTCGGTTATCCTGACCACTCTCAAGCCTGAGTATCTCACAGGAGAAACCAAATGCCCCTGCATCCTGTGTGCAGTTGACAGTTTGGCATAGAATGAAGGGAACTAATGCATTACCTACAATGATACTATCATATTATCCTTTGAGCTTCTCTCCCCAAGCCAATTGCTCTTCCTACCTGACATCCAAAAGGTCTACTTTGTTCCCACAGGTCCACAGACCAAATGTGAAATGGACACCCAGATGTGAGTTAGTTCCAGGGAGTCACAGGCAGGTTAGTGACCCAGCAGCTGGCCCTGACCGAGGAAGGAAACTCATTTCTCAAGAAGGTGGAATGGGTCTCTGTCAAAATTGGGAAGGGGGCACAACTCAACTTCAACAGCCTCATTCTAACTCGCTGCCCACAACCCCCTTGTTCAGAGGATATAGGCAAGTCCCAGTGGGATCTGAATGACCCTCACGAATCTGTGGGGAAATAGGTTCTTCTTATATAAATGGGTTTAAAAAAGCCTAGGGTGGAAAGCCACCACCACGGGGTAAAAACTAGCACGAACTTAGCTAGCAAGCTATTGTAATGGGATCACGAGTAACTTGTTTTATCACTTGGGTGGGGGGGGGGAGTTACTTTCCACCTGGCACCAATGTACTTGATCACAAATTCCACTTGTCCCCCCCAGACCCTTTGCCTCTTACACACAAGTTAATGATTATTGTCTGATTGTTTTCTCCATGTTCACTTGTGTAAATCTAGTTTTCTTTATGTTCATCATGTGGGTAATATCTTGTGTTTTCTTCACATTCACCACATGGGTATTATCTTGAGAGCCCAGTAAATACAGAGATGAAACACCTGTTCGGGGCTCTTGTCTCCTCCTGGACATTAGCCTCTTTCCTATTCAATTTTGCATCTGCTCTCTTGCTGGACAAGAGAGGATTCCAGACTTCTAGTCTGCGACATCTATCCAGTGTTTTATAGGCTGTAGTCACTTCTGGGGGGAGCAGGAATTGGAAATCACTTATTCTACAGGTATGCCTACACACACTCCAGGCTTTAACCTCAATCTGGCCATGATGATATCCTTGACATGGGGACAGACCAAGTGCAGTAAGAGTTAAACTATGTCTCCAGCAGAAGCTTGGGGTCTCTCAGGTGTCTGCATTCTTTTCTTGGTGTGGAGAGCCGGATCACTTCAGGCTCAGGCTACTTGCTCCCTCTCACTCCCTTTCCAGTGTCTCTGCCCAACCAGGAGCATTGGTCTCTTCTCAGCCTCCCCATAGGATTACTAATGTTTGTGCAGGAACATTCCTGCCACCTGGAGTCATCTCTCTGCATTTTCCCTCTTTGTTTCATTTTGGTTCATAGCAGGGTGCCATAATTTTCTCCCTTTCTGTTAATAAAAATTAAGCAATCAATTTCCTTCCCCTCCATTACACTTAATTCCCTCTGTAACTCAATTATTATTGCAACTCTGGCAAGTGCATTGGGAGGCAGATGGCAGGAAAGAGACGTTGCCAAAATAAAGGGCATTGTTTGCAGAGGAACCCTGTTTACGTGAAGGTGATGACACTCTCTTTCCAAGGATAGATTATTTTTCCTAAAATCAAATTTATATAACTCTTAATGTAATAAGTTTATGCAAGTGCTGCCAAGGTTAACATAAGCACATGTAACAAACTAGCAACCACTGAAAATACTTGGTACGTATTATTTTCCTTATTCTGGAGCTACAGGACATTAGAATAAACGCATTATAAGACTTTTTATTCTCAGAACCAGAAATACAATGAATATACTGCCTTTCTTGAGTGTCGAAATATCTGATTTGTAAAGGTGTCCCAAATTCCATGTATTGTGTTTGTCACAATGGAGAGCAGGACTGGGCAAGTTAAAAGTATGGTCCTTTGTAATGATCCTCGAAAAGACTGTTGTGGCCAGGAATGTAATAAGCGTCCCCGCTCAAGTGCAAACTCCAGCTGATGGATGGATGGATGGATGGATTGCTGATGCCTGCCTACTCTGGGAGTGGGGAGAGATGAGACCAGAGGACAGGCATCCTTTATCATATTCCTGACTACTGGGAATACCCCAGAAAGAGGGGAAGCAAGGTAGTCCTGTCCTAAAGTGAGGTTTTGGGGCACTCTTTCTGCCTTGTATTTGGTTTGGCTATAAAATAGAGAGGCTGTTTTTTACAAGCCAGCTATAAAACCAATCTTCTTATTTCATAATAACCCTACATTTATAACACTTTCTGCCCTGTAAAAACACTTCCATTTCTCCCTCCTCCTACCTCCCTGGGTCACTGCCTCTAGCAAGTTGTTTCTTCCAGAAAATAGGGGAGTCCCTGAACTACAGGTCTCAGAACCAAGACTAAGTGGAGAGTTGCTCCCTGTATTCAGGAGAACCTGGCCATCTGTGTCCCATTAATTCCCAAAGTGGATATGAGCTTATCAGGGCATACGAGGCTGGAATGTCTGGCCAGAATTTTCCTTCTCCCAAAATAACTTGGATAAGAATTACATAAGTGATTAATGGACAGAAATGTAAAAAGAGTACATTTTCTTTGTTTTATTACAGCAGGAAAACATTTATTGTTGAAACACCAGAAAACATAAGTGAGCATAATAAAGAAGATAAAATCACCTATGCTTTTACTTCATGAAGATAGCAGTCATCAATATTGTATTGTATCGCAACAATTTTTAAATGTATATAGATATTCTTAAAAATCAAAGCAGCCATAGAATTTCATTGTAACCTATTTTTTCCTTCACTAGTATGTTATTACTATTTACATTTTACCGAATATGCTTCAGGCTCATTTTTAATAGCTACAAAGTACTCTGTTACATGGATATCCCATGATGTATTTTAACCACTTTCCCATGGCTATACATTTAGAAGAATAAGTGATTATGCACACTACAACTGACTTTCTCATTGCTATGACTTGACCTATACCTGTAATTATTACCTTAAGACAAATTATTAGAGGTGGAATTAATGAATCTAAGCTTATTCGAAATTTTAAGGATTTTCTCTGCAAGATTAACTTCTTGTAAGGCTATATGATACTTTATAAATTAGAGTTTTTCAGAGCTGCATAACGCAGTTTTTATTTTCAGTATCTCTACGTATGTTTGGCGTATGTCCCATCCAACTCTGGGGCTGGACATCGTAGGCACTGCTGTTCCTTAAGAGCAATCATAATTACTACTCCTTTTAGTGCACCAGGTTTTCAAGCCCACCAGTTATTTTGAAAAGTATTCCTCATTTATACAACTATCAATATACTTAGCATTACAAATCAGTGGCCCTCGGCTTGCGATGGGACTCAGATGTCTGTTCGCTTAGATTCATCTTCATAATTTATTTGAAGAATTTTACTAAATATTCATAAAGCCAAATGTTCAAGTAGTTTATTTGCCAGACCCTTATGGCCCTGTCATTGTATGTGAGGCCCCCGTGTCTGAGGCAGGACTGGCAGCCGCACCCCAGCTCCGAGACGCACAATACAGGTAACGTTCCTTTGGCTCCACTCCCAAAACCACAGCACACAGATGGTGAAGAACAAAAGGTCTGCGTGGCCCGCCATGTTTCAGCTGTCTCTCTAGCTTTCTCCGCAACCCTCCTGGGTTCCCTCCTTCCCTGCTCCCTACTCCCCTCCAGAGAGAGCCTCTACCACCCTCATGCACAAAGGCCCATGCTCAGAACACCCCAAGTGTCCGTCCAATATGGTAAAGCTGAAAGGGGAGAGATTTATTGTCACTCAGTCCTCTCATTAGACTTTGTCCTCACCCTCCTGTTTGAATGTCAGAGAAATAAAGTCCATCTAGGTGCCAACAAATCCTTCTGATAGAGCGGTTGCCATAGCAACTTTATAGCGACAATTAAACAGCGAACCATTCAGTCAGAAGGTGTTGGCTCGGAAACTGCTCTGCGTGGCGCACCACCTTCCTTTGAAACTAGACTGTTCTCTGTGACCCAGCATCTATTTTGTGTTACTGTGTTTCAGGCACAATCCTTTGTTAAGGTATTTGATTTACGATGGAATTAAGACTCCCACAGCGGGGAAGAAGGGGTGGGGTGGAGAATGGCTGAAAGACTGGAAAAATAGGACAAATATAGGAGGATGATTTTTTAAACGGGAGAAGGAGGAGGGAAAAGCTTAAATAGAATCAACTCATTCAAAACCAGGTGCAGAAGAATAATGTCAATTCTGTGCTCTGTGAGATGGTAAAATAAAATCCGCTCCATCTAATGTATGGGCTGGTTTAAAACAAACCTTGTGTTATTATTAATATAATCCATGCTTTGTAAGCCATGACATTTAACTGGGTAATTAAATAATAATTGATTAAGTCTGCAAGGCATAAAACCAGGCAGAAAGGCACACTCCCCTGAGGTGATTTTTATCAAATATTGACTTACTCTTCAATATTAATGATGGGAATTTAATGTTATATTTTACATTTATATACTAACCTTGTTTGAAAGGCCCTTTGTAATTTATAGGTTCTCAAGTTACACATGTGACTTGAATTAAAGCACAAAGGGAAAATCCAGGGGATAGGGAATGTGCAAATGTGGGGTGGGGGCACGAATATGTCCCACAATGAGTCCTGCGTCTGCTGGAGTCTCTCACCCATCATGGTCTTCATAACTGTGTCATAAATACTCAGAATATTCTCACTCTACAAAGACACATATTCCAGGCTGGGCAGAAATGGAGCTCCCTTTTCAAGCAAGCTCCTTTGCTTTTGCTGCCAGAGAGCCAGAGAGGGAGGGCCAGAGAGAGAATATGACGACCCAACCCCACTGGCTTGCTGGTAAATGGTTAACCATCGGCTCTCCAGAAAAAAATGCATGCGTGTGCGTACATAGGTAAACTTATTCTACATTTTATGGACAAAAAAGATATGCAGAGCCTGATTTAAGAAGAATGAGAAATACACAATATCTTTGTTTCTAAATTCCATTAAGCCAGCTTATTCTCACAGAATGCTTTTTGTTTTTCTGCCGAACTTTTGTATCCATGCTAAACCCATAGTTGCAACCAATTTTCAATTGCTTGCAATGAACAAATAATAGCTTCTACACAAATGTTGACAGAGATCTTCGTTTCTGTAGGGTATGATGAAAGTGAAGGAGAAAGACCCATTGGACTTTGCTTTGGTCAGTGATATGGGAGCCTCTTTTGCTGAATCGTGGCTTTTCAGCACTGGAGGAATATCCTCTCCATGTTTTGTGCTATTCACAATGTAATGGCTACAGATACAGTACAGGTTTACATTGTGTTTGCACGATTAACCTTTTTCATCACATTTTTCACCGCATCACAATGAAGAAAACAGTAAGTTAAGGCCTGATCTGCACCATTTGCAATTTCTACTCTGATCCTGGAGCCTTTGAAGCTACAACATGCAGCTTGTCAAACACGGATTTCAGAAGAGACGGGCAACGGTGCTCCACTGTTAGTGTTCGCACCACGCAGATACAGAGGCATGAAATGACCTCAAGAACATAGATAATAGTAAGAGATGGTAAAATAATTAGGAAATGAAGAGCTTTGAGTATGTATTTTTATCTTTGCCTTGGCTATAACTCATTAATTAGTCATTTATTTTTAATAACTGCTACATTTAATGATTGTCTCACGGTTTCTGAAAATTTTGCACTTGGCCTCTGGGAGCCGGTAAGCACTGGCTTCTGCACACCCGTGTTTCCTGAACCCCTCACCTCTGCACTCGTCTCTACCTGCAGCTTGTGTTGTGGGCCCTGCCCGAACTGAGCATGCTGTCAGTATCCTCTGCCACTGCAGACCCTCTGGTGTCCTCCACCAATAGGCACAGGAGCGACTTCCAGCGACAGGGCTCTGTACCTTGTACCTCAGATGTCCAGCCAGTCCCTGGGGTGGGGCACTGGGCAGTAGCCCCATGCTTTGGGTGCCTAGCTCTGCTCTGAATCTCCACAGCCTGCAAATGTGCATTCATGCAGCAAGCACACCAATCCCCTCAGCCCCTCCTTACCCCACCTCTTCTGCCTGATTCAAGAAGCTGATCTACACTTGCTGGACTACTTCCTACTGGCATCGTCAGCTGTGTTCTCTAAGAATTCAGGAATTGGAAATAATTATTTTTTTCTCATTGGCTCTCAAGTATAATACTCTATAAGGAGAAACAGAATGGAATTTTGCATTCTCTGGATTCCCTTCCAAGGCATCCTCTACCTTGCCTGGGACACCCATTGTCACAATGCCCCCACACCCCCACTCCCCATTTTCAATTTGGGATACACTGCTTAACCACTCCCAGATGACAAGAGAGACCTTTGCTCTCATAAACATAACTAGCTCAGCTGTTTAGGAGGTATATAATTCAGTGATAAATCCAAGCTCCTTGTGTTCGTAGGTGTTATAGGAGAAGAAAATGGCAGAAGACATTTATTCCTATATTAGACAAAACTCTCTTGATTACAAATAATAACTGGTTTAAGCAAGAACACACAAGGAATGTATTGGTTCATATTTAGGATATCCAGAAGTGAAGCTGGCTTCAGATCAAGCTGGATCCAAGACTACAAATGAAAAATGCTGCTAGTGATTTCTCTCTCTCTCTCTTTCTGTTTCTAATTTTCCTTTTCTTCCTTCTGTATGTTGGCCTCATTATTTCCTCCTGTATGTGAACTTTCTTATAGCAGCAAGAAAGGTGCCTAAATGTTAGCTCTAGGCTGACCTGGTCTCACTCTACACCTATAGTGGAAAGAGAGTGTCTATCTTTCCAGGCACAGAAATCAGAGGACTTGCCTTAGTGGGCCAGTCATGTGTGCTCTGATGGACTTGGCTTCTAGCAGGGGAAGAAGGAAGTTATAGCAGAAGCTGTCAGTACCCTATCCTGATTTGCTTGGCCTTCCCTCTTTCAGGGCTCACCTGCCACACATCCAAAGTTTTGTCTGGGCTTTATGCGAGGTAGACCAGAAGTTCCCGGGATTTGCCCTCAGATCTGTAACAACCCCAGCTCTCTTGCTTTTTGTGTGGGCTAACTCTGAATCTCCTGCTCTACGCTGATCCTCAGAGTCCCCCAGCAAGGGTGAGCTTTATTTGGGTGGTGTCCACTAGCTCGAAGACATGGCCTTTATTGGATTCCTAGCCTCTCTTGTCTCAGGTTCTTACTGTCTACCATTGTCTGCTGGTATTGTCTGACAAAATAAACTACTTGAACCTGAATTCTTGTATCGGGGTCGGCTTCTAGGGAATTCAAACTGAGACGGAAAGAATCCATGATTAACCCCTCTAGTTCCATGTGGAACGTGAGAGACACTCTTACCAAGGAAAGAAGGTGCTGGCAGATCAAAGCAACAGGGACCTACAGTATTTCCAGCCATTCTTTTGGTGCTCCTGGTACCAAGGACCTGCTTCTTCCCTCCCAGAGTCAGGTGACAGTATCTCACTCCGGAGACCCCTGCATTCATATTTGTCCTTCTGTTCGAGCATCCCAGGTTCCTACAAAGATGGCTCCCAGGAAGTTGGTCTCCACTCTCTGCCTCTCTATCACAACAATACTGAAGCCCAGATGGGCTGGGCTGCTCACCCATAGGCACAAGCACCCTCTTCCTCTCCAGTTCCATTTCTTCTCATTCCTTTTCACACAAGTAAGCAAGCACTTTACTTCTAAGATTTTCCAAAGGATATTTTTAGGTTATAAATAAGTATATATAGGGTAAATTCATATACAGCTGCTTTTTAGAAAATTAGTTTTTTATATTGCTTTTTCCTTTATTCTGTCCCATGTCTCTCTCTTTGAGATACCAAACTCTTAATCAACAGAGAGACTTGTTGGTACACCAATAACAATGTGCGCATAGCGTTTTCGCCCCTCTGTGTTCTATGGAGATGTTGGGTTTTTCTTAGGATTTCTGCTTACTCTTTCCAGAAGTTCAGAATAATTCATAGCTTTTTTCACATTAAATTTTTCGTGAAATTCCTTTCAAATATCTTGGCATTTCTCCGAGAAAGCAAAGCCCAAAGCAATCATAAAACCAGCCAAATCTGTGGCTTGATTTTGGGTAGATTTCCCCATTTTTAGGGCTCTGGCCTTTGAAGTCACATGATTTCTCGTACTGGTTAGAAAACTTTTTGGGAAGTCACTCTATACATGCAAAGTTCAGAGAAACCTTCAGTCTCACGTGGGTCACAGCACTGTTCACCTCTCTTAGGGGTCAAATTACATTGAGCTACAACTACAAAATGCCAGCGGGGTGTGAATGTCAGAGGGTGTGATCCTTCTAGCTATATGCAAGCAGATGACAACAGAGTGGCAGACACCCTGTGTGGCTGTGCTGATATAATAACTTCTCTATCAGCATGGTTAATCTGTTGTCATTGTGGTAACTTGTATTCTGTATTTGTGAAGGTAGAAATTTCTAAAATTTCTAAAATTCTAAATTTCTAAAAAAAAAAAAGAAATTTAAAATTCAGAAAATCTCAGGGGCACCTCGGTGGCTTAGTCAGTTAAGCATCAGGTTTCGGCCCAGGTCATGATCTCATGGTTTGTGAGTTTGAGCCCCGCATCGGTGCGCTCCAACCCTGCTTCAGGTGAACCCTGCTTCTTTCTCTCTCCTCTGCCCCTTGTGGGGTTCCCTCTCCGTCCCTCACTTTCTGCCCTTTGCTCACTTAACACCCTCTCTCTTGCAAAATAAATAAATGAATTAACTTAAATATAGGAAATATTAAATTTTAGGGGTGCCTGGGTGGCTCAGGCAGTTAAGCAGCTGACTTCAGCTCAGGTCATGATCTCATGGCTGTTGAGTTGAATCCCTGCTTCAGGTCCTGTGCTGACACCTCAGAGCCTGGAGCCTGCTTCAGATTCTGTGTCTCCCTCTCTCTCTGCCCCTCCCCCACTTGTGCTCTGTCTTTGTCTCTCTCTCTCTAAGAAATAAACATTAAAAACATTTTTTAAAGAAAACATTAAATTTTAGAAATTTAAATATTAAAAAAATTACAATCATACTTTTGGAAAATATTTTTCAGATATTTTGTTTTTCTGTGCCTTGAAAAGGGATAACGAATGCCTTTTAATTTCTATTTTTTTTTTTATGTCTTGATGATTTAGCATTATAATAAACGTCCATCATTTCATCATCATCTTCATCTTCTAAGCTGTAAGACAATGATGTTCTCAAGAACTTTCGAAGAATGCAGAATGTTTTGATGCTGTTGAAACAGTTCTTGACTAGTGTGCTTTACAAGATCTCTGCCCTCGGCTCTCCCCAGTTCTTCCTCCCCATTTTTCTATTATTTCCTAGGAGATTGTCCCTAAAAACCAGTATGTTTCACTGCTCTCGTTAATCACCTCGGCAAATATGTACAAGCACCTAATCTATGCCTACTGGTATTGTAGGCGCTGGGACTTTGACAGTGAATAAAACAGAGCCCATCTTTCCTTCCTGCAGCTTGTCTTCTGGCAGGTAATGCCTGCCTGTCTTCTCCAGTTTTCTCTTTTCCTTGCCGTCTTCCCATCTTCCAAACCAATGAAACTTAAAACTAAACAGAAATATGTTTACAACATCAGTAAATAAGCTCCGAACACAGAGGTAAAGGTCTAGTCCATGACTCGCCTCCTGCAGTTCAGTACATGTACTATGTCATATGAATTTTGAGGTAGTGAAAACTCTTACTTCTGGTTTCTCGGCAGTGAGCCAGATGGTTTGGCTTATGAGACAATAGCCTCTGGACAAATGCCATTTTATTTGGATAAATATACTTTCTGAAGGAACCATTTCTCTCTTGCCCAATGGAAAAGGATAGTGATAGAGGACATAAAGAGTCTTAGGAACTTTTGCTTAATATTCAAAAGGACTTGTGGGATGCATGGTGACTGGCCATGCTGGTGCATTCTCAGTCGGTTTGGTACTGAGCGCTGATTCTCAAGTGGAAGGTCCGCACATTAACAGACCGCAAGCCACCTTCCAGCTCCACCCCAACTGTCCTCGCGCTGCAGCTTAGAGAAGAAACTCAGACCCCAAGACAAAACCTCACTCTTTAGATCATCCCACTTTAAGAAACAGTCTGGCAGCTGCCACCTGGTCAGTGCCTTTGGATTTGGCGCGCAGAACAGGGCAGCCTGCCAACCTGCCACCTGAAGGCTGTCTTTCTCCGCTGCCTCGGTCCTTGTTTTTCCCCTCCCCCACATTTGTTTAGTTTTCCCACGTGTTCAAGTTTGGGCAAATGGAAAAAGGGAAAAAAAAGTCTTCAGTTAATCCAAGTGATCATGCTATGTGCATGGGAGAGAGAAAACCTGAATCTTTTTCTGGCTTCTTTACTGACTGCCATAAATTGTCCTCCAACACGCGCAGAGAGAGGGGAGCCAGGATTTCCATAGAAGGATTCCAACTAGGAAACTCTGGATGTGCTTTATTTTTCAGAGAACTACTCTCTGGTTTTCAGGCCCCTGGCCGACTCCACCCATGGAAGAAACTTGACCAATGTTGTTTTTAAGGAGATACTACTGACTTCAGACAGGAGCTTAAATGCCACCTAGGGACTCAGAGGAGAGCAGAACTTCTCAAAAGTCGAAAGTGAAGAAGCTCACACACTCTGTGAGAAAGGCAGGAAACAAAACCTTCTTGAAAATATTTCTGAAACCAGGTACAACATTCTATTTCTTTTAACCATTTACCTGTAAATAATGAAAAACAATCACTCCACTCTTCCAGAAAGTATGCAGTTTAATCTGACAACCTAAGAATTTGAGGTTTTAATTATGACAAGGGAAAGGGAAAAGAAGACCATCGGGGAACCTATTTTCTTCCCTCAGCACCTAACTTGCTGAGAGGCACGCACTTCGTCAGTCAGGAGGGATGCAAAGAACCCTGGGGTTGGCTTCTGAATGTATCAGCCTCCTCAGTAGTACAAGGTATAAGACTTTTTACGAGGGCTTACAAAGAGAAAGGATCTATAACTTCTTTGCAAATACAACTAAGCTGCCGATGACAACTCCCCATTCTGCATTAGGACAATAACTGCCACCTGGGCCTATCCTACACGGAATGACAGGCCAATAGTCTCCCACCCAACTAAGTCTGAGTGAGGCCGAGCAGCCTTTGAGGATGAGGAGGCTAATGGCTCACCTACCTTATAGGAGCACACCAATCAGGGAGAAATGGGACAAGCTTTGCTTCTGTATTTGAACCTGGAATCGCCAGTAAACTTGAAGGTTCAAGTTGAAAGTTTTAATTTAAACATTTTCCCATTCTTCACCTCCTACCTCCCATGTTTTTAGCTTTTGAATACACATTATAGGGAAACAGTGTTGAAGGGTGATGAAGAATGTTCTCTCTCTAGGAGCACCTGGGTGGCTCTGTCAGTTAAGGGGCCAACTCTTTTTTTTTTTTTTTTTCTTATTTCTAGGAGAGAGAGACAGCGTGAGCAGGGGAGGGTCAGAGAGAGAGGGAGTCACAGACTGAAACAGGCTCCAGGCTGTGAGCTGGCAGTCAGCACAGAGCCCGACGCGGGGCTCGAACCCACGAACCACGAGATCATGACCTAAGCGAAAGTCGGACGCTTAACCGACTAAGCCACCCAGGCGCCCCTAATGGGCCAACTCTTGATTTCAGCTCAGGTCGTGATCTCATGCTTCATGGGATGGAGTCCAGCGTCAGACTCTTGAGCTAACAGCACTGAGCCTGCTTGGGATTCTCTCTCTTCCTCTCTCTCTCCCATCCCACCTGTATGTGTGCTCTCTTTCTTTCTCTCAAAATACACAAGTAAACATTAAAAAAAAAAAAAAAGAATTTTCTTTGAAGAGAGGTAATGCTGCAGGAGTGTGATAACACTTTAATTAAAAGCCCAGTCAGAGCCTTCTCCTTGTGTCCTCTCAGACAGAGGGAAGAGGTGTTTGTGAAAGAGAAAGGGGTGACCTGGGGACAGTCTGTGCCTAGGGCTGGAAAAGGGAGGCACCAAAACTGGTTCTGGTTGACTAGGGGAGTGATGTGAGTAGACCTAGAAATGGGACCTGGTGAGCATTGGACAGGCAGATCCAGGGCTCCCCAGGAGAGCAAGCAAAGAGGGACAGAGAAGAAAGGCCATGGTTAAAGACTGTGATTCCACATAGTCCCCTCACTGCTGCAAGGTTGAGTTCCATGTTCCTAGCATGTCTTTGCTAAAGACTTTCCATCACTGTGAACCCAGCCTCCTCATAGAGCTGTTTTGGCAACTTTGTAAAAATCACATATATACATGCAGGCTTAATTATAAATTCTTTATTCTGTTCTTTTAATCCGTTAGGCGATCCTTAAGCCAGTATCAGAGTATCTTGATTATTGTAGACTTAAAGTAAGTCTAGAAATCAGGCAGTGAAGGTTTTCGATTTTGTTTTTCTTTAAGATTTCTTTAGCTGTTAAAAAAAAAAGATTTCTTTCTTTGGCTACTCTAGATCTTTTGTACTTCCTTTTTAAAAAAAATTTTTAAGTGTTTTATTTATTTCTGAGAGAGAGAGAGAGAGAGAGAGAGAGAGCAGGGGAGGGTCAGAGAGAGAGGGAGATGCAGAGTCTGAAGCAGGCTCCAGGTTCCGAGCCAGCAGCCGTCAGCACAGAGCCGGATGTGGGGCTCGAACCCACGAACCGTGAGACCATGACCTGAGCTCAAGTCGGACGCTTAACCGACTGAGCCACTTCCACATCGACTTGTAAACGACATTTCATTTTTATAAAAAGTCTTGTAGGCTTTTGATTTGAACTACACTGAATCTATAGAGGACTATGAGGACAGTTTGTTCTCAAATTTTTGAGTTATCCAGTTCCTAAAAACTTTAAATTGCTCCACTTACTTAGGCCTTCTTTAATTTCTGTAGCAATATTTTATAGTTTTCAATATAAAGGTATTGTATGTCTTTTGCTAAATTTTTATGTAAGTAATTTTTTGATGCTATTGTAAATGGAATTTCAATTTTATTTTGTTTGTTACGATTATGTAGAAATATAATTGATTGTTGCATTTTGATATATATTCTACAATCTATTAAATTCAGTTATTCGTTCTAGAAGGTATTTCATAGATAACATAGATAACTCGGGGTTTTCTGCATATACATGGACATTTTTGCCTTGGTTTGAATTTTCGAAGGAAGCATTCCATGTCATTCTTAAGTATGATGTCAACTCTAGATTTTTTTGGTAGATGATTTATTAAAAACTTACCTCTTAGTCTTAGTTTGCTAAGAGGTTTGATTATGGATGGCAAATTTTGTTAAATGCTTACTAAACAAAAGCCCAAAGCATGCTGAATTGATCCTTTCTGAGAGAATGCAGTGCTACCCATTAACTTAGTTTTTGTCCAGTTTCACAAAATCTCCCCAAAAGCAGACTCTCCTTGTTGCCACGAGGCAGCACAGGCTGAGCAAGTTTTGCTTCCTGTCCTTCCTTCTACCCCCTACTTTTCCAGGAAAGCTGTGGAAAGCAAGCATCTGCGTGTAGTTGGGTTCTTGCCTCTATCAGCTGTTCTCCGGAGCGAGATCTCGACATCTTCATTAATCCACATTTAGAGCTCACAACTTTATATATTGCATATCGATCTCACCAAGTTGAGAACTGGAACATAGATAAAGCATCCATGAAGCACAAAGGGAGTAAGAAAAGCCGGTCCACCATGGCTGCCCCTTCTCATTCACGCTCTCATTATCGTAAAATCTCCTTTGCTTCCTCACCCACATCCTGCTTCTTCACCCACATCCTGCTCCCCGACAACATTCACGTTTACTCCATTTTTGCCATCTGTTCAGAAGTGTAAAATCCAAATTCTTTAAATTGATTAGAAAAACTTGAAGATGCTTAATAAAAATGCTTAGCTATCTAACAGATGAATAGGACACCTTGTGAGAAAACTGTGGCTGGCACAGTATTGTCATTGTGTTCTTCATCATCATGACTTTGCACCTGCCCATCTGCTCAGGCAGTGCTTCTGACAGTTGGCAATGCACTTGGGTGCAGTTTGAACGAGCCACAACTTCCAAGCAGCTTTCTTGCTTTCTGCGTATCACAGTACCTTTTCTACTATTCCCATCTATTCCTATGGCTTAAATGCCAGTGTATTTCCTTCCCCACCTTGCCAGATGCTCACTTTTATCAATCTCCATTTACAAATGATACATGAATAGATTTTATGATGTGTAAAAATGAGAAGGCATTTCAAGCCTTACAAAGAGTCGGGGTTAAGACAACTGACAGGAAAACTGTACAACCCAATGGGCCATGACTTGAGAGTAGTGTGGTGGAGTTAACAGTAGTTCTTAGTGGGTCTATGTGGGTTTAAATACAACCCCCATCAGAGTATTATTCAACAATAAAAAGAATGAAATCTTGGGGCACCGGCTCAGTTCATGATCTCACAGTTCATGGGTTTGGGTCCCATGTCAGGCTCTATGCTGACAGCTCAGAGTCTGAAGCCTGCTTCAGATTCTGTGTCTTCCTTTTTCCCTCTCTGCTTCTCCCCCTTGTGCTCACTCTCTCTTTCTCTCTTTCAAAAATAAATAAGCATTTTTTAAAAAAGAATGAAATCTTGCCATTTGCAGCAACATGGATCAAGCTAGAAGGATAATGCTAAGCAAAATCAGTCAGTCAGAGGAAGACAAATGCCATATGATTTCTCTCATATATGGAATTTAAGAAACAAAACAAATGAGCAAAGGAAAAGAAAAAAAGGGAGAGAGAGAGCAAAGCCAAGAAACAGACTCTTAGCTATAGAGAACAAACTGATAGTTACCAGAGGGGAGGGGGTGGTGAGATGGGGGATACAGGGAATGAGGATAAATGGATACACTTATCATGATGAAAATAAAATAAAGTGATAAGAAAAATACAGCCTCCGTCACTGGTGGCTTTGTGACCACAAGTTACATTAAAGGAACAGGACTGGCCACATAATTTGCAAGGCTCAATGCAAAATGAAAATGCAGGGCCCCTTGTTCAACAAACTGGGAAATAGTATCACTAAAGTTACCAAAATATAACGTTTTTCTCTTTTCTTCTGTGGTTCTGAGCATAGGATACATCTTGGGTGACTATAGGCTCTTACAGACATCCAAGAGCCCCTTTTATGACTTGGTACCTGCACATGGCCCACTGGATGCCCTTTCTGTAAGCTGTCACCTGGAAATATGGAAATGAGACCAGGAGTCTCCCCTTCTCCTGGGCCTACTCTCCAACCCATGGCAGACAGGTGATCCCTTAAAAGAACTGTAAGCTCTTCCAAGAGTCTCAGTTAGAATTCAGATCACTGTGGGCAAGAAACTCTCCCTAACAGAGTCACCTGATGGACGTTCATGAGGCTGCGAGCCCAGGGTGGCATGCCCCCTCCCAAGATGCCATGAAGCATATGCACTTGAGCTTACTCTTGATGCCAGGGCTGGAGGCCTCAGTGGTTGTGATATGGGGATAGAGAGGCTGAGCAGGGTCCTGGGCACTAGGGATCAGGGGAGTGGGTGGCTTAGAACCAATCAACGGGGAGACAGGGAGATGGTAGGCAGCAGAAAGATGTTTGAGTTGAGTCTCTAAGACCCTGGTGCATGCTCCCTTATCTCATTGGACTTCACTTACAAAATGAAAATTCAAAGGTAAAATTATTAAAAATCTCAAAGCAGTCATTAAACCCTCAGAACTCTTCTGATTATGAGACCCTGAACAACTGCACTTAGTGACATGCCTGTGAAGCCAGCCCTTGGCATAATGCCTGGGGCAGAGTCAGGAGCCAATAAATAGTATTACCATTATTAATAGTAATATTGTTAAGTAGGTGGTCTATATGGACTAGAAGATATACGACACATTTCAGGCTTGCTTTTGGATGTGGAGGTCGGTGTCTAGGAAAGCAATGATAAAACGAAGCCTCAGTCCTAGAAGGTTGGGGCCCTCCACTTCCCACAGAGCTCTTGATTAATCCCAACACTGAGTGGATGGCCTCACACTGACCCAGCAACCAGCCAGTGAGGTCCCGCAATTGTTTTAATATGATTTAGAGATGCCAGAGAAGTGACATTTACTTTAGGTAGAGAAAAATGAGTTTTCCAAAATTAGCTGCTCAATTCAGTCCAACCTCTGCTCACTCTTGGAAAGTAGTGATAAGATGAAGGTCTAGTAAATCAAGAGCTTGAGCAAAGCCCTTTTTTGTGTCCTCCTATTCATGTCTGCAGCTTCATTTGGCATCAAGGGCAAAGTAACTTTCAACTACTGGTGTGTAGAACAAAAATGGGCTTTGGTGACAACCACCTTGGCAGTAAGTGTCAATCAAACTTTTGCCAGAGGCAAAGTGAGCCCAGGTGAAGGGCTAGCCAGGTACCATCAAAGCTCCCAGAGTCTGAGGGCTGGCCTTGAAGGAGTCAGGCTTTCCATAACCGTGTGCAAGTGAGTTATGCTTTCATGTGCATCGTCTAAGCAGCATTACCCAGTAGGAAAGCGGATCTCTCCTGTCTGTGCATATGGATGCATACCCACTGCCATGATATGCTGGGAATGCTGGCACATGCTTCTTGAGTGTTTGGCCCGGGATATAAAGTGACTGCTATCACTCAGACAGAAGGAGGGTCTTCCACATCAAGAAGCCAGGCAGGCGTAAGAGGAGCTCTCAGAGAAGAAAATGTGACACATAAGGAATCTTCCTTTGAAAATGCATAGGAAAGGGTATCACATGAGAGAATATGATGGTTGTTTTCCTACCCAGTAAGTCATTTTAAAATAATTTTCTGGCCGGTAAGCTTCCTCTTTTGAGACAGTTAACATTTCCATGGCTAAATTCAACTACAATTCTCCCTTATGCCTGAAGGAGGCCAAAAAAAAAAAAAAAAAAAAAAAAAAAAAAAAAAAAAAAAAAAAACAAAAAAAAAAAAAAAAAAGATGCACAAGTCATTCTTCAATGTTGATGCAGGCTGGCAAACAGTGAGGATAAAAAGATGCACAAGTCATTNAAAAAAAAAAAAAAAAAAAAAAAAAAAAAAAAAAAAAAAAAAAAAAAAAAAAAAAAAAAAAAAAAAAAAAAAAAAAAAAAAAAAAAAAAAAATCTGGTCTGCCAAACAGTGAGGATAAAAAGATGCACAAGTCATTCTTCAATGTTGATGCAGGCTGGCTGGGTCTAAGGACTCGGAGGGGGTCCCAGAGGACCAGCCAAGAACATTCTTGGCTTTACGTAGGATAGACCTCAAACACGAGCTGAGATGAAGCTAGAGCAGAGTCTATTGAAGACACAGAGATAATGCAGATACAGACAGAGTGAGAGACTCAGAAAGAAAAAGAGAGGGAGTCTTATCTTTGCTTGGGGCCTGGGGTTTTTATTGAGGATGGTGGTCTTCACAATCTTCTCTGTAAGTGACTTATGCCTTGGAGTCAGGGGTCTTGATGAGTCAGTAGTCTTGGAAAATATTCATGATGACCCCACCCAGCTGCTCCCTAATGATGTTAAGCTATCGATTGTGCTGGAAGACTCCAAAGAAATCATTAACTCCCTGACCTTTACCAGGAGGACAGACATTATCTCTTCTATAAGATGTGTGTAAGGTGAGGAGGGTGTAGGTCCTAGCAAGAACCGAAGCAGGAAAAGGAGTGACAGCCATTTTTCACAGGGTCCCTTTGGTTTTTGTGTCTCAGTATTCTGAACCAGACAGTAGCTAATCATCATAACTGTAATTGAACACTGCCAGTTAAGTGCTAGGTACTCCTCTCCATCCTTTACATTAATTCACAACCTTACAACCAGACGAGGAAAGCTAAGGGTAACTTGCTCAAGAGGAAAGATATGAATCCTCTTGTCCGTCTTTAGAGCACACACTCTTTTTTTTTTTTTTTTAATATTTTTTATTTCTGAGAGAGAGAGAGAGAGAGAGAGAAACAGTGTGAGCAGGGGAGGGTCAGGGAGAGAGGGAGACACAGAATCTGAAGCAGGCTCCAGGCTCTGAGCTAGCTGCCAGCACAGAGCCCGACACGGGGCTCGAACCCACAAACCATGTGATCATGACCGGAGCCAAAGTCAGACACTTAACCGACTGAGCCACCCAGGCGCCCCTGGAGCACACACTCTGAACTACTAGGCCCAAGTTCAAATTCTGTGATAGTAAGGAGGCTTCACTTGAAGACTAGCCTAAAGTAGTTTTTAAGTACCACTGCTATGACATAGGAATTATGCTTTGGTCGTCCTTTTACAATAGAGCTTTTTTACTTCATAACTAATACATTACTGATGTGTCAGTCGCTTGCTATAAATTTAAGAAAACAACAAAAAACCACTATATGCAAATGGCGTTTTGAAAACCTTAAGCCAGGAATGTTTCCCTTAGTGGTGGCACCAGGAAGCACATCCTCTCATCCCAGGAGCACCATTGGCTGACGCTGTACTGGAGCCACAGTGTTTGGGGCCAGCCAGGTCACTCTAATTGCTTTATTAAGAATAGACTGTAAATTTACCCAAGGGATACAGGAGTGCGGATGCATAGGGGCACGTGTACCCCAATGTTCACAGCAGCACTTTCAACAGCAGCCAAATCATGGAACGAGCCTAAATGTCCATCGGCTGATGAATGGATAAAGAAGATGTGGTTTATATATACAGTGGAATATTATTCGGCAACGAGAAAAGAATGGGAAATCTGTCCATTTGCAGCACCATGGATGGAAGTGGAGGGTATTATGGTAAGTGAAATAGGTCAGTCAGAGAAAGACAGATACCATATATTTCCACTCATATGTGTATCTTGAGAAACATAACAGAAGACCATGGGGCAGGGGAAGGGGAAAAAAAAGTTACAGAGAGGGAGGGAGGCAAACCATAAGAGACTCGTAAATAATAAGAACAAACTGAGGCTGGATGGGGGAAGGGGAGGGGAAAGTGGGTGATGGGCATTGAGGGAGGGCACTTGTTGGGATGAACATGGGGTGTTGTATGGAAACCAATTTGACAATAAATTATATTTTTAAAGTACCATAAAAAAAGAATAGATTGTAAAGACTGTGGAAGAGGAAAGACCAGTTAAGAAATTACTATAATAATCCAGTAAGGAGATCACGCTGGCTTGGATCAAGTTTGCAGCATAGGGGTTGGTGAGAACTGGCTGAATTCCAGATATATTTTATTTTAAAACTAATACGGTTATTTGAAGCACTGAAGCGAACTGTTAAAGTTGAGAGAACTCTTGAATGACTGCCAGGTTTTTGACATGAGCCATTAGAAGATTGAAGTTGCCGGGGCGCCTGGGTGGCTTAGTCGGTTAAGCATCCGACTTTCGCTTGGGTCATGATCTCGCGGTTCGTGGGTTCGAGCCCTGCGTCGGGCTCTGTGCTGACTGCCAGCTCAGAGCCTGGAGCCTGTTTCAGAGTCTGTGACTCCCTCTCTCTCTGACCCTCCCCTGCTCATGCTGTCTCTCTCTCTCTCCTAGAAATAAATAAAACATTAAAAAAAAAAAAAGAAGATTGAAGTTACCGCTGACTGAGGAGAGAGCCATGGAAGGGGCAGGGTCTGGGAGGGACTCTCAGGAGCTCAGGTTGGACGTATTAAAGCGGAGTTGCTTATTAGCCACACAAACCAGGAGGTAACTCAGACAGGTAGATACATGACTCTGGAGGTCAGCGCAGAGGTCGAACCTGGAAATACAAATTTGGTAGTTTTCAGCATGTAGAAATATTGAAACTGTAAGGATATAATACCATCACTGAAGCGAATAATGATAGAAGAGTTAGGCACTGCCACTAAAACTGTGTTCCACGGATCAACAGCAACCTGAGAACCTGATAAGCAAATTCTTGGGCCAGCCCATACCTACCGAACCAGAAACTCCTGGGGTGGGGTCCTTCCTAACGAGGGTGATCGGCCTCCAGGTGATTGTTTTCCTGCTAAGTGTGGATAACCAGTGGTTTAGAAATTATGGAGATAGGAGAAATCTGATCAGAAACAACTAGAAAGAAGGAGGAAAACCAGAACCTGCAGCATGTGGAAAACCAAGCCAGTGATGTGTGCAAAGGAGAGCAACCTGCAGCATCCGATGCTCCGGACCACTGTCCAGTGTGTTGAACAATGTAAGGCCATTTGTATTGTCTGCAGGTGAAGTGATTTTGATGGAATTGGGGGTAGAAACAAGCCTGACTGGATGATTCCATGGTATTAAAGGGAGTGAGGGTGGAGGGATTGCAGACCATGAAAGTAGGTCTTTGGAGGAGTTTTTGCTTCAATGATAAGGAAATAAATGGGCACTGTCTAGAGGGGGTAAGTGAAGTTAAGAGTTTTTTTTTTCTCCTTTAATGAGGAAGCTGGAATCCTTTATTTTTGTGGTGTTGGAACGAAACCAGTACAGAGGTGGGAGACAGAGTTCCCCCTAGTCAGGAAATGGGGAGATTTGGAGAAGCAAGGTCTCTGGGCAGGTGGGGAAAATGGGATGAAGTGCCCAGGGAGGGGGTCAGCACAGCCGGAGTATACACGCCTCCTCCACAGTGACCAGTAGAAGGGAGGGTTCCATAGGCCAGAGGGGTAGGTGGGTGGATGTGGCAGTGAGAGTTTCAGAAGTTCTTTTCTGCTTGCTTCCCTTTGCCTGGTCACTTAGGAAGCAAGATCACCAACTGTGAGTGAGGATGGTGGAATTGCGTGTTGTCTGGGAGAGCAGGAAAGTGACAAGATGAGGGAGAAATAGTATAAAGGGCCCACTGAGGTCATTTGGTTTTGATATACTTAGGGTCAAAGTGTTTTGCTTTCTAAAGAAAGCTTTCAGAAAAAATGGAAACTGGCGCACTCTACCCCCCCCCCCACACACACACAGTTATACATAGAAGAGAGAAGAAACATCAGAATGCCACTGTGGAAAAATTCTGACCATTGAAGGAATTATGGGCTCAGAACTGTCATAGCATGGGAAGAAAGGAAGGTCACTGGCCCAAGGCATGATGTGAAAATGGAGCATTTGATGGGGCACTTGGGTGGCTTGGTTGGTTAAGGGTCCGACTCTTGGTTTCAGCTCAGGTCATGATGTCACAGTTCATGAGTTAAAGCCTCTCATTGGGCTCGGTGCTGACACTGTGGAGCCTGCTTGGGATTGGGATTTCTGTCTCTCTCTCAAAAATACAAAAAAGAAAGAAAATGGAGACTTGAGCATGTTCCCTAGATATGCCGGTGGTAGGAGACAGGGGAAGCTGAGGTATATGTGGTGCCTGATGGACACACCCTTCATAGGGGAGGGATATGATAGATTTAGGCAAAGGGGAGATCTTAGGTGTGTGTGTTGTAGAGTAGAAGGGGGCATGGGACTTAATAAGTACTCAGTCGATGCTAATCATTGTTGAGGAGTAATAGGATTAAGAATGGGCAAAAAAAAAAAAAAAGTATCTGGTGGCTCAGATAAGCGTCAGTTAAGCGGCTAGGTCTTAATTTTGGCTCAGGTAATGATCTCACAGTTCGTGAGTTGGAGCTCCACATTGGGCTCTGTGCTGACAGTGCGAAACTTGATTGGGATTCTTTCTCTCCCTCTCTCTGCTTGTCTGTCTCTCTCTCAAAATAAATAAACTTAAAAGAATGGACAAAAAGGGAAGGAAAGGAGGAAATATAAATACACTTTTAAATATAAACATTATCGGGGGGAGTTGAGGGAAGGATGGAAGAAGAACAGAATTAAGTGAAGAGGAAAAGTAAAATAGAAGAGGAGAAAGGAAGTAATAGTAAATAAAGAGGAGGGAAAAAATTGTGTCAAGTGAAAATGAGAAATACTCAAATAAGAAAAGATAAAGGAAAAGAAGGAAAATGCAAACAGAGTACACAACTTGATAGTCCTGTCCTGAAACTATAACGCAATCGTAATTTTGATAAATACAGGAGGAATCTTTGAGCATTCAGGTCTGGTCAGAATATGGTTTAACACTGTACACATTTAGATCTTTGAGTCAGTGTGAATGTCGTGATCAAAATCTTGCATTTCAATAGGAAATCCTAGGCTTTAATTGGCGAATAGCTTTGGACTCCTAAGATGACCACATTGGGCTCCAGTGAGTCACCTGACAGCATATTTATAATGTTTTCTACTTTCAAAGGCCTTTGATGGCTTTTTTCAGGCAGTGATAGAAGCACTCTGTGTGGCGCGGGGCCATTCCATCTTCACATTAGCCAGGTTCCCGGAGTCCCTCTCTGGTGGGGAAAAGGTAGAGACAATTGTCCACCTCATCTCAAGTTCTGCAGCTAATCAGCCCTGCCACCAGATGTTGAATCATCCAGACTGACAGGCACAGTACTGGCTCCTTCTCTGGATTTTTCTAAGAACCTAATGGGCAGGTTAGGGCTCTGAACTGAAGGGCTCCTAGGGGGCCTCAGACTGATGGGTTTTCCTACCGCAGCACTTTGGCTTCAACTACATGAGGAGTATTTAGCATCATCTGTGTGCCATTAGTCAGTTTCTAAAGCTAGTAATAATACACAGAAATGCAGATGTGTGAGAAAGATGAGGCTGTTCAACCTTTTTGAACCTATGTGAGTTTCATGTCCACTTTGAGCTCATTCCAGTGAGTGGCCAAACCCAAATCTCAGTCCGTTCAGGTTTCCTGTCCACCTTCCCAGGACTGTGTCTAAGTCCCAGGTGGCTACGCTTCTAAGGCACTGGAGGAGGCAGCAGTGAGACTGAGGCATCTTCCCAGGCTGACATTCTCTGAGATGTGTGTTGTCCCCTCCAATCCCCTGACACTCGCCTAAACAGTTCACGTCTTAGTCATTTCCTGCCCCTGGACATACTTGGCTGTTCTTTGGAGGCCTAAGAAGATATTAGGGGCTGTTCGAGGCCCTTCAGTACTTGCTTTGTGTTCTCTGGGCTTTAGCAGGGTGCAGGGCACAGGTCCCATGTCCACGGAGATCCTCAAACTCAGTTGGGAATTGACCAGTGGTGGGGAAGGGACCCAACTGGATTAGTATCTTCCTTGCTTCAGTCTGAGCAACTTTCCCTAGTCCGAGGGTAATGGATGGTACTGGAGAAAATGAAAGTAGCTCTAATTCCATATTCAAATCTGCTGTTTAAGTCCTGGGCCGAGGCTTCTGCAAGGGAGAAGCCAAGAGTCCGCGCCTTTGTTGTCCTTGCCTGGACAGCAGCATCCCTTCCCAGAGGTGACAGATGCAACACGCCTGCTACGTGGGTGTGTGTCCCTCCCTCTCAATATTATTTCTGAAATGATTTCATCCTGAATAATGAAAAACAATGCTGTGGTACTTGCATTTGCGTGACTGCAGGTCGATGGTAAGGAACCCACATGTCCTGGAGGGCAGCACGATGGTCTCAATGGCAAGAGACCCAAGCGAGGAGTACACTTGGTTCTTGTATGAGTTGTGTAATCTTATTCAAAGTACATTTTCTAGTTCCAGAGAAATTTGCTTCTACATTTCCATGTGATAGCGTCTTCCTGGGAGGCCGTATCTCCCTTGGCACCTTACCCCTCCAAAGAGATCATGTTGGAAAACCTCATTTTTTTAAACCAGATGCTGGGTTTCAGTCCACATGCCGTAGACATGTTTACAGTGTATGCACAGTGCTGTGCCCAGGGTGGAAATAGAGACAAAAAGTGTTGGAAGAGTGTGCAAAAGCCCCCATCCCATGCCCAACAATTTGAACGTGTTTGTTTTCTTCTAGAAGCTTGGCTGGCACCCACAAGTTTACCAAGGTGAAGGGGCTCAGGCCTGTGTCCGGGTCCTCCATAATTTTCCAGGGGAATACTCCTGAGTGTTTTGGTGGGACATTTCCATCTCTAGGGTGGCTCAATTTGATTCAAATCTGTATCAGCATAAGAATCAGCTGGGAAATTGATCAATAATATAGGTTCCCAAGACTCACTGCAAGATCTGGGTTGTGGCCAAAGAATCAGCATTTTTAGTAAGTGCCCCCCCCCCCCGCCCCTTACCCCAGCGACTCCAATAAAGGTGTTCCCAGACCACACATTGAGAAGCACAGTGGTGGGGCCTCTTTGGTGGCCCTTTGTGAGGCCAGTGGTAAGGAGCCCTGGGTTTATATCTGGCCACCAGGCTGTTGCCCTCCTATAGTTAATTCCCAAGCTCCAGAATCCACCCATTTCATTACTAAATAGCCAGCCGAATACAAGTGCCTCCTATACCTATACCTGCCTGTGCCTTTCCTCTTAACAGGAAACAGCGTGTGGGCAATTATGAACAGGATGCATCCACAAGACCTTTTGAAACAGGTATCTGGAAGCCGATGTAAATAAACAACAGGAAAGAAAACTTTTGGGCTTAATTTTGCACCCTTAAGAGGCACTCACTGGTCGGTCTCACATAAGTTTAGAATTGCTCATAGACTGTTTTGCTTGTTGTTTCTCATGTGTTACATCTCCCCAAAAAACTATAAATTCTTAGAAGTCACAATATTATTTTTTCCTCCTGCTTACTCTACAGCATCTACTATATAATTGGTGCTCAATATAGAATGAGAGTTTCCAACTTAAAATCAGGTTGCTTCCAAAAATTCATCCTTAAGACAGTCATTTGGATCTTGGTTCTCATTAGGACAGTGTTATAAGAGGTAATTATGTTCCCAGGGCAGCTCCTAAATATCTATTTAACCAGCAATGTGGCTGAACTATAGTTCTAATAGTACCACAGAACCGAAAATCACCTATAATACTGCTTTTTATGGGAAAATCTGTTCCAGATGCCAATTGGAGTTGCCAGGAACTCATTTTTCTGACCACAGTTCTAGAATAAGACTTGATCCATTTGCAGTTAAGCGCCTCTGATGCATGCATGCACAAACACACACTGGGCTCGCTTTGTTAATGGGGTTCCAAAGATGAGGTGGCATGAACTCCTTTTGGGAAACTGGATGGGGAGGAAGGGTAAGGGGGCTTCTGTCAGAAATGCCTCCATTTTTTCTGACTGAGTCAGGAGGAGGGAGATGGAAGAGGGGGAATTTCAGGGCTATGGAATTACGGAGTGGTTCTGATGGGAGGTTGCAGGAGTCCAGAGGACACTGACTCCCTTGGCTGTGGTGACAGAGGCCGGTCAGGGCTGTTTGGGCAGCCTTAATGGCTGGGCAGAGGCTGTGGCAGCCACATCAGCCAGGGTTCTAACTCAAGCCCGTAGATGTGTTTGGGGAGGTGATGGTGTTTTAGTCACTTATTGCTGGGTACCACCCCAAAACATGGTGACTTAAAACAACAACCATTTTATTTCCCTTAATTATTCAATATGGGCTTGCGAGTGGTCATCATGTGGCTGCATTCAGCTGGCAGGGAGGCCCAGGTCTGGCCTTTGCTTGGAGGCTGGGACTCCTGGACTCACTACCTCTGTTCATGCAGTCCCAGGGCTGTCCATTCTCCATGTGGCCTCTTCTCCGAATCTCCCCACATGGCTTCTCTAGCAGCGTAGCCAGACTTCTTACATGGCAGCTCAGGATATTCAAGAAGCAGAAATAGAAACTTCCAGGCCTTCTTAACACTAGCCAGGCCCCTGGCACAGTTTCACTTCTGGTTAAAGTGGTCACAGAGCAGCCCACAATCAAGGGAGGGGATGACCCAAAGGCATCAATTCCAGGAGGCTGGTCTGGTGTGGGTTGCTGAAGTAACCAGCTACCACATTTGGTGCCATTCCATCCACGGGAGAGCCTCCAAAACCAAGTGTATTTAGCTACAGATTCTCCATTACAACCACCACAACCATATTGCTGACATTCCTACCAGAAGCCTCCAAGTAATTATCATTTCTTTTCATGTAAAAGCTGCATGTCTATCTGTAAAATCTATCCTGTCACTTTTTTCATATATCCCAGCCCATTCTTTCTTTTTATAGACCCAGCTACCTACTTTATATAGGCCGTGTTCTCGGTCTTAATGTCTCAACACCTTGACAAATCCCACTGGGTTCTGAGGTACATCCACAGAATGATACAAAGCCCCTAAGTGTGCAAATGGTTTATTTTTCAACTAGCAACTAAAGCAGACTCAAGGCTGGCCCTCTTCCTCTCAGATTAATCTCCTTACCTGAGGCGAAGAGAAAGAGAAGGAGTTGGTGTCAGTACTTCGGTATTACATACATACACAGGCGTACCTTGGAGATCTTATGGGTTTGGTTCTCAATCACTACAATAAAGCAAACATTGCAGTAAAGCAAGTCAAATGAATTTTTCGGTTTCTCAGTGCATATAAAAGTTATGCTGACACTCCACTGTTGTCTCTGAAGTGTATGGAATTATGTCTAAAAAAAAAAGCAATGTATATACTTAAACTAAAAAATACTTGATTGCTAAAAAATGCTAACCATCATCTGAGCATTCAGCAACTTGTAATCTTTTTGCTGATGGAGGAGGGTCTTTCCTCCATGTTGTGGCTGCTGACTGATTCGGGTGGTGGTTGCTGAAGACGGGTGGCTGTGGCAATTTCTTAAGTAAGCCAAAATAAGTTTGCTACATTAGTGAATTCTTCCTTTCATGAATGATTTCTTTATAGTATACAATGATGTTTGATAGCATTTTACCCACAGTAGAAATTCTTTCAAAATTGGAGTCAGTCGTTTCAAATCATGCCACTGGTTTATCAACTACGTTTATGTCGTATTCTAAATCCTTTGTTGTCATGTCAACAGTCTTCCTAGCATCTTCACCTGGAGTAGATTCCATCTCATGAAACCACTTTCTTTGGTCACTCTTATGAAACAACTCCTCATCTATCAAAGTTGTATCATGAGGTTGCAGCAATTCAGTCACATCTTCAGGCTCCGCTTGTTTTTTTGTTTTTATTTTTTTAATGTTGTTTTTAAAATTTCTGAGAGAGAGAGAGGGAGATACAAAATCTGAAGCAGGCTCCAGGCTCTGAGCTGTCAGCACAGAGCCCGACGCAGGGCTCGATCCCATGAACCATGAGATCATGACCTGAGCTGAAGTTGGACTGTTAACCGACTGAGCCACCCAGGCATCCCTTCAAGCTCCACTTCTAATTCTAGTTCTCTTGCTCTTTCCACCACATCTGCATTGGCTTCCTCCACTGAAGTCTTGAACCTCTCAAAGTTGTCCATGAGGGCTGGAATCAGCTTCTTCCAAACTCCTGTTAACACTGATATTTTGACCTCTTCCCATGAATCACAAATGTCCTTAATGGCATCTAGAATGGCGAATCCCTTCCAGAAGATTTTCAATGGACTTTGATCAGATCCATAGAGGAATCACTATCCATGGAAGTTGTAGCCTTACAAAATACATTTGTTAAATGATGAGACTTGAAATTTGAAATTACTCCTTGATCCACAGGCTACAGAATGGATGTGGCATTAGCTGGCATGAAAACAGCAATCTCCTTGTATATCTCCATCAGAGCTCTTGGGTGACCCGGAGAGTTGTGAATAAGCGGGGATGTTTTGAGAGGAATCTTTTGTCTGAGTAGTAGGTCTCGACAGTGGGCCTAAAATATTCAGTAAACCATGCTTCAAACAGATGTGCTGTCATCCAGGCTTTGTTGCTGTATATACAGAGTGCATGCAGGGTAAATTCAGCATAATTCTTAAAGAGCCCTAGGATTTTCAGAATGGTAAATAAGCATTGGCTTCAACCTAAAGTCGCCAGCTGCGTTAGCCCCTCATAGGAGAGTCAGCCTATCCTTTGAAGTTTTAAAGCCAGAGATTGACTTCTCCTCTGTAGCTATGAAAGTCCTAGATGACATCTTCCAGTAGAAGGCTCTTCAAAGTGAAAATCTAAAAATCTCTCATTTAGTGTAGCCACCTTCATGAATTATCTTAGTTGAATCTTCTGAAAACCTTGCTGCAGCTTCTACACCAGCACGTGCTGCTTCACCTTGCACTTATATGTTACAGAGGCAGATTTTTTTTCCCTTAAACGTCATGAATCAGCCTCTGTTGGCTTCAAACGTTTTGTCTGTAGCTTCCTCATCTCTCTCAGCCTTTGTAAAATTGAAGAGAGTGAGAGCTTTGCTCTGGGTTTAGGCTTTGGATTAAGGGAGTGTTGTGACTGGTTTGATCTTCTATCTAGACGACTAAAACTTTCTCCATATCAGCAATAAGGCTGTTTCACTGTATTATTTGTGTGTTCACTGGAGGAGCACTTTTCATTTCCTTTAAGAACTTTTCCTTTGCATTCACAGTTTGGCTATATGTTTCATGCAAGAGGCCTAGTTTTCAGCCTTTCTTGGCTTTTGACCTGCCTTCCTCACTATGCTTAATCATTCCTAGCTTTTGATTTAAAGTAAGAAACCTAACTCTTCCCTTCACTTGAACACTGTAGGCCACTGTAGCGTTATTCACTGGCTTAATTTCAATATTGTTGTGTCTCAGGGAATTGGGAGACCTTGAGGAAAGGGAGAGAGATGGGGAATGGCCAGTTGGTGGAGCGGTCAGAACACACACATTTATTGATTAATTTTCTGCGGGCGTGGCTCATGGTACCTCAAGACAATTACAATAGTAACATCACAGATCACCATAACAAGTATCAGAGAAATGAAAGAGTTTTAAATATTGTGACAATTACCAAAATATGTGATAAGGAGACATGAGTGAGAAAATGCTATTGTAAAAATGGTACTGAGAGATTGCTCAAAGCATAAACCTTCAATTTATAAAAAATACAGTATCTACAAAGCACAGTAAAGTGCATTAAAGCCAGGTTGCCCAAATAACCCTAGCTGAAACAAGCCTAATTGCTTTCTTCCAATCTCTCCTTCTGGCAAAACTTCTGTCTTACTTGGGGTAGCAGGATGCCCAGACTTTCTTCCAGCTAAGTATGGCCTTGTGACTAAGTTCCAGCTGATGAAATAGGAACTAAATAGTATCTGGGACTTGCGAAAAGGTTACTTAAAGGGAGCTGGCTTATCTGGGAGGGAACACTTGGATTTTACTTTGGATTCTTTCTTCCTATTGTCTACACTGTGGATGCAGTGGTTAGATCTTCGCCTCATCATGAGATGACCTTAGAATAGAAAACACACTCCAGGATGGTAGAGTGTAAAGATAGATGGACGTTGGGTTAGTGATGGCCGTGGAGCTTTCTTCCAACCCTGAACTCTAGAACTAGGTGCAGAGATGTAGATCATGATGGAGAGAAAGACATTCTCCCTGTTAAGCCTTTGTTACTTTGGGTTTCCTGTTACAGTGGATTCTACCTTATGTACCTGCTCATAGCTCATTATGAATGCCATCTGTTATGTGTATCACATCAGAAAAATTAAGAATCACTTGTCAAGGCCAAGAAACCTGCACACAGATGTTTATAGCAGCATTATTCGTAATTGCTAAAACTTAAAAGCAACCAAGATGTCCTTCAGTAAGTAAATGGACAAAAAAAGCTATTGCACATCCAGATGATGAAATATTATTTAGTGCTAAAAGGAAATGAACTATCTATAAAAAGAAATGCATATTAAGTACAGATTACTAAGTGAAAGAAGGTAACCTGAAAAGGCTACATAGTATATAATCCCAGCTTTATAATTTTTTTTTAAATTTTTATTTCTGAGAGAGAGAGAGAGAGAGAGAGAAAGAGAGTGCGAGCAGGGGAGGGTCAGAGAGAGAGCGAGACATAGAATCTGAAACAGGCTCCAGGCTCTGAGCTGTCAGTACAGAGCCCGACTCGGGGCTCAAACCCACAAACCGTGAGATCATGACCTGAGCCAAAGTCAGACGCTCAACCGACTGAGCCACCCAGGCACCCCATAATTCCAACTTTAAATCATTGCGGAAAAGGCAAAACTATGGAGACAGTAAAATGATCAATAGTTGTCAGGGATCATTGTAGTCAAACAGAGCCAACTTGTTAACGAGTGATTAGACAAGAATACTGGTGAACACAGAGAGAGGCTGAGGCCTGAGAATTTGAATTTCTACCAAGCTCCAAGGTTATACTGATGCTGTGGGTCCAGGAGCCACACTTTGAGAACCACTGGCCTAGATCTTGGACAGGAGGTATCTGTCAGTGGTCAAAGAAAGCAGACTGGGAGGGGCAGAGCCAGGACTCAGACATGCCAGCGAAATGAGGGGACACAAACTGATGTGAGAGTTCAGGTTTATTGGTGGTGAGATGGGGCAGGAAAGCTGAACAGAAGGCAAAGAAGCACTGAGCTATCACCCTGCCAGGGCAGCTCAGTCCTGTCATGAAGAAATCCGAAGGCAGGAGGTCCTCAGCAGGCCAGATGGGAGTTTAGCATGGAGACAGGAGATGTGGGGGCTCAGGTATTCCAGCTGAGGATCAGAGAAGCGATTCAAGATGAGAAGACAACTGGTAAGGGCAATGCAGGATGCTAGTCCTCGAGGACTTAGAGAAACCAAGAATATCCGCAGAAAAATCTATGTAATAACAGGATAACTCTTGTTGCTGTACTAGATTCACCCCTTACTTACAGTGACTCTACTCATGAGAGTTTCTCTCTAGTCCAAATATATTTTAAAACAAGCATTCCTCATTGGTAGATGGCTCTCTTGAAAGAAGTGACTTGGTGACCCAGGTACCTTCCAACTTCTGTCTCTGCAATCATCAGATGTGATTTTTAAGCTTATCGATGGGGGGGGGGGGGCAGGGAAGCACAGAGAATCACACATGGGAGTGTTACAGTAAATGAGTCACTGGGCAGGAATAGATCACACAGGCACATTAACTCCGCAAATCTACATGTGTGTCCAGGAGGAAGGAGAAAGAGGTCTAATGACCAGCTAGACAGGCTCTGCCACACTCCTATAAAGGGCAGCAAAGAAGAATTACATTTATTACAATTTGCTCTGCAGGGGTAATGTTTACCCACCAACTGGTATGATGCAACCAAATGTTCTAGCTGGGACATCAGCCCATTCCTTCTGTCTTGTCCCCGTACTGATTCTGTGGGTGGCGAGCAGAGAAGGATGCACGCCGGGCAGCACGTAGAGGTCAGCTATGGATCGCCAGCTTTTACAAAATATACTTGAGAAAGGTTGCATTCTCTGAACTAAAACATTACATATCAAGGAATGCAATTGTGTCACTTACCTCCAAAAGGAGGTGAATGTTTTCTCTACTTTATTATCTTTTGAATGAACTCATCTAGAATTTCTTGGAGAGCTTGGTTCAGATTCCTAATGTGAGCACACATTTCTTGTTTTGGAAATAGTTTAGAGTTTAGTTTTATTGTTTGAGAATGTTAACTGAGAAATCCTACCAATGACCTTTCTTTATTTAACATGTTTGGAGAAGATCATCGGGGAGGACCCACTTGCACACGGGAAGTTTTGAATGGACTAGAAGATTGAAGACTTCTTCCTTTAGGAAAATAAAAACAGGACTATAATCCCACAGAACTGTCTGGAAATGTCTCAATCAGTGTCCCCTTCTCATCACTGCTCAGCAGAAAGCCTTCTCCCTACCTCCTTAATTTGCCTGGAAAAACAAGAGAAGTTCTGAAAGTCAAAATCCCTAAAAGTCTTGCAATCCACAGAATTCTCAGAGGCTTTTTAAATGGGAAGCCATTTTTTAAAAATAATGATGCCTTTGAAATAATTGAGGGATGGTTGATGTGAGGCATGGTGCAGGAGGAAGGTGTGATCCATGGGCCGGGTCAGTAGAGTCATGGGTGGTAATGCCACAGCACTCTCACTGATTCCTTATGAGTTTCCACAGTTTGGCTTTTTAAAAATTCATTTCTAGTTTTGGGTATTTATTATTGGCTAAAGTGTATGATGGTGGAGTAGTGACACCTCGTTTAAAGCATAATTTATAACTGTATGCAAATATATGAAAACATAATTATAAAATCACAGTGTTCTTCTGAAGTCATGCCATGTAAACCTCAGACAAATCCTTAATAGCAAATAAGTCAGACCTCCATCATTCTGGATAAGCAATCTTGAGTAATACTTGGAAATGAATAGCATAACTGAGAATGCGATCCTTCAGATTTCTTGAAGTAGGGACAGGATGTGCACCCAAACAATTCACACGAAGGAGCATGTGCATGCTGGAGGTGAGGGACGATTTATTGTTGGACTGGGATGGTGGCTTTCAACCCCTGGTGCACTTTAAAATAACTGGCGCAGGGGAGGGGGTGGCTTTTAAGAACTACCAATGCCCATGACCTCCCTGAACCAATGAAATCTGAATTTCTGAGATGGTATTTTCTTGAAGCTCTGAGAATCATGAGCCTGGTTGTCTTCCTTGGCTCACTTAATCTATAGATGAGAGTGGAGGGGGGCGGGTACGAGTCTCTCTGGGAAAAGAAAGAATAGAGAAGTGCCACTGGCTTCTTCTGGTCCTATAGTCAGGACACCGTGTACCTAATCAGAGCTGTGCACAGATCCCACTAACTGATTTGGTCCTCTTACCTTCTCTCTTTTAATCAAGAGGATCTCACACTTCTGAACTGCTGGGAATTCAGGATCCATTTTCATTATCTTTCCCTGTCTGCTGTAGTCATGGGTCACAGCCTGCCTCCTGTCAGCATGGCTATCAAGCTGAGATCACTGGCTCCAGCCCCAGAATTTCTGTTGACTTTATGCTAATTGGCACTCATCCATTTATTTACTCCACAAACATTCACTTCCCTACGCTGGGCACTGGCAACTTATTTGGCGCGTAGCCTGGGGTGGGTAGAGAAGTAACTAGCTTCAGTGCTCTACAGTGGAGCATTGACGTTACGGTGCTACCTCTTCTCTGAACGTTGGTGACTGTTGCCATTGTCAGAGGCTGGCTTTTAGGGTGCAGGCTGCTGAAGGGCTGTGACAAGCTCAATCAACATATCCACGCTCCAGAAGTGGAGTCTGCACAGTGTTGCTGGCACCCAGTGCCCTGTATGGGACTCATAGAAATCAGTACACCCCTACCCCCCAGGGCTTTGGATCTTTATGAGCTACAAATAATAGCTGCAAAGTTCCTCTGAATGCTGACCTTCTCTTCTGGTCCAGGATTTCAAAGGGAAAACATTCTTTTATATCATTTCTTGTCTTTGGGCCATGCAGACTGGCTTTTTCTCTACCATTTCTGGTGCTGAAGAAGTCTCCATCTGAAAGACCTACAAGCAAATGAGGGTACATTTTGGAGTCTTAGCACAGGAAGAACAGCTTAAAATGCTCTCGTTGAGAGTGCCATAGGTAGGTTATTTCATGATGGCAACAGACAACTGCCTTTAAAGTTGACAAGTCACATTTGTCCCAATCTTGTTGTATATGAGAAGTTTCAAGCTTCAGTGGGATAATTAGTCAAGTAATTATTTGACCAAGGTAAATGGGCCCCTAACTATATAAGTAGATGGGGATTTTTAGCCTAAAACCAGGGCAAGTCAGACTAGTCCTACCTTCAAGATGCAGAAATATTTATCTCATGATAAAACTTCAGCATCGACCCCTGTGCATCAGAGCATGTGGCTCATTTTGCTTTCCAGTACATGGACCAATCTCCAGGATCTGCCTGAGGATCCATGAAAACAATGGATTTTCGAGGGTGAGTGTCTCTGAGTCATGCTAACTACCCATTCCTCCAGGCCCTCCAAGCTCTATGTGTATGTCAAGATAAATCACCAGAAAGTTATGGGTCTGGACCATATTAGCTAAACTCCCCAAAGAAATATCTTCACTGAGTTATGATTTAATAATCAGCCTGCCCTCAGTGTTTATTGCAGGTCAGTGTAAGAAGTGGCTATAAGAAAATCATTTCTGCATCTTCAGTAAGCCACATTTAGTCTACATTGTCATTTATATAAAAACCCATTCAACAAAAAGCTCCAAGAATTTACTGCCAGGAGAAGACAAGTCCCTACCAAAGAACTCATAAGAGTCTTTGATCAGATACTGAAAACTATAAAACACAGCTCTCCTTTTGGTCTGATTGCTTTGAGGCTTAGAGATTAACTTAGTGCTCACATTTGGCAACTCTCTTTAGCTGAGGTCTCTGATGTATTTCTCCCCCTCTTCCTTCTCATTTCTAGACTTTGACCTATTTCTGATCTTTATTTTAATGTGTCTTCTTTTGTAAATGATGATTCTGCAAGTGGGCAGAGGCATTTTTGCCTCACTGCTTGATTCTTCTGAGTCTTAGGCTCAGGTAGCTGTCCTCTCCCCCAGAGGAAGGTCTTAGGGGAGCAAGAGGAAATCCGTGTATTTTTTAAAATAGGGTTTGGAGCCTCCCTCAGGAATCCAAGCCCAAATAGGCTGTGGTGGGGAAGACTCAGCATCTTGGGAAAATTTCTGTCTGAATAGAAAGGGTGAGAAACTGAATGGACCACTGTGGTAAGAAATGGGAATCCGGAAGACAAATTTGTAGTCACATGTCTGTTAAAACCATCTGCTCCGACTTAAAATATATAGACTACACATACTTTTATTTTATGAAAATGACATTTGCTGAAATGTCCACATAGTTCAAAGTCTTCAAAACAGTACTTACTACTGGTGCATTATTTTTCATTTCCTTCTCATCAACAAATCAAAAATAAGAGGCTGAGCCATGAATGGGACTATCACCGTGTGCTGCCAGGTCTGTAGGTTTTGAATAGTCTCAAATAGTCGTCTGCACTGGGGTCCATAGACTAGATGGCTAAGCTCCTCTGGATTTCTAAGAACACATGACCCCTTCTGCAAGAGTGCCAGTTGCTACAGGTGCGTTTCATGACTAGTCAGAAAGATAGGTCTTGTGTAGATTTTCTATCTCCGACGTACCACGGATAGAAAGGAGGGGAATAAAAGAGCAACCTGAAAAAAAAATTGCAGAACCTTGGGCAATTTAACAAGGAAGAAGGAAGGCTACCCTGGAGTAAAGGCAGATGTTTACAAGAGGGAAATTTAACATAAATGCTGAATTTGATGAAAAATGGGTAGTACAGAAGAGGCTAGAATGGCAAGAGCTTTGGGAGTCGAGAGCAGAAGTTGGGGTTTGGGGACTTGCAAACAAAAGTTTGAAAACGGAGAAAGAATTAATTACCAAAGGAAATGAGATGCTGAATAGAGATACTCACTACGAACAACAACAACAACGATCAATGCACATGACCCAGGCAGGGGAAACCAAGAAAAGGATCCTCAAAAGAATGTGCGGGTGGGTGTGTAGATACTGGGACACTCTTTCAAAACCAGGTCACTAAATCTCATCTTTGCCAAGTTGTAAAACTGCTTGAACTAGGTGGGTGCTGATTTTAGACCCCAATCCAAGTTTCTGGAAGACACAAAAGGACCTATAGGTTGAAAGAAAACAGGATTACTAATGGAGATCACGAGTATTTTGGAACATCAAATGGTTCTTACAAAATGGCATTACGATTCATTAAGTGAATCAGAAATACTTAGATACAATTTCTCTTGAGGCACACAAATGTCTTTAAAAAATTAAAAATGGAAAGTGCTGACATAATGCACTTGGCATCTATGGCATCTTTTGAATGAATGAGATAGAAAATAGAGCTTGAGATGTTCTGCTCAAACCAAACCATTAATGGTATTTTACAAACTACTTGGTCATTTTTGTGTTAAGATTTTTATCCTTCCCGTGTTCATGTTTATTAACTTTTCTTCACCAAAAGACTCTAACATCAGCCTGTAATGTTTCTAAAAATCTCTTCATACGTGTCTTTGAAAAATATTATTTCTTAATCTGAGATTGGATCAGAGGCATTGTCTTAATCTGTGCCCAATTTAATACCTAGCAGAATCTGTAGCTTTCCTTGTATCTCCCGGAAATGGTACCTACAATGAACTGTACTTGCCCCACCCATCCTTCTGTGATAGATTACTTGTGTGAATGGCTTTGAATCCTACTTCTGGTAGCAGAGGTCAAAATGGCCAGGACCCAAGGAACCCCAGATCTCAGCTGGCTCCTTACTCTTGTCTCTCAAGAGAGGATTGCTAAGACACGAACAGTGTCTGTTTGCCTAAGAGCTCTGTCCCCAGATGTGAAATCCCTGGTCCTGGTTTTCTGGGCAGAGCTACAGGCATATTAACACTAAGGCTGCCTTCTGCTTCTATACACCAAGGCTGAAGGGAACACAAGCCCCTTTACCCTCGTGTCCTAGGCCAGCACCATCCAACAGAAGTATAACATGAGTCACAAGTGTAAGCCTCACATGTAACTTTAAGTTTCCTAAGAGCAGGTGAAACTAATTTTAATATATTTTACTGAACCCAGTATATCTACAATATTGCCATTTTAACCTTTTATCAACAATAAGCATTTATTAATATATTTTACATTTTAAAATGTGTACTAAGTCTTTGAAATCCTGTGTGTATTTTCCACTGAGAGCCCCACATTTTGATTGCTTCCTGGCCACTTGTAGCTAGTGGTCACCATATTAGAACAGTTCTGGACTTGTATGTTAATATTGGCCTTGAAGTTGTATCACTGATGATGAGAGAGAAAATAAGAAGGTGAAATGAAGGATGTGAAGAAGCTAAGAGAAAAGGGATCTCAGTCCTTAAAGGAATGTTTCTTAGCATTTTTATGAACTTGGTATGTCAAAATCACCTGGGATACATTTCATCAATAAAAATGGAGGATCCTGGGTTTGACGCTAAATCTGCCGAATCAGAACATCTAATGTTGGGACCTAAGAATCTACATCTTTAAAGCTTTTTGGATCATCCTTTCGTACACTTAGTGCTTTGGTGCCCACAAGAGAAGTCCTATACATGGGCCTCTTGTCTTCACAGAGTAACTGTATTTTCTTTGTCTCTAATGTGTTTTTGCATTTTTCGAGCCATTGTTTTAAAAACAGACACACGTATGCCGAGTTTTGTATTCTCTTGAAAGCTCAGAAAAATCTGTAACCTGGAGCTTGTGTTTCCACATGGCAACAACTGATTGGAAGGGAGCAATGGGCAATTTCTAGACAGAGTAAGGGCCGACCAGGTTGTGACTGTCCGTCCCAACCTGGCTCATTTCATTCCTCTGTGTTACATGCTAGCCTCGTAGACTTCTTTTAAAAATTGATTTTTAAAATTCTGTGGGGGTTTGGGATTTATAGAAGAGTTGTAATGACCATTCAGAGATGTCCCATAAACTCTCCACATAGCTCCTCTGGTGTGACATCTTCCATCATGGGGAGCCTTTGCCAAAACCAAGATGTTAACACTGGTGTACGACTCTTTGCTGGACTGTAGGCTTTATTCAGATTTCACCATTTCTTCCATGAATGTCCTTCTTCTGTTCCACGATCCAATCTGGGATCTTACATTGCATTTAATCCTATGGCCTTTTGAGCTTACCGTCCCCAGTCTAGTATGGCACACTTCAACTGTCTATCGCATGCATCCTTTCTCTTGAATCTTACCAAAGTCCTGTCAGGCCCTCCAGGGCCAGGTGACACCTTCCAAGTGTGGCAACCCCAGACACACTTGAATTGCACCAGCTGTTCTGGCTGGACAATAACCGCTGCATCTGTAAGTTGAACAAGCTCCACACATCCAGTGTGGAAAGAATGCTTCAGTATAGGGATCTTTTAGGCACACCTGCACTCACTAGTGCCAGTAGCGCCGTCTTCTAATAAGCATTGTGATTTATTCTGAAGACGATTATATGACTACGGTGTTTTGTGGGACATGAGTTGCTGGGTTTGTGGCCACACACTTTGTATGCATGAACTTTTTCCAGAGAGCTACCTAACCCAGTGCCTTTCCCATGTATGGGAAGGCTTAAATACATCACATTGGAATCTCCTATCCTAAGTAATGAAATTTAGACGTCCAGAAATTTCACTTTACTTTCTGGCTTTGCTGAACATGTAAATTTTCTCTTGGTCCAGTAGGAGTAAACCTCTTGAGAAAGTGCTTTTCTTTCTTGGCCAACCTTTCCTTGAGCAGAATTCCAATTGCGCAGTGCCTGAAACCACTAACTAGCATATATGCTGATTTGCCTTAACTGCAAGAACAAATCCAATTAACAAACCCATAAGGAATTGGGCTGGAACTGAGCCATTCTTCCAGGTGGAAACATCCTTACCTTAGACATGCTTTTTGTACTGTTCACCCCCAGTCCTCCAGTCGTCCAGACAATCCATGGCCTGACTGGAGGCGTTTAGAGTCTAATAAATTCATCTTTGCAAACTCTGGGGATCAAAGGCTAACGCTTCCAATGACTTTTCTTTCTAATCTTTATCTTTGCCAGAGCTGTCTCCCTCTGATTCTGACACCAGAAATAACTCCATAAACAAATGAAAGCAAAACCTTTTCACACACAGTGAAGCTCTGGAAAGGAAGCCAGTTAAGATCATGCCAAAGCCAAGGACCAAACAAACTAAAATAACTCAGGGCTGTGGTTGGTTAGGGCTACTGTGTTTGCACCATAAAGTGTCTTCTACCTTAAGCACCTATCACTGCTAATGCAGAGTCATGCAGGTTCCTTGATTACTATCTGGAAGTTTAACAACTATGTTCTGTTGTATCTCAAAGGAGATAAGAATACATACGCTGTTTATAGACCACACTCTTCCTTTTAAAAGCAGCACTCTCCTTCCAATTAACTGGTTGGTACTTGATCTTCCTCTGAAAAGTCAGGTCTACCTTGAGCAAGACCTGGAAATTACCTTAGAAAAGAATAGCTCATATTTATAAAAGAGTTTCCACTTTTCACAATACTTGTAAACCTGTCATTTCATTCTAGTCTTTGCAGGGGCCTTGAGAGGAGAGTAAGATACAGGATAAGAGGCATTAAGTACATTTCCTCAGCATACACCTTCCTAAGCAATAGTCTGTATAAAACAAACAAACAAAAAACTGAGAATGGTCTCAAGACTTCTGAGGTTCTTCTGACATGGTGTCTTGTGGCCCCCCCGGGCCCTTGTAATTTCTCACTTCTTTCTGGCAAAGTGCTTCACTTTGGGTGACATTTATAGGTGTTACCCTTTCTAGGGCTATTTGAACCTTGAGGGAATTCAAAGTGTCAGACTGAAGATCCAATAGTGGTGGAGTCCACAGCAAGCCCATGTGAGTAGAAGGGGTACCCAAGGCAGTAGCTTTCCCTGATGCTGGTTTTTGTTTGTGTCTGGAGTTTGGGGACAGTAGATACAGCCCAAGGAGTCAGGATAATTCTGAACTGGCGTAGACATGCTTATTGTGAATCTAACAGAACTGGATTTGAGGGGGGGGGCTCTATTTCCAAAGTCGGGGTCTCTGATGAGGCATGATTAATGGGCTTCTTAGAATTCTGAAATCGATGAGATCAAAGAAAATGAATTATCCAAGGATTTTGTTGATTTCAAGTTAGCATTTGCCTTTGTTTTATTTTTACTAGCTGGACAGAATCATTATTGCAAAATCGCTAAATAAATTTGTAGAAATCATTGTTTTAATTCTCTGCTAGAATAAAACATTAGCGGTTCTACCCTGAGTCCAAAATCATACTTCCCAAACCAAATGGTAAGATCGTGTTGAAATTAAGAGAGAAAGAAAATGCCAAAACTTGAATATATTTTGCTCTCATTGTTAGAGGAACTTCCCAGTGTCTGCCTGGCACCCTCACCCCAAGGATTTCCCATGGGTCCTCATTTTCCCAAGACCTCCCAGCACCTGAGGTTCCATTTATCTCTTGTTCTCCCAGCAGTGTCTTAGGGACCTGGTGGGGGGAAGGGGGTAATGCCCTGCATTTAGTCTCCAGAAGCTTGTTGCCCTCATGTGGTTTGCATGTGTGCCTAATGACATGCTCGGAGTATGTCAGCCAGTACCATCTGGGGCGCCTGGAGCATTGTCTGAGAGCCTGTGACAACTCAATCTAAGACCAGAGGATGGGGAAATATATCAGATGATTACAATTCCCTTTTAGGCAAAGAGACTCTCTGGCATTAGGATGTCCACATCTGTTAGACCCATTACACTCTCTATTCCTCATGAGTATTACAATAAGAATAGCCATCAATCTAGCTACATCAGAGCTCCTTTCTGGCCACTATCCTCTGGTCTGATACAGTCTGTGCCTAACAAACATGGCAAGAGTGTCAGTCTCTAGTTGAGGTTGCTGGAGTATAGCAGTGATTTCTCTCCTTTCAGCAAAAAAGCGTAACCCTTACACTACCAGCATTGCCATCACCTGGGAGCCTGTCAGAAATGCAAATTCTAGGCCTCCACCCAGGCCCACTGAATCTGACTTTATACTTAATAAGGGCACTTTTTCACTTTAAAGTTTGATATTCACTGTTCTCTACAATTCATTTAGCCCTGAATACAGAGTGGCAGATCATGGACTTGGAAAGATCCTTAGGAATTTGGATGCTCTTGGTCCTTGCCTTCAGAATGGAAAGTTATTCATTCTGTGTTGCTTCATGTGATCCAATTCCTAGGGCTATCTGTGTTTTTCACCAGAATTTTAATGACATCATAAGGCATTGGCCATGTCTTAAGATCTTTGTGCAAAATATTCTGCATATAGTAGGAATGTGTCAAGGATTTGTTGGTCAATTGGTTGATCATAAGAATAGTGTGAAGGCGCTTCATAAAATGAAGGAAGCATCTCCATTTCATTCATAAACTAAGCTGTATCACCAGTTGTGATCTGTGGTTAGTTTTTCATGTAAATTTACAAGCCAGAAAGCTGAAGAACAATCACAAATTTGTGGCGTCTGAACTCTCAGTGGCATATTCTCAGTGTTGCTCCTAGCATTTATGGGGAAGGTGTCTACAGTAAATAAAGAGTTAGCTGGTAAACCTTGTTCCTCTCAATTCCATCCATTGATGTATTTGAGAAGTTTTACTTGAGGGAATGATATGAACACCAAATCGAACAACTTTACCAACAAATAAAACTCGGGCTACCTGGGTGACTCAGTCAGTTGAGTGTTCAAGTTTGACTCAGGTCATGACCTCATGGTTCATGGGTTTCAGCCCCACATTGGGCTCTGTGCTGACAGCTCAGAGCCTGGAGCCTGCTTTATATTCTGTGTCTCTCTCTTTCTCTGCCTTTCTATCTCTCTCAAAAATAAATAAACATTGGGGCGCCTGGGTGGCTCAGTCAGTTCAGCATCCGACTTCACTTCAGGTCATGATCTCACAGTTTGTGGGTTTGAGCCCCGCATCAGGCTCTGTGCTGACAGCTAGCTCAGAGCCTGGAGCCTGCTTCAGATTCTGTATCTCCCTCTCTCTGACCCTCCCCTGCCCATGCTCTCTCTCTCAGAAATTTTAGATAGATAGATAGATAGATAGATAGATAGATAGATAGATAGACAAACAATGATTAAGAAATAATAAAAAATACAACAACAGTAAAATTCCACTTGAAAGTGGTAACTGATTTTGTCATCAACCCTTCCAAATAGGCTATGTTATCATTCTCTGGACATCACGATAAAGGGTTAAGTCCTCATCTAACCTTAATGTTTGAATCAGTAATACCTTTGAATACAAGCTGATTTGTTCTTACTTAAAGCTAGAGACTTAGCTCTTTCATATCCCTGAAGGCTGGGAAGAGTATAAAACATACTCAACAAAAAATATTTATGAGCTGCCTACTAGGAGTCAGTATGGTTCACAGACCAGAAGCCCAGGCATTGCTTGGGAGCTTGTTGGAGATGCAGAATTTCAGGCCCTATTCCAGCCCCACTGAATCAGAATTTGCATCTCAGTGATCTGCATGCACATTAAAGCATCAGAGGTACTGGCGTAGAAGGCTTCTCTAAGGTTAAGATTAAGTCTTCTCTGATAACAAGGAGGCAGACATTTGGCTGGTCTGGGGAAGGACAGTTAAGCACAGGAAGTACAGTGTATTGCCCCCCCCCCCCCATAAGTGGGTAGGGAAGAATAGATAGAAGGTCTAAGAGGTTGGAACCCAGAAGGGGAGGACAACATGATAAAAAGTGGAAACTGTAAACAGGAGACTAATCCTATCATGCCTAGAAGCCACTATTGGGACTTGGATTTTTCTCTAAGAGCAAAGCAGGATACGGACTGATATCAGGGAGCAAGGAATCCTTGTCTGATTCAGATTTGGGGTATGTTTTCTAGATAAAAATCCCCAGGCTTAGTTGATGAATTTGATGTGAACTAGTACTTGAGAGAGTGGGGGATAAGGGAAAGAGAGAGCTTGAGAATAATTCCTCTGTGTTGGGAAGATTATCATGCTATTTACCAAGATGGAAAGACTAGAGGAAGCGAATGGGGGCAGAGGCAATGGTGAGAGGTGGAATCAGCAGGTAAACTTCAGATGTCATGAGATATCCACCTGGAGAGGGGGACTTGGCAGTTGGATCCACAAATATGGCGATGAAGGGAGTCCAGGCCTGGAGACGTGAATTTGGAATCTCTAGACTCTTGGATGCCAGGTTGTCCTCAATTTGAAGCTGTCGGCAAAGGGCCACATGGCAGACTATAGGAACTCCAGCTTGAGTAACATCAAGCCCTTTTCAGTGTGTGCTCAGTATTCTGTGGAAATACAGAAGGTTTGCATTTTCAGGGAGCCATGAAGCCAAAAATCTCATTGCTGAGGAACTACTCAGAAGAAAACAGACGTGGTCTCTGAACATGCAAAGTTCTGAAATGCCACTTATCCTTAGTTTACACATAACTCTCAAGTGTGAGTATTCACTCTCCCAGACCAAAGTAAATTAGAATTAACTTGTTTAATTGTGACCTTGTTTATTGTTTGTCTCTTACTAGCACACATGCTCCATGCAGGCAGGCCCTCACCCCCTGGTCCTGATGGGGCTGTACCTTCTGGTGCACGGTTGGGCGCTCAAAGGTGGTCCTTGAATAAAGTAAGGCTGGTGCACAGTGTACACTCAAAGATAGTTCTTGAATGAAAGGATGAGAGTGGGGGGAAGGTTTCTGGAGAGAAATATAGCAGGATAGTAACAAGTATAAGTCTGACATCCAGGGTAGAATTAGAAAAATTGTTAGAGCTCAATAAATCTAAGACCCTGAGACATTTACCTAGGAATTTTCCACCACGGCTCATAACTCAGCAGGTCCCGATGTCATTGCTTATCTAAAGCACAGGAAAATTACCCACCCTCATGGTGATGACTCTGAGTCATCAGGAAGAGGTTGAAATATGTTCAGTCACTAGACTTAAAATGGCAAGTAATATGAAGTACATCTATAAAAATCATTTTAACAAACTATAGCTAAGATGAGTACTTTGGACTTGAATATGTTGTTCTTTTTTTTTTTTTTTTTAAATGTTTTATTTATTTCCAGGAGAGAGAGAGAGAGAGAGACAGCGTGAGCAGGGGAGGGTCAGAGAGAGAGGGAGTGACAGATTCTGAAGGAGGCTTCAGGCTCTGAGCTGGCAGTCAGCACAGAGCCCGACGCGGNAGAGGGAGTGACAGATTCTGAAGGAGGCTTCAGGCTCTGAGCTGGCAGTCAGCACAGAGCCCGACGCGGGGCTCGAACCCACGAACCGCGAGATCGTGACCTAAGCGAAAGTCGGACGCTTAACCGACTAAGCCACCCAGGCGCCCCAACTACTTGAATATGTTGTTCTTAAGATAACCCAACATCACATATGAACGGGAAACTTTATCACCCATTGATGCCTCCTGTGCCAGTGAGGCAGCCTTGACTTCTTCATAAACAATGATCTTTTGAATTCTGTAGTCAGTTTAGTTTAGCGATGAGTATATGGTCCTAATCACATACATCTTTATCTGAAGACTAACAGAAGTCTTTTCTGGAAAAATTACGGACTCTTGTTCTTGGCTGACAAGGTATTTTCCTTCTGAGCACTTAGCAAATAGAAGAACGCTGGAAATCTCTGCCAAAGAATAAACAAATGTAAAACATCACCTGAAGGGAGAGAGGCAAAGGAATAAAACCGTGTGTGCAGTTACTACCTGGAAGGCCTGTCGGTAATGGGCTGAGGGTCAGGCCCTCTTGGGAATACAAGTTATACTGATGTAGGTGCTCCCAGTGTGAGAGCAAACCTGCGGGTGCTTTGTACATCCTGGGTACTGAATAAACGGAGGACAGAATAGAAACACGTGAATTTTTTCCCTGCTTCATTTGGAAGGGTGAGGATTAGACCTAGAGTCTCAGCTCCAGTCCTATGAAATTTTTCATATTTAATGGAAAGGCTAGTGGGTGAGTTTGGGATGAAGGTCTAATGGCAGGTGAGCACAACTGAAATGAAAGTCCTCTGGAAAGAGGACCTTGAAGATTTCTCGACCAAGTTCTTTTCCTCCATAGCACGACACACAGACACACTCACTGAAGCCTACGGGCTGAGATCATGCCTACTGCAGGAAACGTAGGCCGCATTTGGCGGCTGAAGGGGAGATACAGGTTTGAAGCAGTTGTTTGTCTCTGTGGATCTGGCCTCGTGACCATATTTGTAAGACAGTTTGGAAATAAAGAGTTTTATATTCAGTAACAGCAAAAGCCATGCTTATGTATTACAGGGAAGCTGTACAACATTGGGAAGAGTTTGCTTAACCTCCCTGCTAGGCTGGCATTAGGTACCAGCACCGCCTAAAAACGTGTATAATATCGCAATTCAGATTAACTACTTCCCTAGCCAAAGTGACTCACTTCAATCAAAAATAGAATCTAGGAAAGAACTGCATCTAGGTGTACAAGATCTGTCAACTCCTGGTAAAAGACCCCCCTGGAGCATGCACTGTAGTCATAGCAACAGGTAATGATAATCCCTGCTAGAGCTTTAGAGAGAACTTCTGAACTAGCATCCCATTGAAGCTCTTTAATCATTGGAGTATTGAACCATCTCATGAGATCTTCCCAACCCAATGCAGAAGGTATTCCTGGCCTCCACTGACCATTGAGGGAACTGGGAGACCCTCTGGGACAGCCCAGGTGACAGAATGGCAGCAGAGGAGGCAGTGATGTATAGAGAGATGGACACCTGCCCGAGGTCCCGGGACAGCTGAGTGGTGGAGACAGGGCTCCTGAGTTGGGCCTGGGTTCTGCACACAAGGGTTCCTGTGGTGGTTTGTGTCCTGAATGGGCCAGGTCCCTTCCTCCAGGCCCCTTCCTAGTTCACCATTGCTAAATAAAGCGAAATATGAATGACAACCAACAGGGCAAAGAAAGCTTTTTCGGCTCTTCTTGTAACGGCCGGGCCAAAGTGCCCATTTTGATACACATCAGAATATGGTTCTCTGAGTATTAAAATACCACGAGGTACAGCTAGGGCTTTACGACTACTCAGAGAATAGAAGTTTGATAAGAAAGAGCCACCACACCCAGGAGGAGAACTAAGTCTGAAACTCTAAACTTTTGTGAAATTGGCTAAGAGCCAAATGTCAGCATTTTCACCTCTTTCCCATATGGCAGGAGGCATTTCACACCGCTTTTCATAATTTCAATAAATCTGGTAAGTGATATGTGTACTCTGCATGCCAAGAGACATATAATATGTGTATCAAAATAGATGTCTAGGTTGGTTTGTGACAAGAACCAGATTTCAGCAACTGAAGAGAACAAATCTGGCCTGGCTTTGGTTCAGTGAATGGGGGAATGAGAACCAGGATCACTTTCTGCTTATTTTCTTTCCCTTGATTTCTAAATGTTTCTCCTACATTTGCTTATTCTCTAGAAACCCTTGACTATCTTGATAATTAATTTTTATTAACATCCCCTGTGTCACTTACATACAGCCTTATTGGGTATCGTTGCCAGCTGACGGTACAGAGCATTGGGACTTAGTAATTCGTTCATCCAATCAGTAAAAATCTAGTGAGCTCCAGCTCTGTGCCAGGAATTGTTTTAAGCACTGGGGATACTGTAGTGAACAAAAGAAATGTCTCTGCTCACACAGAAAGGCTGAACATAAACAAATGAACAAATTCGTATGCAATATGTCAAGTGATGATAGATAATATAAAGGAAACTAAAGCAGGGTAGCATAGATAAGGAATGATTGGGGGTGTCAACAGTGTCAATGACCAAATAGCATTTTATCAGAGACTATAAGGAATTAGGGAAGCAGGTTGTGAGAAGAGAGCATTCTGACAAGTGAGCATCATGGCAGGTGCAAAGATCCTGGGGTATACATTTGTTTCTATTTAAAGACTAGTGAGGAAGCCAGTGAGGCCAGAGCAGAGAATGGGAGAGTAGTAAGCGATAAGTCAGAGACTTGGCTGGGCCTTATGGGCTCAGCTATGGACTGTGGGCTTTATTCCAAGTGAAGTGGGAAGACATTAGAGGGTTTTGAATAGAAGAGTTAAATGGTTTGATTTCTGTTTCCAAAGTTTATTCTGGCTGCTATTGGATAATCTACTGAAGGTGGGGGCAAGGGGGTGCAAGGGTAGAGGCAAGAAGGCTTTTGCAAAGGTCAGCCTAATGATGATCGTGACTGGGACTGTTCTGAAGGCAAAGCCTAGAGTCTGCTGATAGATCAGTTGTGGGGTGTGAGAGGATCTGAGATGATTTCACATTTGGGGGAAATTGGGTTACACTCTACACACTTTACAAATAAAACGTATTGCCTACAACCAAAAGCTTGTCATACCCCCAGCTGACAACTTGCTTTATGTGTTACTTGCACACAGTTCGCACATCAATAAGGCGACTGGGAGCCCTCCATGTGATGCAACTGCTGATTGATAGTTGCGTCTCCATCACCGTCTCCAGCGTGGGCACTGCTGGTGTTAATCTCTCACCACAGGTTGTTCCGCAGCTTCCCTGTCCTTCTTAAGCTTCCATCAAGTTATTTTTAAGATACGAAAGGGGGCCTTGTTTCTGGAGCCATCTGAAGGAGGTGATTCTATGTTGAACAGTCCCGTCAGAACCCTATGACTATTAAAAATTCAGGGAAGAGAAAGCAAATTTTCATGTAAATTTACAAAATCACAGACTTGGGTGTCAACCAGGCAAGCTCAGCAGTACGGATAATATGCTTTTGTTTCACCCGCAAATGGCACTGGTTTTTTTATTTTTATTTTTTTGAGTTAAAAAAAAAAGAAACGGAAAAGGTAGAAGGAAGAAGAGGTGAAGACCTTTGCCCGCCAGGGCTTGTCTACATCTAAATGATCTTCAGCTTATAGGCTTGTTGTCCTTTTAAACTCAAACAAGTAGCCCAGAACTCCTTAAAGGCAGGGCAGGGTTGGGGGTGGGGGTTGCTGTATAATGGGTCATTCGGACTAGAATTAGGTGGTTGTCCCAGCTGGCCTTGATTTTCTCTCTGGGTGATTGCACTGTTCCTCCTTTCTGGGTGACGACCGTGTTTTCTGGTAGCATATCTGGGCCATGGGAATGCAGAGTGAAGTGTTAATCACCTAGCCGCTCCTCACCACTGCTGTCCTCTGCCCCTGAGGACCAGAGGACAAGGGAGCAGCTGGCCCACCACCTTGGCAGTTTCTACCCATCCTTACCTCCCAAGGAGGACTGTGAATACAACCTGAGGGGCATCCAGAGGTCCCAGGGGCTGGATTTTTCTCCTCTCCCCTCATGAAGAGGTCAGAATAACACAGAGGTGCAGGAGCAAATTCCCCCTACCCTTAGCTTATTATTTTGGCCTCACACACCTTTCTCCCGATCCATTTCATGCTTTGTCTTAGGAAGTACAGACATGGAGTAGGAAGTGGTTGGAGTTTCAAAATGCCATGGGGCAACTTTGGGAGCTGGACTGAGGCACAGAAATGGTGATTCTCTAGGATACAGCTCATCCTGCTGACGCTGACTTGGCATTGCTTTCACTTAGCTTGTTATGGAATCCTGTTTGGCCACAGTGGCTTGAGAAAGGGATGAGGATGGTTGAGTTGTGGGAGACTGAGGAGAAGGTAGCTAGAGGTAGCTCTCAATGGACTCTGATAGCATGAGTGTCCCTAAGAATCTGACAAGGCTGTACATGTATCTCAGGGGCCTTCATCCTTACCCAAAAAGGTCCTAAGGTGATTCAAGGAAATTGCATACCCTTTGCCCAACAACTGAGAAGAAAAGCCCTGAGAACACCTAATCACCAGGTTAGATGCTAACGATTCACCCATGTGTGCACTCTGGATAGCTTCTAGTTCAAATACGATAGCTTGATCTTTGCCCATGTAACAAGGTATTGGCAGCCTAAGACCACCCTACCCTCCCTCCCTTCTTTTTTCCAGTATTCTTTCTAGAAGGAAGTTGATATCCCTCAGTCTTTAGATAGTTCGCACCATGACCTGCAGTCTCCTGCTCCCAGGTGTTGTCCTTAGTTCCTCTATCTTCTGTGCCACCTTGGTACCACTTCTCCCAAACCTGGACACTGCTACTCTTCTTAATCCCTCACGATGCTACTCAGTAAGGTATTCCGAGGAGCAGATGTGTACTCAAGTTCTGAGGATGGAGAAGAGAATTACGGTGCAGAAAAACGTCCGAGGAAAAGAAGAGTCAAAGTTAACAAGACTTCAACTGAATCATCCTAATTTTAAGCTTACACTCCCTATGTAAATCGTCCCTCTCCTAAGACTTTCTTCTCCATTTTACTTTGTCACCTGACCTGGACTGTCTGGAAAAGCCAAAGTTCTGTTAGCTTAGTAAGAAAAATAAGTAAGTTCTCTTGTTCAACTTGGATCTCAGCTCTAGCCCGGGAAAGCCGGGAGTGCTCATTGCCCATGACCATGAAAGCTCATTAAGCTATGGTGGACGTGGAATACAGTGCTCGCCTTGTCAGGCTCACAGTGTGAGCTCTGAAACACTGCCCCGTACTGCTTTCTTACTTTCCCTCCATTCTCCAGGTTCAGCAGAGAGGAAGAGAGACAACAAAGGAAGGCTGGGCAGGAAATTCTCTTCCCCCATCTCTCTCCACAAGGCAGAAGTCACCTGTGAGAACCAAATATTTCATCCAAGGAAACACACCCCGTGTCTCTCCATACTTGTTAGGTCTCTGCCCAGAACTTTACTCACCACGACTTCCAGCCGTGGTCCAACTGGAGTTGCAGACCAGTCTGGCTCTGGTGTCTGTTGTGTGAACATACTATTCAGAGCTCAGACAATTCCATCTGAGCTGTTAAAGCCACAGCAGCGACTAGGGCTGCTAATGGCATCCTGTTGCTTCATCCCGGACTCTTTCTGCTCAGTTCCCCATGCTCGACTCCAAGAATTTTTCAGTGTGTGTCGTACAGAGACAAAGCAAATGCTTGCAGTGAACCTTCACACAGAGCCCAGAAAGGCTTCCTAATCCATAGAAGTTTCCTACCAAAAACAAGCTCACCCACTTCAAGGTATGCCCAGGCTGCTACCAGCATGCTAAATGGCTCTTTTCAAAAGCTAGGAGGCTTGGCTGCAGCAGAGTGTTTGTGTTTATGGTCTCTGTGAGGTTTTCACAGTGACGACCTTCATTCAGATAGAGTCCAATCATCTTTCATGATCCCCATAAATCAGAGTTCTGCCTATGTCAAGGAGGGTTAGGTTGCCCTCGGGGTTTCCTTTTGGAGTTTAAAAATAGGGGAAAAAAGGCACTTTACATGCAGCGAAAGAAGCAGGGGGGAGGAATGTTATGAATTTTGTTCTGAAAATTTCAGTTCAACAGTTTGAATAGGGCCAATATTTAGGCTACAATATTTGGCTGGATCTATTATGCAATTCATCTTCCTGCAAGCAGATACAAACGATCTGACCCAGAGCCAATGTATTTTTATGGAGTTAAATTAGTCACTATTTATATACACTGAAGAGTTTTCAAAAAGGCTATTTAAGGAGGGTGCCATTACTTTTTCCACTAGTATGTTTGCCTTTCCATCCTTCTGGATTGCTTTTGGTTTGATTGTGGTTTTGGGGTAAAATGGTGGGCACTATTCATAAGCTTGGGCAAGATAATTGCAACTTGCTGAGTACTCGGATCATTCGTCTTTAAAATGGGGGCGACAGATTACGAAGCTAGGCCTGGCTAGGATATTTGGGTTCGAGGCCTGAATCAGCAATGCAAGTCGAGCCAAATGTTACCTGGATGTAGCGGCCAGGTAACAAGTGGCCAACAAGGGAAGAGGACTTCATTTCCCAGCATGGCTTGGATCTCGTTCCTCGATTTCATTCCCCAATAGAATTAGATCTAAAGAAAGAGATGCCAAAGAAATGACCTAATCAAATATCTGCTATGACGGAGAGATGCTGAAGTTGTATGAAGTCCTGATCCTTGGCCTCGTACCCCAGCTTTCGCAAAACTACCTGCCCTTCCTTATTCCCTCCCTCCAACCTCATTGCAGCAAGTAAATATTGGTGACCCTAAGATAAGAATGCCATAGTATCATAGTGTTCAGCTGAAAGAGTTTAGCAATCTTTTTTTTTCATTTTTTGAAATAGTTTATTAATAGTCAAGTTGGTTTCCACCAACACCCAGTGTTCATCCCCACAAGTGCCCTCCTCCATGCCCATCACCATTTTATTAAGCAACTTTCTTTGACAAAATGGAAGGTAAGAGAAGAAGAAAGCCTGCTCAAGGCCATAAGAAAGAGCATCTGAGTTAGGGCTGGAACTCAACTTATCAGACTCTGTGGCCTCCTTTACATCTACTCAAGGGGACCGCCATAGGTGAGGCGTTGGTTTTACAGAGTGGGTGTTGGATATGGCAGGCTGACCCCCCGACCTTGACGTCAAACCTCCTGCTGCTGGAAGAGCAGGAAGCCCTGCCGACATTGCTCACGTACCCAACTGCAGTTAAAGATCAGATTGCAGAACTTCTTCCCAGGCCTGGGCTGCTCCAACAACAGGCGTTTCTCGACATTCCTCCTTGCTCCTCTCTCCTGCTGGCTTCTGAGTGGGCGGCATCATGCGCTCAGTGCCCAGTGACCAGAGATCACTCAGGCCTCTACCGAAATGCCCCGTTTGTATTCAGGTTTTATCCCCTCATCTGGTAGGGGATAAATACACATCCACATATGTGTAAACAATGGCATTCAGGAAAGCAGTCAGTGCAGGAAAAATAGCACAATGTGCCTGTCACCTTCTTCCTCCCAGGCACTTTCTATAAATGCTAAGAGTGTCCTTTCCAAGGACTGGCTCTGCCCCAGGACCCTCCCTCTTGCTCTCTGCTCAGGATGCCCACCAACTTGTGTCTCTACCAGACAGGGAAAGCCGCCCCATTTGTCTCCTGAGAGTTACATGACAAATTAACAAAGTGCCAAATAAAGAGCCATGTTGTTTCGAATACACCGTGGGGCACATTGTCCTCTTTCCAGGAGCATCTATGGAATGGATGAATGCTGCTGTCTCTAGAATTGGAAAGAACTATCATCCTTCTTCCCAAATGTTTTCAGCTCAGCATACTGATGGGTTTTTTCCATGGCAACAGAGCCCTTATTATCATAAAAGTCAACTGGAAAATATCATCTTCTGCTTTACCAACATTTGCTCTATTTCCAAGCCTGCTAGACAGCATCTATTCCATAAATCAAGAAATAGATCTATTTGCAAAATTTCTGTGGAATACTCATTGAGAGTGTCTCCAGCCACATAAAATACCCTATTCTGCAATGATTCTAAAAAACGAATGGTTTTTTTTTTTGTTTTTTTTTTTTGCCATTGTAAAAATGGCCTGCATTTCCAGGCAATTTGGTAAAAAATGCACTTTTTTTGTGCCAATGTAAAAGCAACTACCCCCTTGAAGAAAGTCAGCAGCTTGAAATATCATGGCGAAGTATCCCAGTCATCACAATCCCCTTGTGGGATAGGTCCCTACATTTCCGTCATGAATACTTTTCATCAAGGAAGTGAATTATTCTCAGGGCTTCCCCAGCTAGCACACACAGGGCTCTCTGGGGTTCTTAGAGCAGTTCAAGCATCTGCCCCAGTGAGTGGGTCAGAGTCAGAGCTGCAGGCACAAAGGAGGTGACAGGCCAGCGGGGCAGAGGTCTGCTGACTACATGGCACACACTTCCAGGACTAGACTGTGTTGAGGGATGAACGCCAGTTAGTCTCCACACTTGGAAACACGAGGGCTCCCTGTGTCCTTGACTTAAGCAGCATTCAAGATCTTTTTTACAAGCTGCATTGTATTGAAGAGCATAGAGTATTTTCTAATTCTCGAGTCAAAAGTGCTGTGAGGTTACCTCTTCCCCACCCCAGTCCTGTTGCTACCTCTCTTCCTTGGCCATCCCAAATCAGGACAGACTCAAGGAGTTAGAAGAGCTTTAATCGCACCCCTGTGGGGTGAAGCAAGTCAGTGCAGAGGGACTGTCTTTCCAGCAGTTAATTCTCTCCTAGCATTATTATAAATCTCCATTCCAGGGAGTCGTTTAAAGACAGTGTAAACCTTCCTAAAGGATTTATGAAAACCAGCTAGTGACCCAAGGTTTCCTGACAACAACTCCTATCCCCAGGAGGTAAGACGGCTCAGCTGGGCTCACAGAACTTTCCAGTCTCATCTGCTCAGCAACAGCAATGTCCAGGAAACTACAAAAGGGTGGTATCAGCCAAGGAGAGCTGTTGGCCTCTTACTGCTTTTTCTGAGCCCTGCCAAGAATGACATCATCTTGCTGGATTATTAGCAGGCCCTATCAGCAAACACTATCCCATCAGTCACATCAAAGCTGCTCCACATATGTTCATGCTGGTTAGGGGAGCCAGTTTCCATCAGCTTCGTGCCCTGCTTTAAAATTTTCTGTGATGGCCGCGCGAACTGAAAAGTCACTGTGAGCATAATTTTTAAATATGAAGAAGGCTCAGCAGGACACTGTGATAACAGAGCATATTATTTTAGAGATTCAGATATACCTCTGGTCAAACTATTTCTACTAAAATTTAAAAAGATAATAATAAAAACAGTATTTATGTTAAGCACCTGGATTAACACAACTGACCCATCAAGTGAAAGCTGCAGAACTTTAAAAAAGTGGATATTCCTTTTCTTCTCTTGATCAAATCCACCACCTGTGATTGGAATACTCCAGGGGTGGGGGTGGGGGGGTCACTGTGTGGTTCTTTGGGGGTAGAAAAGAACAGAAATGAAGTACCACTGGAAGACATTCTCTGCCCTATCCTGACACCCTGGGAATTTACCTGGGCTGATCAGTATCCAGGCCATACTGAAGGTCATTTCAGGGAATATTAGCACAGAGGGGGACCTTAGACATCATTCATCCTAACCCCTCATTTTGGAATTGACTTGAACTACAAAAAGGCAGTCTGAGGACGACAGAAGTCGCCACTCAGCAGCCAAGTGGCAAAAGCTGAGCCCTGGACCAAATGCCCTGACCTAGAATGAAGGCGTTACCACCAAGGTGAATGGTGCAACTGGCAAAGGAAAAGAGGAAAGGGTTTCGAGGTTTGTTTTAAAAATGTAACCACCCAGGCTGAGGGTTCCCAGAGACTAGTGCTCCTGTCTCCGAGACATAACCCATCTGCTTCTGAATCCCAGAGAGCCTCCCCCCGTCACGGCAAGCACCGGAGTAGACACATTGGGGCAGCACTCAGCCCTCATGAAGGGGGCGTGTGTCCAGGTAACACTCATAACCAGGACCTCATCGTCAACCTGGTCTGCTTTTCCTCTCTCCTTCGACCCTCAGGGACTCCACCTCTCTCCTCCAGACAGGCTTCTTTTAGAGACTATCCCAAGGGAAAATGGGCTTCTACCCCTTTAATCATCTCAGCTGAGGGCCTGCTCTGTGCCGGGCTCTAGGAAATCTGCGTATTTGAGCAAAAACAAAATGAAACCGCCTTAAAACTGGCACAAACTCTGTCAATTTTCCGGACACTGAAGAAAAATCACTAACCATACCTCCTGGAAAATGGAGTTTTTTAGTGTTGCCATTTTTAAAACTACTAATGAACTAGACAGTTTGGATCAGAATCATGTGGTTTTTGAAACTTCTGAATTAAATAGAATATTATTTTAGTTTAGGACCTCCAGAATGTAGACTTTGAGACATGAACCAACATGCCAGGATTTATTAGGAGAAATGCAAGGAAATGAGGAGGCTGGAGAAGGCTGGAGGCACCTGCCATCAGATTGGGATGCAGGTCTGAGTCTGAGGGTAGGGGAGACAGTAGGGCAGGGAGGGAGGGAGGGTGCATCTTAGGTCATCTTGCAGGGTAAGGAAGGTTGGGCACAACTGTCAGGGAATCTGTAAGCCAAATATCAGCAGCCACAGGAGTCCCACAACTCCCAGGGACTGGTCCCCTTTGCTCGGGCACTGGCCAGGGCCACCTTTGGGAAGTGTGGCCTTATTGCAGCTGTGGTGATACATTCCAGAGGATAGCAGCTAGCAGCTAGCCCTTGGTCAGTTAAGTTCCCCGTAGCTGGAGCTCTTGAGGCATGTTCCCCTGGCTGCCACAGACATCGAATATCGAGGCTGTGCAGAACAGTAGTAGACAGAATCCACTCCGGATTCAGGCTGCCTGCTTTTGAGTTCTGGTTCTGCACTAACTAGCAGTGTGACCTTGGGCAAGTGATTGAACCTGGCCAAGACCCAATCTCTTCAGTTCTAAAAGTTGGATAATAATGGTATGGACTTCATAGGGTTGTGAGGATTAAATTAATTAATCCGTATGAATCACTCCGAGCAATGCCACATTCAGAGCAGAACTGTTCAGTGGGTGTTAGCTTTTATGGCTGGATCTGTTATGGGTTGAATTGTGTCCCTCCACCGCCCCAAAAAAGATAGGTTGCAGCTTTAATCCCCATACCTCAGAATGTGACCCTATTAGCAGAGAGAGTCTTTACAGAGGTCCTGAGTTGAAAATGAGGGTATGAGGGCGGTCCCTAATCCGATATGACCAGTTCCTTTTAAAAGAGGAGGTTTGGACACAGAGACAGACACCCATAGAGCAAGAGCCAATGTGAAGAGACACAGGGAGAAGAGGGCAATCTACATGCCCTCTTGTGGGTGAGAGGACTGGAAACAGATCCTTTTCTCATGGACCTCGGAGGGAAATAAGCCCACCCACACCAAGCAGTGAGACAGTACATTCCTGTTGTTAAAGCCCCCCAGTGTGTGGTAATTTGATATGGTGACCCCAACAACCAAACACATAGTCCATTCTTAAATTCATAAAATGATCCCTTCATAAAAAGTTTTGAGTGAGAGTACTTGCTGGAAGTGGGTGCATTGGCCCAAAGCCCAAAGGGACTGCCTCTTCTGAAGTTTTGGCTGGTGGGCATTTCCAGTGTCAGGCCCCGTCAGGCAGTATGTCCTTCTCTGAGGCTGCAGATGCCTCTGTGTGTGAGTCCCCACCCCGAGGGACAGAGCCGATGCCTCACTGTTATTTTAGACCATGTACAATTTAACCAGCAGTGGCGGACTTGGAAACTGACATTTGCCCATAATTGCCATGACCTGGCACCAGCATTGCTACGGAATGAAAATGTTGAGCTTTACTGGAAGGAGATGCTCTGCAGAATGAGCAGATTACAGAATTCAGGACGAAGTTTGCTGTGACTTCACCTGAGCTCATCCTGAAAACATGTGGCCAAATAAATTAGGTCCATTCAAGAGATTTTGAGGGGCGTTCAAAGCCCAACCAGAATCGAATTTCTGCATCTGAAATACAATACGATCTTATGTGAACAATTGTCTCAGCAGCGTGGTTGGGGTAGAGGATGGCGGGCAAGAAGGACAAAAAGAAAAATAAGCAACGTGTCTTTGATGTTATCTGTGGTTGTCTAAGACAGCGAGTTTAATGAGCTTTGATCTGAGTGTCAGCCAGTTTGATTCTTTCCTTTATCCAAATGGAATCACTTTCTCACTGTGTCTCTTATGCTATTTAAAACAAGGATTCATTGCTCCCCTATGTGAGCTGGCTTGGAGATGCTTCCCAAGATGGCACAGACCTCGAGGGGCTCTAGCTTACCCCTCCCTTCGGCTGGACTGGATGTCTCCCGGGAGAGCCTGTTTGGTCCAAGGAGTCTGTGACCCAAGGGATACGTGTGCCTGGATGTCTGTGACCTCCAGGGAGGTGGTTCCTTCTACCTTATCTGGATTGAAAATTTGAAGTAAGACATGCCTTTGCCACCCGCCGTGTCAAGGTGAGTCACCACCAAGAATTGTTGGAGGAGCCGGATGTCATCTTACAAAACAGCAGTTCCTGCCCAGTCCCTTGAACTGATAAGTACCTTCCAGTCCCGATGGGTCATGGGGGCGGGGGTGGGGGGTGGGGAGCTAGTCCATGTCAGGTGGCTGTTTATTATTTTTTTAAGGAAGCCCGATTTTCAAAGGATTAATGGGGAGAACCGAATATAATGAGGCTGGGAGGCATCCTCTGAAGGTTGGGTATTTCCAGGATGAAAGCAAACGTCTACAGAAGCAGTATTCTCAGATAAGAAGGTCTGGCTGAGGGAGAGTGAAGCTGTGGGAGCATAACTCTGTCTCCCCTCCCACCTTTCTGTCTCTCCTGGCTTGGATTCACATTGGTAAATTTATTGCTTGTTTTATCATCTCAAGCTGGAGAGCAGATGAGTAAGATCAACCCCTGTGTCCTAACAGATTTAGGGCAGAGGGTGTGGACTAGGAAAGGGTAAATCATTGGTTCTCAACACTGGCTGCACATTAGAATCACCTGGAGAGCATTTAAAAAAATAACTTTCCATGTTGCAGTCCTCGATACTCTGATTTAAAAGGGCTGGGCAGGGGCTCGGGCAATGCTAGCTTTTAAATGCTCCCCAGGTAACTCTAATGTGTGCAGCCTGGGTTGAAAACCAATAGAGTGGATCCTCACCTCAGGCTGTGAAGTAGCAACCCAGAAAGAATGTTCCTCTGCTCTTGAGGACAGCCCAGCTGTCCTCATGGATATAGAAGCTTCTAGCAACGAAGGGACCCAGCCCAGCGGAGGAAGGCTGAAGTTGCTCGGCAAGGGTCCTTTAGTCCTGTTGTGGAACCACACTATAGGCAGGAAATGTGCATAGGCTGCCTTCAAAGTCAGAAACTGGGGTGAAAAGGGGGAGAACTTGTCAGGCAAGAATAGAGAGGCCCGAGAGTTTGTGCTAAAAAGGAGGGAGGTGGAAGCGGATGTTGGAGAGCGTGAGTCTGTGCGGTAATTTGTGCACAGGTAGGGGGGCATGTAATCCCCTCTGCGAGTCTGAGAGGAGAGAAGCTTCTTGGATCTGTGGCAGCACCGTGTACACATATCCTGTCCCAGGACTGTGCTGAGGGGGCAGACCACAAAGCTCAGGGCTACCATAAGGGGAGTCTTCTTTCTTGGGAGTAAGTAGGAGGGCCAGATTTCACCATTGACGTGAGCGTGTCAGACTATGGTTTTCTACGACATCAGTTGCAAGTTGTTTCTGTCTTCTGGAAGTTGAGGAGTTCTGGCTTCTCTGTCATTCCCCATACGCCTTCTGGGGCTGCCCCAGCCAGTTGGGCGTAGGCCCCCCACCCTTGAGTGTCTGCAGGGGCTGACTCTGCTTGAAAGGTGGTCAGTCTAAGGGAGAACAAGGGGAAAGATGGTATGAAGCCGGGTCCACTGTCGAGTGCGCTGTCAGAGCCTCGCCTCAGAGATGCCTTCCTCTTCACGTGGGACCTAAGTGTTGGCAAAATCACTTCATGTCTCTGATGTGGGAGGAGCCATGGGTGGAAGTCTGTGGGTTACAGCCTTTGCTTCTGAATTGCATTTAAGCCCCATCATTGCCAGCGAAAACCAGATCAGCTGTTAAGCGCTCAAAGGATTCCTGCGGAAGCGCCTAATCCCACTGCCTTTGACAGCCTTTAATCCTTGTGCCCCTCTTGTTTTGTGAATGAAGAGAGAGGGTGTCCTTCAGGCCTTGTTTGAGTGTGGAAATGCTGGCAGACAGGGAATGGCATTAACCCCCCTGAGGCGGATTGGGGGGAAGGAATTGTATTTTCTCCTATGCCTTTGGCTTCTGGGGGTGGTTCCTTCTACCTTTTCTGGATCGAAAATTTGAAGAAGACACCTTTGTCACCTGTTATGTCAAGGCGAGCTACCTCAGATGGAATCACCACAAAGAAGACCCTCTTGGTAGCTCTGTCTGTCATGGAGAGAGAGTCTGACCACCACCAGGGCCCTGCAATTCCCCCCGGGGGGGGCCACTGACCTCTGTCCCATCCAAAGTGGGGCTGAAGGCTAGAATGAGTTCACAAGGGAAAACTCCGGCTGGCTGATGCTTCTGCATCGGTAGGTTTTCCATCCAGGGATCACGACTTTAAAGCCAATGCATTTCTTAACGCTGGTTGGAAAAGTCATTTGGGAATAATCAGAAACTATGGAAGTCTGGGGGTGCAGTTTTGAAACCTCCGGTAGCTAGTTTTCTGGAGGAGATGGAATTAGCCTTGCTAAATTGTTGGGCTCCTGTTGGCTGCTCTTCACTACCACTCAGAGTGACCACAACTTCAGAGAGGAGGAAAAAAAAAAAACACATGTAAATAACAGCTCTGGAAAGGGTGTGGGCCCAGGGGGTGCCACCAGAAGCAGAAAGCCAGTCTCTTCTACTACCTTCCTGTAGTCAAATTCATACCCCACTTGGTCTAGCCACGTGGCCCTGATAGACTTCAGAGTCTGGCCTAGAAAGACTCCCTGTTCCTTTTGTCTAGCTCACTTCTCTTCTTTCAGGCATCAGCTCTGGCCTTAAGTTCCCAAGAAACCTGAGCAGGTTCAATGCCCCATATTCCGTCATTGCACTGGGGACATCTCCTTCCAGAGCACAGACTACAATTACAGCTTTCCTTTACTGTTTATTTCCCTCGGTAGACTAGATGACCCCAGGAATCCTGGACCTGCTTATAATGTTTTCCTCTCCACTTTACCCAGTGCCAGGCATATAGCAGGTTATATTTAATCAACTGACTGCTTGCGGTAACATTTGTGTACATGCCTACACTCTATGAATTCTTTCTCCCTGAAAAATGATGTAGGTTTGACAACTGTGGTACACACCAACACTACGTCTCCTACCCAATCCCATACATGCTTACCTCCACACACATACATAGACTTGCCAGCACTGCTCTCCCCTCTGTGGGTGAGGATGGGTCATAAGTAGGACCAGAGGCAATGCCTTGGGACACTGTGCCAGGAGGGCCAGCCAGTCCCCACCCACCTGGCTTTCTGCTACTCTTGTATGCCCTAGAGTCAATCAATAAGGCTTTGGGTCACAGAGTGGAAGAGGAAATGGCCTCTGGGGAAGTGGGAAGGAATATCAAACCACAGGCCTGTGCTTTGGGAATGAAAAGTATTAAAATAAATCCTTAAGGATCTAATCTCATCCTTGAAAATATTATTGCAAAACCATATAGGTCTCTGACAAGTGTGGGATCCATCTCTACTTATTAAAGTTATCTGCTGGTCATTTAAGGAAGAATAACTCTGTTCTGCGCATTCTGGGTCATTAGGTTAAAGGCATAGGCAAACAAATGCTCTTGGAGATGGGCCACAAGCCATCTCCAGACAGTGGGACCTGATAGAATTGGCTCCATCCAGATCCTCCTGGGAGGGAGGGAGTGAGCTATAGAAGTGCCATTAGTAGCTCAGTGCAATTATCTCAGATGACTGGGGAGCGTGGTGTGCCGAATGGGGCATGTTGGGACTTGAGCAGCTGAGCAGGGTGGGACGCTAGTCATATAGACCAATGTAGGGCTGGCTCCATGGTGTACGAAATGAACTAACTCAGGCAAATCACTTCACTTTGCTACCCCCCATTTTCTTCATGTAAAATAGGAATGATAATGGTCTCTATCTTGTAGGGCTGCTATGAGAATTAGTACCGTAAGCCACATAAAGCACTTTGCCTAGCACACAGGAAATGCTCAGTGAATGCTAGATATGAGTTCTATTTCAAAAGGCACAGGTCAGGAAAGAAAAACTGTACATTTCAAAACGCCCCAATTAGCCCCTTTCCAAGTGATTATATTAACGGAATGCAGTACTCTTCTGTTCTGTATCTCCTTTCATTAAAACATCTTTCCTAATATATGCTCACCATCCCACTGTCTCCGGCTTCCACTTCCCTCCCCCCACTCTTTTTTCAGAGCCCGTGGTAAATGAGGTCTGGTTACATGGTTTCCAAGCTGATTTTTGCTTTGAAATTATGCATTTAAGAGAATTGTTAGTAAGGAACATTTGGGGCAGATTGGATACCATGAGTCAGGAGAAATTTGAGTTCACAGGGTTACTGTCTTGCGCTGTTGAAAATTCCAGCAGTTCATGAGCAAATCTCTTTAAAGGTATATTCAGGTCTGGAGAGACTAAAAGCATATTTCCTCTAAATGATACGTCTTTTAGGACATTCCTTAAATGATTTGCTTTGTTTGAGGCTCTTTTAAGAAACCACATGTAATTATGCTCAAGTATTCAGAAGGTTAAGCCTCAAACTCACAAATGCCAAGAAATTCAAAGTTCTGATTGCCACCCCATCTCTGATTCAGCAAGCGGGCCTTTGTTCCTCCCTGAAAGCATGATGCCTTCAGAAAAGAATGTGAGCTTCAGTGTCCATGGCTTCTGGCTTCTCTCCGTAGCATTCCTTTCCATTATCTGGGCAAGTCTTTTGATATTAATCAATTTAGTATTCGTAAACAGTCCTGTCTAGGGGGAAAGGCACATACATATTTTAAGACAGTCACTACATGCTAATGACAGAGTGTCTTGAGGGTTTTCAAAGTCTAAAGATGGATTAAGTCTAAAAAAGATCCTAAAACCTAGTTCTCAAGGGTTTATTATTACTTATTTTGACTAACTCCTAACATGCCTCCTGCATGCAGAAATACTGCTCTTGTTAATCATGAACTAAATCTCCATTGAATTCTCTATTCTAATTTTTTCAGACCATTGAGACCCCAGACATTATTTTTTTTTCCTGCAGTTGCTTAAATTATCACCAGTATATAAGGCAAAAGGTGAAGGAAATAAGGGCATGACTAAAGGAAATCAGACTTTGTGATTTGCAATTAAAGACAAAATGTGTAACTATGCTTCATGACCAGTCTGTGCTGGATTCTCTTGAGTTTTTGGTGCTCAGGTACTCCTACACGGATAACCATAATGTGAATGGAAAAGCAAAGAAAGGCTGGTGAGAAGAGAGTCATTTATGCATTCAGGAAGTAGTTAGCAATGCCTAGTCTGAACCAAGTACATTCTAGGCACTGAGGATACAGACACAAATGCTTGCTCTTGTTGAACTCCTGTTGTGGTGTTGGGAAATGGACAATAAATGTACGTGTATGGCATTTTCCTGTAAGTGTGTGCTATGGCAGGTAGAAGTGATATAGAGAAAAACACAGTGAGCAAGAGGGATAGAGACAGGTGACTACAATTTATGAAAAGGTGGTCAAGGAAATCCCTCTAGCATCTGAGCAAAGACCTGAAAGAACTAAGGAAAAAAGCATTTACAGCCGCCATCAAAACCCCAAGGAAGAGTCCAGCACAACCAGAGGGAGGGAGAGGTCAGAATCGCAGCATTTAAGGTCAGAGAGGAAGGAGGGGCAGTATAAATTGGGCATCATGGGCCATTTGTAAGGGCTTAGGCTTTTATTCCAAGTGAGATAGAACCACTGCCATGTTGTAAGAAGAGGTGACAGGATCTGACTTTCACTTGAAATGAGGTTCTGGGATATTATGTTAAGAATGGGCTGAATGAGGGCAAAGGCAGAAGCAAGGGGACCATTAAGGAAGGATGTTAAAGACTTGGACCAAAGATCTGAGAAGGAGCGGGATCCTGAATCATTTAAAGGAAGATCTAATGGGACTTGCTAATGGATTAGATGTAGGAGTGTGAAAGAAAGACAGGAGTCAAGAATAATTCCAAAGTTTTTTGGCTTGAGCACCAAAGAATGGAATTGTCATTTTTAAGACAGGAAAGAAAGTAGGAGAGGGGGTGAGAATTTGAAGATTGATGTGTTGGGTTGGAAATGCTTATTAGACATCCAAATGGAAATGTTGAGTAGGTAGTTGGAGAGGCAAATCTGGAATTCAAGGGAAAAGTCCAGACTTGAAACATAATTTTACATTTTTATCAGCACTTGGATGATGTTTAGACCCATGAGACTCACTGGGAACATTCAGGTAGTGAATGCAGGTGGAACAGAGATATCCAAGGACTGAACCCTGTGGCCCTGGGAAGTATATACACACACAACTCTGGGCAGTTTGTGTTATTCATAAATGCCTTCATTCTGCGTGGTTCGGAAAACCGTATTTTTCAAATCAAGTAATTTAATGTTGTCTTTCTCCACATATTCTCAACTGGAGGGCTCCTGCAATAATACAGTGCTTCACCCTGAAATTATAGATAACTCTCAAGTCTTCCATCTTCTTTGTGCTGGAGGAATCTTCAGTCACTGACTTTCAGAAGCAAGTTTCAAAAGCTTCTTTGTCAATGACTTGGTTAGCGCCACATCTCCAAGCAAAGAGAGATAGCCAGATGTATTTTTTATTGCATATAAGAAGGTAAAGGGGCACTGACTTAAAGCCAAGAGTGCAAACCCCAATTTTGTGTTTCACTAAGAGATTGTGTATTATTTATCTATTACTGCATTACAAATTGCCCCCAAAGCATAGCTATTGAAAACAACTATTTATTTTCTCACAGTTCCCGTAGGCCAGAAATCCTGGCATGGTTTAGCTGAATTCTCTGGCTCGGGGGCTCACATAAGGCTGTAATCAAGGTATTGGTTAGGACTGTGGTCTGAAGTCTCAACTGGAGAATGATATAAAATAGGTTAAAAGCTACCTCAGCTCCTTGACTCATGGGCCTCTCTCACTTAATTGATTAGAGAAAGGGTGTGAGAAATCTAAAAGAGAGTGCTAGCAAGAGAGTGAGTGTGAGCAAGATGGCCACAGTCTTTGGTAAACCAGTAACAAGGCATCTCATCACTTTTACTGTATTCTATTCATGAGCAACAAGTCAGCAGGCCTTGTCTGTATTCAAGAGGAAGATGGTAGTTAAGAGTGTGAATACCAAGAGGCAGGGATCATAAGGGGGCATTCGGATGTCATGGGTAATTTTTTTTTTATTAAAAAAATTTTTTTTAATGTTTTATTTACTTCTGAAAGAGAGAGAGAGAGACAGCGTGAGCAGGGGAGGGTCAGAGAGAGAGAGAGAGGGAGACACAGAATCTGAAGGAGGCTCTAGGCTCTGAGCTAGCTGTCAGCACAGAGCCTAACACGGGGCACAAACCCACAAACTGTGAGATCGTGACTTGAGCCAAAGTCAGACGCCTAAACGACTGAGCCACCCAGTCGCCCCAGCATGGGTAATTTTTAACACCAACAAACGTAGATGGACACCATTGCTTTCACTAGGCAAAAGCATTTCTAATTCACAGGCACCACTTGTTTGTTTGTTTGTTTAATTTAGTTACGTGGCCCAATGTTTATTAAGCTACAGATGTTAACTGCTTAGTAAGTTATGACATGAATTTAGTGGTCATGCCCAGTATTTTGTTTTTAATAAAACAAAGCAGAAGCAGTCAGAGGAACGTGCACATAGAAGATACTCTAGGTTGTGATATGAATTGCATTTCTTTTTAAGGATTGTGGCCAAAATTAGCAACTTCCATAAGACCATTAAATGGGAGTTGGCCCCCAAATCATATTTGGGAAAAACAGCCATGTCCACACTAGGCAACGGAAAGAATGTCAGAAGCAAAGAATCCCCAGTGCCCTCAGGTGAGCTGAAGAAACATGCGCTTCCCAGTTCATGCTCACAGATGCCAGTTCTCTCATGGGGTCTGTAGAGAGTAATTAATAAGAGACCGTAAAACCCTGAACAGACATGACAGATATGACATCTTGCCTCTGCAGAGGCAAAGCAGACACACCGCAAACTAATGAAAATATCCTGCACCATCCTACTCGTCTTGAAAGGTCAAAAGAGAATTTTTTTCTTGTTTAATAAAAAACCAGCTGTGAGTGCCTCAAAACAGTAGGCTTGCTCGAGACGGATGAGGCCATTTGTCAGCTGGAGCACCGACTTCCTTTTCTATGAAGATGTGGCCATCGCAGACAGGCGTGACTCCCTGCCACAGTCAGGACTTCCTCAAGGTCTCTGCTTCCAGCTCGAGGTCTGCTCACTCTCTCTTGTCACCTCTCCACCTGCAACAGCAGGCCCATCTTCATGTCCTGGAAGCGCCAACCTAAGCGGCAATTACCAATAGGTAGAAGGCAAAAGACCAGCTGGTTGAATTGCCCCTTTCATCTTAAACGTCCCTTTTAAGTTCCCTGCTCAGATTCTGCCCTGGAGATAGCGAAGTCTTCATCTCTCATCCATCCTTATCAGCCAGACAGCAAGCAAGCCAAGTTTCAGTTACAGAGTCCAGATTTGAAAAATACATTGTATGCCTGATGTTTCACATTTTCCACAGTGCTGCACTGCAGACCTTCCTGGTTTCATGTGAGAGTGCTTCAGATCTCATGAAACCCAAGCCAGGAACTGGTGAGGCACGCTCAAAGTCAGGACGGCTTGGCAGTGTTGACTTTGGGGAGGATCGGAGGGTTGGTGAAGAGCATGTGAAACCTATTAACATTGGGGCTTTGAGGAAAAAGGCAAGGAGAAAGAAGGAGAGACAGGGGTGGAAGGGCTCAATTCGTGGTTTTAGCCAAAGCTTTAGACTCCTCTAATTCCTAGAGATGAAAAGAGTGAAGCATTTCAGAGGCTTTGCATAAAGTGAATTTGGAAGTCCGTCTGCATTTTCATTTAGCATTTAATAATCAGAGTCTAAACAATTTCTTTTAAGGTTGGATGACGGGCCAAAAACCTTATTGTTCTCTCCATCTCATTTGTTATAGATATATAATCACAGGATAGCCTGAATGTTAAACACTGTTTGCTGGTATAGTATGTTATTAATTAGCTAATTCAAAAATAGCTTTGACATTAACTTGAGGATAATGTGTAAGTCTTAGACGAGCAAGAAGTCAGGAAAAGGGCTATTTCTACTTTTCTGGAAAATGAGCGACATTCTTAAAAGCTTTTTAAGTGATAAAATCTGAGAAATACTGCATGAGGTTTTTTTTTTTTGTTTCTTGGGGTTTTTTTTTGCCATGAGGTAAGATGGTAAGCCAAGTTACCCTTAGCTTTACAAATATCTGAATTAGCATCATCATAAATTGCTATTGGTGGTCTCATCAGATAAACATAGGCAAACAGGAAAGGCTGTCTAAGTTTGGGCCCCTTCTTAAGGTATTCATATTTAGATCAAAGATAGATTTAGAATAAGGTTAGATCCGTATTTAGATTAAGGGTAGATTTAGATTAAGGTTAGAGTCATAGATTAGAGTTTACTTAGAGTCAAATTGGATTTAGATTAAGAACATAGATTTAGATGAAGAAGCAGGTTAAAAATAGCCTATGTAGTTTTAGCAGTCAGGAATGCTTTGGGCTGCAAGTAAAAGCAAGCCCAGATAATGCAGGCTTAAACAGATAGGGCTTTCCTTGACTCATGTAACAAGGACTCCTAGCATGGGCAAAGTCCAGAGAGCTCGTCACTGTGTTAACAACAGACCAGGCTCTTTTTACCATCTGTCCCACCATTCTTTTTTTTTTTTTTTTTTTTAATTTTTTTAATGTCTTATTTATTTCTGAGAGAGAGGGGTGGGAGGGGGAGAAAGACAGCGTGAGCCTGAGCAGGGGAGGTTCAGAGAGAGAGGGAGATACAGTATCTGAAACAGGCTCCAGGCTCTGAGCTAGCTGTCAGCACAGAGCCTGACGTAGGGCTCGAACCCACGACCTGAGCCGAAGCTAGACGCTTAACCAACTGAACCACCCAGGCACCCCGTCCCACCATTCTATGAGCGTCAGCTTATCGCTCCACTATTGTAAGATGGTCCTGTGTCTCCACCCATTGCATCCATGCTCAAGGCATGAAAAATAGGAGATGCTGACATGAGCAACATCTGTCTCTTTTATCAGTAATGCCAACAACTGAACAGAAAGTCTCCCGATTCTATCTCATTCTCCCCAGCTCAGCCTCATAGCAAAGCCCGGCTTTCAGGGCAGCTGAGAAAGCAAGTATTTAGCTTTTCTGTTAGAATGGAGGCAGGTAGTGGAGAAAGGCCTTGGGACTGGATTTCAGGCCAGCAGGGATCTGTTAACAGAAATGCCATTGACCCAGGAAGGAGCAGCCATTAAATCAGCCCTAGACAATGAGGCTTGGAGCTTCACCCAGGACCTCTATTACCCCCACATAGAGAGCAGAGGTTTGCATCCACATAGGTAGAAATGTAAGTAGGAATCTGGGGTTTCAAAGGCCAGTGGAAAAGTTTAGTATTAATTCTGTATTGCATGAAACACTAACTGCTATTCAGTCCAAAATCAAAGACTTAAGGTCATAATTACAAATTAAAAGTTAATTTGTGCTTTAAAAAATGTGCTTAAAAAAAAGGAACCAAGTGATGTTTATTATAATGATTAGGTACAGAAAAGAAGATAGACATGTTCTCAATGAGACCTGGTTTAAACCATGATGTCTCTTATAATTGTTTGTTACACAGTTCCCATGTATGCGCTCAGTAGTTCAAATATAAACTCAATCATTTAATCATTCAACTCAGTCACTCAGTAAATATTTATCAGTGGCTTTTTCCAGGCACTGGTCTAGGCACTGGGGATACAGTGATGAGTGGCAACAGCAGGCAGCATAGTCCCTGTCCTCATGTTAAATTACAGTCATTATCAGTGCTATAAAATCAAGCCAGAGGAGAGGAGCAGGGGTGAGTCAAAAAGTCTACCTGAGAACATCAGATATATGCCGAGTCCTGGGAGAGCATCAGGAGTTGACCAGACAAAGAGGGAAGGGAAGAGCAATCTCCAGAGGGGAAGACACCCTTTTAGAACCTGGGAACCAAGCAGGAGCACAGCATGATTCAGACTTCGAAAGCTGTTCACTGAGAAGTATTTGCTCAAGCTTATTTGGGTGGTGTTTATTGTACCTAATCTATGATAAAAATGAAAGTGTTATCATGTCAAAAAACTTTATAGAGTAAGATCACCTTTTTAATTCACATGGGTGTCTAACTCACTATTTCATTTTAAAGAAAGGTGCTAACTGTAAAGATGTGGTTCTCTAAGATTGACATTATTTATATTTTACGCATGAAATGAAAATCAGTTAATGAGTTAATCTCAGGAGGTTTGCCTTGAACCTACTGTAAGACCTTCAAAAGGGAAAGACTCATTTCAGAGTCAATATGGGCCTCACCGCCGAACAACTTAGGACTTCTTCCCACAGGGCCACTGCGGACATCTCAATAATTACGCAGGTACTTCGACTGTGTATGTTCGTGCTGGTTCAATAGCAAAATAGAAAATTCAAAATCTAATAAATGAATAATGACTTCTTGACCCTTATGTGATAAAAGTACTAAAAGCTGAAGAACACATGAGTCTGAAGATGTGGATGGAAGGAGAGAAGTTTGGAGAATGGGAATAGAATTGGCTTAAGTATTGGAAGAACGGAACGGCAGCAATCTGAAAATACAGAGGTTATGTTTTAGGAAATGGAAGTGGGGGAGACAAGTGGGACATCAGAATTGAGTTGACGGGATCATGAAGGGAGGTGATGCGGAAGGGGCCAGTAAGGAAGAAGGCTGACACCGGATCGCTTTGGCTAGTGTCTGTCTCTGGGCAGACACTGGGAAAGAAGAGGGGTTTTCATTTCGGAGTCTGGGGTCAGCTGTGCCTGAGGGACCGAAGTACAGGTTTAGGGGGACCCGATCTACTAACCTAAAGACTAGTCTCAGTAGAGCTTGGCTCTTCTTTCAGTGATGCATAAAGCCAGTATTTCTGAAAGAATGTGGGTGTTGAATGTACTCATTTGGCCTTGCCTAGAGCAGAACGGGCTTTTCAGAAGGCCAGGCTGTGGATCTGGGCAGAAATCTGTTGCCACCAGCTGGGTTCGTGCTACAGGACTGGACCATCAGTCCTTTGGCACTGCTGACAACAAACTCTGTGAGACTTATAAGCCACCCTCACTTCTAACCCACTCCACTCCCTACTCCTGACAGAGACTGAGTGAGAAGATTGCCCTTTTCTAAGAGTCGAGACTTTAAAAGCATAATTTCAAATTTTCAGCCAGGCCTTTATTTTAAACTGCACCTGGTCAGCAAGAGATCAATTTCTATTTCCTGCAGGCTTGAAGAACACAATTTAGAAACAAGAATGAGGAGAGAACAGGAAATGATATCTAATTCTTACTTGCAGAAAGAAGGTCATGCAAATTCTGTGCAGTTATAGAAATATCTCCTTTCTCACCTTATACTTTCAGCTTCTCCTACGTTTAAGAATGAACGTGTGTTCTTGAAAGTCCTATTTGTGTGTTTTCAAATGATTTGTGTGTTTTCAAATGATAGTTAGACAATAGGAAAAACAGGAAGATAGGGATGTAAATTACATTGACGGGGATATCTCCATGTAGCCAGGATGAGTGATTCCTAACTGAGTCTATGAGACTCAAGAGCTTCCCTCTGGAAAAATGTAAGGAATCTGGAGTGCACAGGCTCCTCAGACACAATACTTCTGGAGTCCCCTCAAGCCTCACTATGGGCTGACTAATTCAGAGTTAAGGAAATAGACATTTAGAGAAAGAAAACTCAATGTTGGGGCCAAAAACAAGTTCATGGGAAGAGTTGGGATTTGCTAAAAAGTAAATGAAGATTGGCATGCAGATTTTATAAAGGAGGATTTCTAAGAGATCAGGCTAGACATGAAGGCAGACCCAAGTGATCAACTCCCTGTTAACTCCTTAGAAATTCTTCATTTGGAACCTGGTCAGAATCATGCCCATAACATAGTCTTAAATGGCTTTCTTCACATATTCTTATTTCTTTTGGTTTTCTCAGTCTTTCACAAAATCTGATGAATGCACACAAATTCAGAGCATGCTTTTGTCAAGGAAAGTGAGAAATGGGGCCTACTCTATGTTGGCGGCCCTCTCCCTGGAAATCCTGAGGAGGTAGCAGAATTGCAAACTACAATCCATTATTCAAAGCCAAGATCCTTAGCAAAAAGTTTAGTAATGACCCTCAGTGGTGCTGGAAAAGACATACTTATTGAGGAGAAGGAGCCTGCTACATGGACAATTTGGGAGCTGAGTTGCTATAACCTCCCTTTCCCAAGCATTCAAGAGAGAAACTATCTTTAGGGGAAAGAGAAAATTGATCCTTGGCGTGACCTTTGTAAGACAAAGCCACCAATTTCTTGACATCTCTCCCATTGAGAAATGGGGTTTATGTTCCATTCCCATGAATTTCGGTGTGCCTGTGCCTGCTTTGACCAATGGAGTATGGTGAAAGTGATCTGTGACTTCGAAGATTAGGTCATGCAAGGCCATGGGACGCTGGCCCTGCCTACAGGCTTGGTCTTGGAATTCTGAGCCATGCAGAGGCCATGTGTAAGTGCTCTGGTTAGCAGTCTCCATTGAGCCACCCTCTCAGTCACTCCAGCCCAGGCACCAGTCATTTGCATGAAGAAATCTCCACATAATTCCAGCTATTCTAGTCAGTCCCAGATGAGGCCCCAGATAATGTAGAGTAGACAGAAGCCATACCGACATGTCCTATCCAAATTCCTGCCCCATAGAATCTGTGAGTATCTTAAAATGATTGTTGCTTGATGCCACTCACTTTGGGGATAACTTCTTTGTTAGGAAACAATAGAGAACCAGAACAGTTGGGTTACATAGAATTTAGCTACCTCTACCTTCCACTAGTTTCCCGTGGTTCACATTCTCTGCTCTATTATTTATTCAAACGCCAGTAAACTCTGCCTGTCTTAGCCATTGTGTCATGTAACAATACTTGCTAAGGGCAATTCGATTACGTCAGTTTGTGGTGAAGTGTGTATGTTGCTAAAAGCATGTTAATATGGTTTCAAGTCAGGCTGTTGAAGGGAAGAATTAGTATATAGGTCACACCAAACCTTCAGAATGCCTGACATGTCTATGAAACTCTTCTAAAGGGTCACTTCAGCAAAAATCACCCCAGATGATCTCCACTGTTTTGACTAGTAGTTGTTAAATCAGGAACAAGTGCCTGAACTAAGAACAGTGAAGAGCAAACTTTATTTTTTTATTTTTTTAATGTTTTATTTATTTCTAGGAGAGAGAGAGACAGCGTGAGCAGGGGAGGGTCAGAGAGAGAGGGAGTCACAGACTGAAACAGGCTCCAGGCTCCGAGCTGGCAGTCAGCACAGAGCCCGACGCGGGGCTCGAACCCACAAACCGCGAGATCATGACCTAAGCGAAAGTCGGACGCTTAACCGACTAAGCCACCCAGGCGCCCCAGAACAGTGAAGAGCAAACTTTAAATTGGCTAAGAGTCTATAAACTCAGGATGGCCAAGAGACATAATGATGGCTAAGTGTTCCAATATCATTCTCTCTCTGGGAGCATCTAGACTCACGAGACAGAGACAGGATTGGGGACGCTTGGGAGTTGGTAGTAGAAGGTAAATAAATATGTGAAGAAAGAGGTAGCAATAAGCAGAAGTACCAAGATAATAAGAACTATCACAAAGAGCCACCAGAGTAGACCAGAATCATGAGTAAGCAGAATCCATAAAATAAAGAAAAGGGGAGACAGTACGGTTGGAGGTGTGAGGTGCAGTGGAGAAAGTAGGAAAATGGCACTGGGAATCATGGAATGCCAATTTCAAAAGGACTTAAAAGACAAGTCACTAGAGTTGCATTCTATCCCAGTTTTTATTCATGGACATAACTCTCAAATATACAATTGTTCTTATGGAAAAAACGAATTTCCATTTGATCAGTCGATACAACAGGATGTATTATGACACTATTTCTAGGAGTCCATTTAGGTCTAAAGCACATGCTGTACCTGTTTCCCATCCATTTTCCTCCATAAAGTTACACTATGGAAAGATTTTTAGCGTGGGTTTGATAAGATACCATAGGGAGTCCTTGAGCCCTGCCTCTTGTTGTCACCATGGCCAGAGCTGCAAGTTCCCTGCTGTGGCCACACAGTCCTGGCCTGGGAAGACCCTTGCGTCCTCATGTAGAGGTTCCTTCGTCTGTCCCTGTCTGGATTCTATAAACCCAGCAACCATAGCACTGCCACAGAGTAGCCAAGGGGGGGCCACAGAGGCTCCTGGACAACTCCTCAAACCCATCCCTCAGTGATAGCAGCCAGCAGAACGGAGTTGGGAAAATGTCACATAGGCAGTCAATTCAATATCGATGTCAAGACACATCATCACCAGGAGAGTCTGCTACAGACAGAGTAAGAGAGGGAGACCCAGTAGTTACAAGGTTATATTTGCTCTGAACTGAGCTCACACTGATGCCTCAGAATCCAGAAGAGCTCATCTCCAACAATTTCCCTAGGCAGCACCCCATGCAATCCATAAAATAGCATTGGTCTTCTACCAGCAGCTCTAGAACAGGCTTATGGAGTCTGGACTGGAGGAGAGAAGTCCATTTCCTATCCTGAGGTCCACCTTCCAGTGAGTGCTGGAGAGAACCTGGGCATTCCCCAGAGGAAGCCACAGGAAGAAACTCTACCCATGAGCTGCCTCCCCATCATAACTAACTGGAGACCCTGATTTCACACTACTGTGCCAGCTTCCTGCTCACTATGGACCTGGGCATAAAGTAAACAATGAGGCCTCTTTTAATAGTCTCCTGCTGTTTGGCAGCCAGACACCCCTCCTAAAAGTAACCAGCCCCTAAGTCTGAGGACAACACAGGGTCTGTCTGTAAATGCTTAGTCAATGGATCAGAATTATTTGCCTAGACACGCTATTAACCAAACTGGCAGCTTGACATGAGCAAGAAGAAAGAAGATTCAGAGCAGAACCAGCCTTTTTGGGGTGGGTGCATGGGAGTCCAGGAAGCAGAAAGAATTCCCTGCTTACCCACATGCCACGTTTCCAGGAAAAACTCAGTTTAATAATAACAAATAGGTGCCTCGAGAAATAAAGTAGGGTGGGGCCTGAAAATACATCTGTAATACATGGGATTAGTAGTGATTAGGAGGAACCAAGGAAGGGCCACTTAATATTTGGACAAGCAGGGTGATTGACAGGTGCAGAAAGTGTTGTGTGCACACAGTGATGGAGAGGGTTGTGATGGACAGCTTCCATAGTGCAGCAGGTTTGCTAACATGAGATGGCCTTCCAGGACTGACTGACATTCATTATTGTATCTTTTGGCAGTGGCGCTCCCTTTATTAATGTCCTTGGAGGAAATACTAATGTCTCTCCTGGCTTTGACTGCTCTGCTGGACCCTTTGCCCCGAGTCGGTCATGGCAAGGTGGTGTGTATCTCGGGTGCTCTTTGACAGTTGCGACCTGAAGCCAAATGCTTAATCCTTGTGGAGCTGAGGAAGGAGAGTCATGCTGTGGGTTGTAACCTTCGTCCAGACCGTGAGCCAGAATGTGGACTGTGGGGATGGAGGCACATCAGAGCTGCCCTGGACAAAGGGCCACAGGGCAGTGGCTGTGTTTTCAGACACCACCAGCTTTGCCTTGGGAATTAAGCTCTTCCTTCCCCCCCCCCCCCACTCTCCTTGGCACTTTCCCTTTTCCACCATCACTTGGACATGAGTGCTTGTTCGCCGTGACAATCTTAGAGGCAGACAACAAGTCCCTATGCTTTTTCTTACTGCTTACTCACGGTCCAGCAAATTCTGTTGTTCTTAACCTTTGTATTTAAGGCAACAAAGTGTGTGTGTGTGTGTGTGTGTGTGTGGCATGCTCTACAGACTCCACGCCCTGAATGAAGCTGCAACTGTTGGTGAGACTGTTCTCTGCTGTCAGGGACACTTCCCTGCCACCCTCACTTCTCACACCCCCAGAACCCTCACCCACGACCTGCTCTTTCCTGAGCACCCTCTAGTCTGCCCAACGCATATGCCTTGATCAGGCCACCTCTGCCTCATTTTAACTTGGTGCTGCACCATCTGCACTGACAATGAGCAGCAAAGGGGAATTCTTTGGGAGTCGAGGTAGCAACCTGCAGCAGATGTTTCAGATCTCTGAGAATAGATGGTTAGGGCAGTTGACCTAAGGGAAATATATTCTCTGTCTAGGAAGAATGAAGTCGTGCCATGAAGGAGTCAGAGAAAATGAGATGGCTGGGGACAGAAGCATGAGACTGGATCTCACAGTATCAAACCCCTATAACTCTCTGGCTTGAAACGAGGAAATGAGTCACTTGGGTTTGCCTACACAATGATGCACCTTATGTGAAAAATTCTGATAGTTCCCTGAATGTGCTATGATTTCCATTCTGGCCCAGCTTCCTTCAGGGAACCCTGGCCCCCACAGTTTGCCACCAACTCACACACCTCAAAGAGACCTCAAAACATAGCAGTAGACCTGAATGAAACCGGGTCTCTCTTGTCAAATTGTCAGAGTGAACTCTGGAAAAAATAAACAAACATATAAGCAACCCTCAAATTCTCCATGGTTAGGATTCAACCCTGAAAGTAGTTAAGATCAAATCCTGAATCCTCTCCTGGCACTGACCCACCTAATTATGTTCTTAGATCCTGATTCTGTGCTAAGGATTTTTAAAAGCCCACAGTTGAATTACTAAGACCCATTTATGTTGAAGGAACCATGAGCTCAATCTTAGGGCGACAAATAAGCGGCCCTGTTTCTCCATCTCAGCTCTCACAGTCCCTGCTTGGTCTGGCCATAGAGAAGACCACCGGCAGGGGTGAGTAAGCCGATGGCCTTGGGAAAAGAGCTAACAGCAACTGACATCTGCAACTGACTCTGCCAGATATTTTATATACCTGATCTCTAAGGCTTGCAGTGGCCCTCAGAGCTTGCTGTGTCGACCTCAATTTTGCATTTAAAGAAACAGCTTCAAATAGGAGTAGTGACGAAGTCTCGCAGTAAGTAACAAGACTTGCTTCCAGTCATAGGCTGCAGTGCGGGCAGAGCGACAAAGATGGCCTGTGAAAAAGTGCTTGATTAAGAGAAGTTCCCCAGGGAAAACTGGCAAAGTGGGACCAAGAAGGGAAGTAGGCCAACTAAAGGGGCAAAGTTAGGGAAATCTTGAAAGTGAGCCCTAACATAGTATTAGACTTGGAGTTGATCCCACCAGGGATGAGAGAGCAGAGGAGACCCCTGAACAGTCCGTTCTTGGCTAAGGACAGTCCCCAGGAGGACGTAAACTCGCTGCTCTGTTGGCAAACTGTTCGGGTGGTCTGAGGGGAAGCAAAGATAAAGGGGCAGGCTGCTGGGAAGCAAGCAGACTGAGAGCCAGGTGCTTGCAAAGGGCCAAGGGGCCCGGGGCTGGTGTGGAGCCTGTGCTTCTCTGCAGAGACATACCCTTGCCACAGACATGGTTACAAAGCCGGGGGCCTTCTGCCTCCATTGGCTGCTATGTTGGGTGTTGGCTGCAGCCTTGGTGGGGGAGCCCGGTGCGGGGAGAGGGGACCTGTTACAGTGCTGTCATACGGGAAGGTGGGGGAATCCATTGCTACCAATGCCACATGGTTACAAAGAGCCTCGATTTTAAATGGTTTTCTATGTTTTTTTTTTTTTAATTTATATGTGAGAGAGAGGGGGGGGGGGGCATGAGTAGGGGAGGAACTGAGAGAGACAGAGACACAGAATGTGAAGCAGACTCCAGGCTCTGTGCTGACAGAGCTCAAACTCACAAGCCGTGAGATCATGACCTGAGCCGAAGTCGGACACTTAACTGACTGAGCCACCCTGGGGACCCCAAAGAGCCTCAATTTTAAACTGCTTAGAGCAGAGATAAAATGAGAGAATGGAAAGATGCTGTCATTCCAGTTTAAATTCCCAGACCCAGACTGTCCCTAATGCACAATAAATTAATATTTTCTATATTTTCTAATCATCTTGTATTATCTTGAAAGTAGCCCGTATATACTGTTTGACACCTCTGTGGTGGAATATTTTTTATCTACTTTCAGAATTTTACCACTAGACATGAATAGACTGTAGCAGTCATTTGAATCATAGTAGTCATGGTATTCTTATTCTTAGCATAGTCTTGACTATCAGTGTTTAAAGTTACATTATTTTGCTATAAAGCTTTTTTTAAATTTTATTTCTTTCTTTTGGGGGGGGAGAGAAAGAGAGAATCTCAAGTAGGTTTGCACTGTCAGCGCAGAGCCAGATGTGAGGCTCAAACTCACAAACCATGAGATCATAATGTGAGCTGAAACCAAGAGTCAGATGCTTAACCAATTCAGCCAGCCAGGTGCCTCTGCTGTAAAATTTTTGATGATCTTACATCAGTCAGATGTGTTTAAATCATGTTCAGGTTGTATATGAAAATCAACAAACTGGCATTTCTTATTAAAAGCACCATTTTCTTAAACATAAATATAAAATACGTCACAATTTTGCTGGCCTGCTTTGGCATTTTTACTCATAACATTTTGGAAACTGTAATGTGAAAGGGACACTGAGCTTCTCTGAAATGCAGGGAAAGCTAGAGAGAAAGCAGTAATGACACATATCCACGGGACAGCTGCCTTCCTGGTCAGAGAGGAAAAACCACCAAGAAGTCCATCTCGGAAGGAGTGTGTCCCACATCTGTGCTAATGGCCACTAGCCACAAGCTCTTCAAGAGCCACCAGGATGTGTAGGAAGGTAATGCATTCAGAAAATGGTGGGTGACTGAAGCAAAGGGTGAAGCACCCCGTAGACCCATCGACTGGGAGGAACAGTTCCAGATCAAGCAAAGGACCTCTGAATCTGGAGAGGCTGAGCCTGCAGTCTGAGCTGTAGGTTAAAAGGCAAACAAAGATGATCTTGCAGTAGCCTGGAGAACCTCCAGCCTGGGATCCCCTCTCCCTCCAGGGACACAGTCCGGCTCCAGAACTGAGCAACTCACACCCACCGCAGGGGGTCTGCCTCGACACCCAGGCTCTGCCTCCAACCGCAGAGGCCAGCGGGCCAGACAGCCTGAGAGGAATGTTAGTGTGCCTTAGACATTATTTATGGCACTGGTCTCCAAGCTTTCACTTAATACTGCATTGTTTTAGAAAATGATTTAACATATATCCTTAATATCTGCAGAACAGAGTTTTGACCTAGATCTTTCAGTTGTTGGCTGACGAGGTAATGAATGTGTTATTTTCCCCGAGAGGGTCGTATGAGATTCACTTTTAGGTTCAGTTTCTGGCTCAGCACAAGTCACTGCCCAACCCTGCCATCACCCCCCGCCCCACCGCTCCCCACACCTCAAACCAAGCACTGTCCCTGATACTGAGATTCAAAGATGAGTAAGACCTACTCCCTGCCTTCCAGAAGCTTGTAGTCCACTGGGGAAATAGCCCATACATACAAGGCAAGGATGGAGAGGCTGGGGCAGATGGGTAAACCCTGGGGTTAACAGTAGATCACAGAGGACCCTGGGGCTAGAGTGCAGCTCACTTCAGTCAGCTTGAAAAAGATACACTATCATTATCATCCTAACCACCTAATCTAAAGGCAGCGGAAATTTCCAAGTCTGCAGGCAAAATCTCCTAAGGTGCAGTGGGAATGTATATTTAGAGCTGAGGCAGGAGCTCTGGCTGCTGTGGGAGACACTGCAAGTGTTCTGCAAGCAGAACTTTCTGCCAGTCTCCCCATTGGAGGCAGACCCCGAGTCATAGTCTCTGGTGACTAAACCTAATGTAAAGCTTCAGAGTCTGGGAGGCAGAAACAGGGGGCAACATGCATCCTGTCCCTGTGTGGAAGCCCTAGCCTTCAGTCCTTTGAAGAGAACCTTCAGAACAGAGGAAGTCACCAGCTCTTTTCCCCTGTTGGTAAACTGATCTCTTGGAAGGCTTCTCGTTGTCTTTCTGTCCTCCTCGCCCCGCTCTCTCTGTTTCCCTGACCCAGAGCTTGTCCCCTGACCTTATGGGTCTGCTGTTCTACCTTCAGCTCTGTCTCCTCCTTTTGCTGCCTCCTTGCAGCCTCCTCCCCACTCCCTGCCCTACAAGGAAGCATCATCCAGAGCGTCAGGAGCAGCAGATGCCAGGATGGCGGACCCCCACGAGGAGCGAGCATGTTGATTCTGGTGTCCGTCCCCTCACTGCTCCAGGAGGAAGTCAGGCCCCTGAGTGTTGGTGACTCAGCTGGGCGGGCTTAGCACTGCTCTGTTAAGGCGAGCCGGTAAGCAGTTCAAGTTCAAATGACGGAAAAATGAAGCAGTTCCTTTACTCATTTAATTATTCAGGATCCTCTCTCATTTAGACTGTCCTTCCCATGCACCTGAAAGAATGGCCTTTTGTTGTACTGTGAACATACTTGCCTCATAGAAAGTACACTCCATGGAGCAAGGGAGTGCTGATTAGTGCCTTTATCTGAGTGTGGCAAGAGCTGTGTTTCAAGGCAGCCCTGTAGATGAACAGTTCACAAAGGGGAGCTTCTCCACTCATACCATCAGAAAGACCGGGGGATGGGCTGTTCAGACTCCTACTCCCCCGCCCCCCTTGTGGGAGAGTAAGGAAATGAGGGCAATTCTGGTGCAGTAAGTCCAGGATGGCGCTTAGGAATTTACATTCTCACACATGTTCTTGATGGTTCTGATAAACAGTCAACTTTGGGACTCCCCACTCCAGAAGATATAATGAGCTTCTCTTTCCAGTCCAGAAACGGGCACATTTTCCTAAAACTCGTGGCCTCTCTGACTCTCTGGAAGCCTGTGTGTTGCCTCCCAAGGGAGCGACGTGTTGGCTTCAGCACGCCTCCCCTGCTCTGCTGCACACACGCTCTGCCTTCCTGAGCTGTTGACAGCCCAGTGCGTGGCTTGCTGCCCAGCCAGTGGGCATGTTCTGGCTGCCCCACGGCTCTGCAGTCCTCTCTTTAAAACTCATTGTCCAAATGTGCAGAAATGACCATTTGGAGTCGCTATCCTATTTCTCTGTGATGTGACACTCCTCCAAAGGGACCACGTGTGGAGAAAACGTGCCCCTTTGACAGGGATGTTATTTCAGCGGGTTTCCTCTTTCAAAGGGTTCCCCCTTTATCTGAACTATCAAATTGTTCCTAGGTCCATAAAAGCAGGGCAGCTATTGTGATGGAAATTTATATACACAGGGTAAATGCTGAGTGTGTGTGTCCTTTGAAAGAAACTGCTTAGAGACTACCTGGATCAGGTGTGTCCTGGTCCTTCATTCAGGCGGTGGATTCAAAGGCTGATCTTGAAGGGAATCCGTCCTCCCTCTTCCTTATTCAGGTTACAAAGGCCAGCTGAGCACAGTGCAGCAAACCCGGGTCTCCTTACCGTGGTGGAGTCCGGAGCTCCCGCTTGGTGGTAAACGCCTGGCTTGCCAATGCTTTGGGGTAATAATCTCATCCTTCATCTCCTGGGAGAAGTGACTGATTCTTTTTCAAGTACAACAACGCTATTTTGGGTATTTACTTTTCCCACCCCGTCGATGGACTTCTGCCGTCATATAACACATTTCATAAGAGATTAAGCACTACTTCTGGTGTGCCTGAGATTGAATACAGAAAGTCTGGTCTGTGGGCAGCGCCGTGTGAGTCATTCTTGATTGAGAAAGTTTCTGAGTAGCCACCACAGAAGTCAAAAGAGCTTTTCTAAATTTGGCAAGAACTTAAAGGTAAAGGTACAGTAGGAATAAAAATGTTAGTGCATGAAGCACAGGTATTTAAAACATATTAAAGATATTCAGTCATAAATCACAGCTTCAAGGGGTTTTCATTTCATGTGTCGCTGTTGTCAAAACCTGCAATTATACGTATTGCCCAAGTATAGGTCACACTGCCCAAAGTCTGTGAGCAAGGTGGAGACATCCTTTTTTTTTCTTAAAAGATGGGAAAGGGCAGAAATAAATGGGAGGCCACAGGGTATAGCAAACCATGGACTAGGAACGGGGAGATTAGAGTTTGCATCCTGACTCCATCACTTTTGTCTTTGCACATGCACCTCAACCCCATATGCATTTTCCGGTGAATGACAATAGTGAAAGCAGGCAGACCAGAAGGGATTGTAGGGCTAACTTCACCAACTCCCACACTGAATAGGTAAAGAAGCTGACCACAGGAGAAGGTAACTGATATGACCCAGCAATTCTTAGCACAGAATGGGCAAAATCTCCCACTTTCTGACTTGTAATCAGTGCTCTTTCTTCTACGTGCTCAGTTTTATCACCCACCACATGGAAACATTAACGCTTATCCACCCTACCTCATAAAAGTTTTAGAAAAATCAGCTGAGCTAATATGTGGGTTGGATTGAATTATCTCTAATGTAAAGTGGTATTTAAAGATCATGTATTGGTTCTTTTCCAGTTTTCCTTATCACAGCGGAATAGCTTCACTATCCATCCTGTTACACAAGATAAAAGCCTTGATACTTCCTTCTCTCACACCCCCCTAAATCCATCCATCACTAACTCCTATTGAGTTTCCGTCTAAAGGCATCTTGAATTTGTCTGCTTTGTACCATGTCTGACCCACCATCTTTATCAAGCTGCCACCATCTCTCACTCTGACCACTGCAGTGGCCTCCTAATTGGCCTTCCTTCATCCACTCTTACTCCGTTAAGGGAATTCTCAACACAGAAGCCAAAAGAATGTTTAAACATTCAGTCATGGTCATGACCATACCTACTGAAAAGTCTGTGCTGACTGCCATTGCTTTTTAAATAAAATCAAAGTCCTTAACCCATTAATAGAGTGTGTAAATAAATCAGTAGATAGATAAATAAAATACTTAGCATAAATTTAACAAAAGAAGTGCAAAACTTATACTCCGAAAATTATTGAAAGAAAATAAAGATGACCTAAATAAATGGAAAGACACCTCATATTCAGGGAGCTGAAGACTTGATATCATTAACATGGCAATATTCCCCGAACTCATCTATAAATTCAATGTAATCAGTATCAAAATCCCACCTGGCTTCTTTACAGAAATTGACAAGTTGATCTTAAAATTTGTGTAGAAGTCAGGAGACCTAGAATAGCCAAACTGATTTTGAGAGAGAACAAAGTATGAAGACTCACACTTTCTGATTTTAAAACTTATTTCAAAGTTACAGTAACCAAAACAGTGTGGTAATGACATAAGTTTAGATGTATACATCAGTGGAAGAGAATTGAGTCAGGAAGAATACCTTCACATTTATGGTTCATTGGTTTTGTTTTTTTTTGTTTTCTTTTTTAAAATATTTTTATTTATTTCTATGGGGTGGGGGGAGAGAGAGAGAGAGAGAGAGAGAGACAGTGTGAGCAGGGGAGGGTCAGATAGAGAGGGAGACACAGACTCTGAAATAGGCTCCAGGCTCTGAGCTGGCAGTCAGCACAGAGCCCGACACGGGGCTCAAACCCACGAACCGCGAGATCATGACCTAAGCGAAAGTCGGCTGCTTAACTAAGCCACCCAGGTGCCCCGGTTCATCGGTTTTTGACAAAAGTGACATGAAAATTCAACGAGAAAAGAATAGTCTTAACAAATAGTGTTGGGAAAACTGGATATTCATATACAAAAAGAATGATGTTAGACCCCTTCTTAATATTATAATCAAAAATTAAAACAGACTATTGACCTAAGTTTAAGAGGTAAAGCTATAAAACCCTTAGAAGAAAATATTGGAGAAAATCTTTGTGACCTTAAGTTAAGCAAAAACTTCTTAGACATGAGATTAAAATCACATTAAAACAACATTAATGTGACTAAAGAAAAACAAGATAAACTCTGTCAAAATATAAAACTTTGGTGCTTCAAAGGATACCATCATAAAAATTAAGAGAAATCCACAAAATGAAAGGAATATTTGCAAATCACACATTCAATAATGGGCTTGTGTCTAGACTATATAAAGAACTTATAATTCAATAATAAAAATAACCCAACTTAAAATGGATTATGAATAAGTATAAGTTCAGGCAGGATATAAATCAGCCACCAAACTACAGGATTCCTAGAATAAAAGTTGCTCTAGGAGTTCAGAGAAAGGAACGGCACATGCGGCTGGAGGAGTGGAGTTTGAGCTCTGTCCTTTGGGGGATTATTAAAAATATGATCTCCAAGTTTTAGGACCTAGTGTGTCCAGTAAAATTAAAATCACTTGGTCAGATGTAAAGAGACAATGGTCTGGAATTCTGGGCATAGGCATCTTGTTGGAGGCCATTAGGGCAGGGCAGAGCGAGGATGGAAGAGAGATGAAGAATCACAGAGGGAAGGTTGCAGTTTGAGGCCGATGCACTGGCTTTGATTTTTACCCTGACAACACAAGGAGTCAGCAGTTGATTCCAAGGACAATGACATGTTTCTTCAGTAGGACATCAAGGGCAGAAACAAGAAGATCATTTAGGAGATTGTCTGCAGTAACACAAGTCAGAGAGAATGATGGCTTGGATCAGGGACTAGCAGTGGAAGTGATGAGAAGTGGTCAGATTTCAGACATAGTTGCGAGGTAGAGCCATTGAGATTTGCTGATAGGACTTAAAGGTGACTCCAGTGTCTTCACCCAGCACAAAACCAGGTCAAGAGTTGTCATTCACGAAGATCTGGAATGATCTCGTTGAGCCAGACTGGGGAAGGGGAGATCTGGAGTTTGATTTTGAACTTGTTAGATTTGAGATACCCATGTAGACACCTAAAAGGAGATAGCAGCCTAGGCAGTTTTTCAAGGAGCATGACCAGCACTTAAAAAATGGCTCCCAGGGCATAATCTTTCAGAGTGTTAGGAAGTGAGAGGCTTCAGGCTCCCAGCGACCCCATCCATGGCCTTGATGCAATGCCCAGAGCCCTGGAGAGGCTGTATCAGAGCACCGTTGCTTTTACCCCCAGACTATTTGTTATGAGTGTTTTGGATTTCTGTTTGTTCTGCCCAAGTGGTGCAGATAAGCACCCATCCTAAGACTATTCTTTATCCTTTAGGTGGTCATCTTACCTAAAATACTAAAGAGATTATTATGCCCAGTGTTATGCTTCATGATGCAAAATGTTCGACTACTCCTAGGTAGAATAGCAACTTGTTTAACTGTGAGAAAGTTATCAAAGTCCAGATCTAGGAGCACCTGGGGGCTCAGTTGGTTGAGCATCTGACTTCAGCTCAGATCATGAACTCAGGGTTTGTGAGTTTGAGCCCCCAGTGGGGCTCTGGGCTGACAGCTCAGGGCCTGGAGCCTGCTTTAGTTTCTGTGTCGCCCTCTCTCTTTCTCTGCCCCTCCCCTGCTCATGCTCTGTCTCTCAAAAATGAATAAACATTTAAAAAAATTAAAAAGTCCAGATCTAAAAAGCAGACTATCAACTCAGCTGGGGTTTTAAAAATATATGTTCTTATTTTATAATGAGTACCTTTGGAATCTTTAAATCCCACAGCATTTTCACATGTTGTGTCTCACAAACCATGTCCCAAGCACCAACCCAGATCCAATGTTTGGCCTGATAAACCCATATTCTAATATGTATTCCAAGGGAAAGGAATAAACATTGGCAGATTGTCTTCTCTGTGCCACATTCTTTTATATATTACTTAATCCTACTTTTGAGGGAAAAAAATATAACCTCAGACCCAGAGAGGTTAATGTGCCAAGGCGACACAGAAGAGAAATGACAGAATGAGAAATGACAGAATCAGTAGATTTCAGCTCCATCATGCATCCCAGATTTGTACAGCATTTCTCTAGCCTCAAACTCCATCGCCCTTTAGCTCTCCCAGTGTGGTCAAAGGAGGTCCCTTTGAAAAAATCTAATGTGCGTGGATTAAGAGGAGACAATCTCCTCCTCTTAAGCTCTTCGAGACATGGGACATAGGGCACCAAGAATAAGTAATGGCTTTCCTTTAGTTTTATATGCCTTCTTGGATTTTAAGTGTTTGGGATGTTTTAGTTCATGACTTCAACTTTAGGGCATGTGGAACCTGGCAGAATCTTGAGCAGCAAAGGTACGATCAACGACAGATTTGCATTTCAAAAAACAGGTTGTGCTTAATCAGATGGCATAGTCCAGTGGGGGACCTAATTTCACCCCATTTTACAGATGGAGAAAATGAGGTTCAGAGAGGTTAATTCACCCGAAACCCACATAACTGGCAATAACAGGGCCTTTGTTTAGTGCACTGCACAGGATTATCCCCACTGCTTCTATGAATAACAAATAGCTAGTGCTTTTGTAGCCTCGACTGTGAAGGAAGCTGAGTTACCTAATTCCGTCCTTACAACAACTCCGTGAAGTAGTTACTGGTATTATCACCCCGTTTTACAACTGAAGAGACTGAGGCACAGTGATCTAAAGCAACTCGTTCAAGGTCACACAGCTGATAGGAGACAGATTCAAGATTCACATTCAGACAGGGTTCAGTGTCCCTGTGCCGTTAGCCACTCAACCATGATCTTTTTTTCTACCTCTCCAGGCAGTGCCAGATTTGGACAAGATCGTCTGACTCTAAATCCTGTGCTCCTTCCATCTCTTTGAGCCTCAGCAAGGCCTGGGTTGCAGCCCAAGGGAAGAGTAAGGCAAAAGAAGGAGAAAGTGTGTTAGGTGAATGCAGTTTGCGGCAGGTGCATGGTTTCACAATGATGTAGAACTGGTTCCCTGGCCCTGATGACTCGGTAGACACAAACACAGGCCCGGCTGAGTGGTGTCTGGGAGCCTTGCATCCTCTCTTTTTTTCTCCAGCACACACACTCACACCCTCACTCTCACTGCTGCCTGTTAGAACTTCCGCCATTATCCACCTTTACATGGGGCCCTGCCAATGGGGAGAAAATAAAGGAAACAATCACGGATCTGTGGTTTGCAGCTGCCAAACGGATGAGCGTGTTGGCAAGCAGTGAATAGAGGGCCCACTCTTTGGGGTTCTGGTGTTGTCACAAGCCAGGTGACATGACATTTTCTCCCCAAGGGCTAGGGGTGTGATCGTGTGTGTGCGTGTGTGGGGTTCACAGCCAGAACTATATAGCACCAGAGGAGTAAGTTACACATAAGGAAATGGATCTACACATATCAAAGGCAAGAAATATGGGCACAGCGATTACGAAAACAGAGTCATTGTGAAGTGAAGGCAGCGATCATGTTTCTCTTTTATGTGGAGCCAAAAAGAACTTAAGCTTGTGTTCACTGTGCCTCAGAAAGCCCCAGTCACAGGTGACACAGGTAAGTGTGAACACAGGGGGAAGAGGTGCCGTGCTTGTAGCCTCAGAGTCCCATCTACACCCAGGTGATACTTGAAGGACTTCAGTGGGGTCCTTGGCTCGCCTTGGGCAGCTACCGCCTCTGGGCATCCCCCTGTGTCCACACAAAGCCCAGTGGATCCAATTAGGCAGCTCATTTGGAAAGATCCCAGGGCCTCCCTGAAGAGCACCTTAGCTGCAAGAGAACCAGGGAGGTCTTCCATTTTTTGACCACCTGCCAAGGCGCAGAAATGTTGGAGGAGAGGGGTGGTCCCAGGAGTGGCTAGTGATTAGGAAAAAGGAAAAGAACAAGAAAGACACCAGCAAAGAAGAAAGGAGCATTAAAAACACCTCCCAGAATTTGAGTCTTGCACAGTCCTTGTGACCCAGCAGTACACCGTTTCTAGCAATCTGCATTAAAGGGGAGGCAGGGAGCGAGTTCTAGGAAAGGGCACTGGCGTCCCTAGTGAAGTTGTGAAGAGTAGTCCAGCTACAAGTGTCCCCTTCTCCTTCCCACCCCTTCTCCCCACCCACTCTAAGAAGAAATCTGTGATCGTACACTTGACTGCTATCAGCTGCCTGGCACAGTGGCAGAGTTGATGGGGTTGCAGTGGGCAAAATAAAATGAACCCGAGAAGGATGAGAAGCTGGCCGATTCCCATCGTACAGGGTGGAGAGGGGCTGAGCAAGGGTAGGACAGGGCTGATGAGGAGTGGGGGTGAGGAGGCAGGGAGGAGGCAGAGAACCACACTCCTGCCAGTGGAGCCGGGAAATCTGCAGGTAGTGGAAGGGACCCAGGTAAGGACATTGGAAGCAGCTGCCACATGGGAGGGGAATGAAGTGGGGGAAACCAAGAGAGAAGCTGTGCTTCGGTGGTGAACTGAATGTCCTTTCGGTAGTTTGCGGGGAGGCATGAGTGTTTCGTTTGATTTCATTTTTTTAAGCCCTCGGTCAACATTTAAATTGCTTTTCAATTAATTTGCATACTGGATTGATGGCTTCAAATGAGGCACCTCAGTAACCCACAAGGCAATTTTATTAGGATTTCATTTCCTTTTAAACTCCATGACTTGAGAGATGAAGGAGCAGGAGCCAAGGCTTAGTGTAGTTTCACACAGTGCTCCCACAGGTCTGGGCATGTGCCTGGAGACAGGGTGAGCAGGGAGACAAGCAGACAGAGCCTGAGTCCCTCCTCTCTACCAGAATCGCTCCATTAAAAGCATCTCTTTCAGGCGCCTGGGTGGTTCAGTGGGTTAAGCATCTGACTTTGGATCAGGTCATGATCTCGTGGATAGAGGGTTTGAGCCCCGCGTCAGGCTCTGTGCTGACAGCTCAGAGCCTGGAGCCTGCCTTGGATTCTGTGTCTCCCTCTCTCTCTGCTCCTCCCCTGCTCGTGCTCTCTCTCTCTCTCTCAAAAATGAAAAAGCATTAAAAAGTTTTAAAAACCACATCTATTTCATACCTAAAACAGGGTTAAATATAAGGTTTCCTTTGGGAGAACGGAGATTTCCTGGGGGAAAGCCCCTTATTGAGAAGTAAACTGAGCCCTGGAGTCTATGACTTGCCTAGGGTCCAGCCTCTCAGTTCCTGAGGCAGCACCACCCCCAGAGCCAGCCTCCCTGTCCATCTGTCTCTCCGTACACATTCCTGCTTCTAGACACACACATGTTTCCAATCCATCTCTGTGCTCTGTTCCCTATCATGAAGCAGGCAATGTAGACTTTCTTTGGGAATATTAAAACAAAACAAAAAAGAAAGAAAGAAACAAAGAAAGAAAATTAAAAGCTAGGGAGAAGCAATTCCACAACTACTGCATCTCTACCACACCCAAGAGAATCCCAGGTAACTAGAAAGAAAAAGTGCACAGCTATGTAGCACCTCCTCTTTTCTCCTAGAGCAATACATTATCGTTCTCTTTATTTGTTTACTTCGTTCTAAACTCAGCCATAATCTTTTTCAGACAACTAGTCTGCTTGGTCCTGTCTGGTGACATCCCGGAAGTAAACGGCATCTTCCCTTGGGCCTCCTGGCTGGGCTCAGTCTCGCCATTTGCTCCATCAGCCTTTTGTTTTTTTTTTAATTCTGAGAGAGAGAGACAGCATGAGCAGGGGAGGGTCAGAGAGGGAGGGAGACACAGAATCTGAAACAGGCTCCTGGCTCTGAGCTAGCTGTCAGCACAGAGCCGGACATGGGGCTTGAACCCATGAGTTGTGAGATCATGACCCGAGCTGAAGTCAGACGCTTAACTGACTGAGCCACCCAGGCGCCCTCCATCAGCCCTTTAAAGGCACCCATGCTCTTGTTGCTAGTGTCCCAGGAACAGCAGCTGGTATCAACCCGATTTCATGGAAGCTACTTCCCTTGTTAAATGAAAACAGAGGGTTATGACTGGGAGGTGACCCGACCAACCCAAGGCCCATGAATCCCTGCGCTGACTCCTGTTCCTCACCTGTTCTTTGCCTGTTATGGAAAGGCATGTACCCAGGCCATCCCTGCTCCCCAGCTGCTGCTAATTATCTTCAAAGACCCAGCACAAATGAGTCAACGCGACTCAGGAATCTGATTTTGTGAAAAGGTGAGACTGTTTTGAAACACAGTCAGCATATGTTAAAACAAAACTGCACCATTTAACACACCAATTATGAGTTACAGAGCAGTAGCAACGCAACAGCATTCTTCACGCTGAAAAATCCTAAGTGGGCAACTCAAACCAGGTTTAAAACGTATTGATTTCATTTCAGCCAACATCGATCATGTCCAATTTCAAAATTCATGTTTGATCGATCCAAAAAGATCATGTTTGGGCATCTCGTCCCTTACTTTCTTAACTAGCAGTTTCTTCGGGCAGGGGAGGAGGCTTTTTTTCTTTCTGGTTCTATGTGGTCCAGTCTAACTGCCCCCTACTTCACATCCACTGCTGGGGAGTGGGGGGTCCCGGGTGATTCTGACTCTCCTGCACTGAGGTCACAGTTCAGTGAAGGAAATGGAGCCATAACATATAAATAGAATAGAAAAACAATCACAGTGTACTGAAGTGTGCTGAGCCGAGGCAGCAAATAAGAGGAAGTGATTTATTCTCCCTGGGAGGGTCATGAAGATTCTCTGCCCTCCTCAGATGACTGGATTTTCCATAATAGGCAGGGGTTCTCTTGGGATTCAGGGCAGAAAGAACAACATGTATAAAGACATAGTCTTATGAAAACACAGGCTCCAGTTCAGAGAAGGCCAAGCGATTCCTTGTTGCTATGGCAACATTGGGCAGGTGATGGGTAGTCAAGGGAGGTATAAATGGAAAGGCAGTTGGAAATAGGAAATATTTGCCACATTTAGAAAATCCAGCTTTATCCTATAGATAACTTTAAAATATATGCATTTATTTTCTCTTCTTTCCTAATGACAAAAATAATCCATACTCATTTTAAAATTTCAAACTGTTTAAATGGCAGGAAGAATCACCCATAATCCTACCTCCAGTGAAGACAGCTGTTAACATTTTCACTCATCATTTCAGATACACACATGTGGACACACACGCACATGGGGCCAGATGTATGGATGGTCTTGTTCTTTTCATTTAACCACATGTTGTGAACATTTTCCATCTCTGTTGTAGGATATTAGACCATTTGTAATTTTGTCATGTTTTAACGAAGCTATAAAGAGTACATACAATTGTGTAGTTGCTTAACTTATTGCCATAGCTTAAAAATCGCAATTTCTGATAAACGGCAAATAAACATTTTAAGTCTTTTCATATTTTTGTAAAATATCTCTTGAGAAAGACTGCGTGCATCATGTACTTAGCATGAGGAATTAACGTAAATGAAGAAATTTCCTTGTTTCTTTGCTCTTATTGAGCCTTGAAGTTTTTGTAATGTTTGCCAGTTTGTTGGCCAACACTAATATATCATCACTATTTAATTTTTCATTAGTACAGGGTATTTTTTAATTTTTTTTAATGTTTATTAATTTTGAGGGAGAGAGAGACAGAGTGTGAGTGGGGGAGGGGCAGAATGAGAGGAAGACACAGAATCTGAAGCAGGCTCCAGGCTCTGAGGTGTTAGTGCAGAGCTCGATGTGGGGCTCGAGCCTACGAACCATGAGATTGTGACCTGAGCTGAAGTTGGACGCTTAACCAACTGAGCCTCCCAGGCCCCCCAACGGTACATTTTTAAATGTTCATTGACCTTTTGATTTTTCTTCTTTTGTGAAATGCCTAGCCCTGTTTGGGTACCATTTTTCTATTAGATTTTTCTTTCTCTGATTTATAAAAACCACTTATACATTAATGATAAAAACTTTTGTCTGTTGCAAATGCTTTCTCAATTTGTCAATTCTTTGTAATTTTGTTTATGCTAATTTTAGACATAAGTTTTTGATGTCTACATAAGAAAAACCATCCATCTTTTCTGCTTAAAAGGGTCACTCCCTCTGAAATCAGATCACTATCTTCCATCATATTCTTCTATTTAAATATATAGCACATTACAAATTTATTTGAGGTCTGAGATGAGATAAGAATCTTAATTACCCATGAACTGGGTTGAATAATTGCCCCCCAAAGCTATCAGGTCCTAATTCCTGGAAACTTGTGTTAGCTTATAAGTAACAAGGATCTTTACAGTGGGAATAATTTAAGGATTTGGACATGGGAAGATCATTCTGGATGAGCTGGGTGGTCTGTAAATCCAGTCACAAGTGTCCTTAGAGAGAGAGAGAGACAGAGACAGACAGACAGAGACAGAGAGACAGAGAGAGAGAGACAGAAGAAGATTTGGCACACAAAGAAGAGAAGGGAATGTGCAGACAGAGGCAGAGTTTCAAATGGTGCAGCCACAAGCCAAGGAGTGCCAGCAGCTACCAGAAACTGGGGAGGGCAAGGAGCAGACTCCCCCCCGAGAGCATCCACAGAGAGGGTGGCGCTGCCGACACCTTGGTTTTGATTCACTGAAACTCATTCCCAACTTTTGGCCTCCACATCTGTGACAGAACAAATTTCTGTTGGTTTTAAGGCACCAAGTTTGTGGTAACTGGTCACAGCAGCCACGGGAAATGAACACGCCACTCCGCCCAATGGCTTTCCTAAAACAACAAATATCCAGCGTTTTCTTACTTGCCTGAAATGTCATCTGAGTTTCCTTACCTTTTCATTCATCAATCTATTCTTGTGTCAGTAAACACTATTTTTTTAAAAATATTTTTTATTTATTTCTGAGAGAGAGAGAGAGACAGCGTGAGCAGGGGAGGGTCAGAGAGAGAGGGAGTCACAGACTGAAACAGGCTCCAGGCTCTGAGCTGGCAGTCAGCACAGAGCCCGACGCGGGGCTCGAACCCACAAACCGCGAGATCATGACCTAAGCGAAAGTCGGACGCTTAACCGACTAAGCCACCCAGGCGCCCCAGTAAACACTATTTTAATTACTGTTGTAATTTCATATCTGGCAATACAAATACCCCTTTATTAAATAAAAAATACTTATTTTTAAGTATGTAATCTTCCAGATAATAAAAGATTTAGAGTAACTCTTTTAAGTTCTCTACACACATCATTTGGGATTAAATGCATTACATTTACAGATTAATTTGGAGAGAAATTACTTTTTTAAGGTATTACTTGTTGCCATTCCTATTTTATTACCAAAACCCTTACTTTATGTCCTACAGGAACTCTCAAAATTCCCTTCACATAGTACCTGTGCATTCCTTAGGTTTCTACTTAGTGCTTCCTGCCCGCCAGCCTTCCCCTCCTCCTCTCCCTCCCCCTTCCCTCCCTGCCTTCCTCCTTTTTTTCTCTCTTCTGTCGCTGCTTATATAATGTTTTTCAGCAGAGGAGTGACGTGATTTTTTTTCTTTGGCAGCTAATTTAAATTTCTAACTTTGTTTTGTTATTTTCTTAGGCTAATACTGAAACTCATTTTTAGGTCCTAGCAGATGCCGTGTGGGTGGTGGCAAGAGGCAGTGCAAGTTACGGTGTATGTGTGTGGGATGGGGAGGGGACGACAGTGCCGGCAATTTTTAATTAGCTCTTGATAATTGAGGAATCATTATTCACATATTCACGTTATTTTGAAATTGGGTACAAGAGGGCCTTATGACTTCTTTTTTTTTTCTAGGAGAGAGGGAGAGAGACAGCGTGAGCAGGGGAGGGTCAGAGAGAGAGCGAGTCACAGACTCTGAAACAGGCTCCAGGCTCTGAGCCGGCAGTCAGCACAGAGCCCGACGCGGGGCTCGAACTCAGGAACCGCGAGATCATGACCTAAGCGAAAGTCGGACGCCCAACCGACTAAGCCACCCAGGCGCCCCGGGTCTTATGACTTTTTAAAAAGAGAAAAATGTCTCCAAGAGTTACACATAGAAGCTCTCATATCAAGACCCTCTTGACATGTTTAAGTCATTTGTTGTCATCCCGTCGATTAGATATGGGCAGAAAATTCTTCTATGCGTCAATAATGAGTTCTGGGGCACCTGGGTGGCTCAGTTGGTTAAGCATCCAACTCAGGTCAGACTCAATTGGTTAAAGCATCCAGTTTCAGCTCAGGTCAAGAACTCATGGCTCAATGAGTTCAAGCCTTGTATCAGGCTCTAGGCTGACAGTGCAGAGCTTGCCTGGCATTCTCTCTCTCTCTCTCTGCTCCTCCCCTCCTCTCTCTCTCCCTCTCTCTCAAATAAATAAATAAAATTTTAAAAAATAATGAGTTCTGAGGCTTGGTCCAGCTTCAGTAATGTTATATACCTCATAGTGCTCTGCCTTCCCCAAATCCAGGCATGAGAAAAGCTTTAGAAGAAGAGTTAGCCTACTATTCAGGTTTGAGAAACAGCCCTCCTTTCTCATCTTCTAGACCTCGACAGTTAAAACATTGAATTTGGTGAAGGCTTCCATTGGAAGAAGATGGAGAGAAGGAGCTGATATGATTCCATTTTACCAGTGGGAGAAATGGGAAGAAAAAGAGAAACCAATCTCTACTTCATTTTCACCGTTCTAAAGAAATAGATAATGCTGGGTAGAAAAGCTGAAGGCAGTGGTTTAGCCTTGGGAATAAAATGAAGCAGATGTTTAAATGGCACCTCATGTTAAACACCACATCAGTGATCACTCAAGGTTAATTCATGATCGTGATAATAACTCTAATATCATTTTTATTAAAGTGCAAGAGCAATCTGTTAAAAAAAAAGATATTCTCTTCTTAGCTAGGCAGACTTTTTCATTTTCTTTAACTAATCAACACTCTGCCAAAGGAAAGGGAACATTCTGCCAGAATTTAAACTGAAAAAAAAAATAAAGTCCTCAGGCAAGTTTATATAAAACCCAAGAAAAGTGATACATAATAAATTAAATATACTGAAATAAGCAAAGCATGAATATTTAACCGCTTGACTATTTTAACTTAAAAGGGAGCTGTGAAACCAATGCTCTCTCATACAGGATGGAAAGTTTAAGCCCTCACTGGCAGTTTTAGAAGCGGCCCCGAGTCTGTCTTTATTCAGGAGCCTGGCAAACAGAACATGGCACCAACATGGCATCAAGCTCCAGGCTCAAGCGTACATTGGCCAAGGGCTGACCGTGTTCCAGAATCTACATGGCTGGGGAAACTGGGCACAGAATTCACCGCACATCTAGGAAGACTGAAGGCACCAAATGATAAGCCAGAACCATTTTGTTGGGACCCTGGGATGGGGCTGGGCACCTTTATGGAGACCACTTGCCCCTAATCAAACCCCAAAACAGAGATGAATGTAAATACATCTAAACATTGACCATTCAGTAGGCTGAATGGGGGAAGGACAAGCAAGGGGAAGAGAGAGGGCAACTGAGGAAGGGGGCAGAGAGCCAAAATGAGATTCCACAGCCTCATGGAGGGACGGACACCTGTCCCAGCCTCGGCAAAAGGCGGTGCTGTGTCCTGGGAAAGCTTATTCTCCCTCTCTGAGCCTCATTTTTCATTTCTGTTTCAAACCCTGTCTTTTGAAATGTATATACAGTTGATCTTTACACTCTCCATTCTGTATCCTGCCTGTAGTGCAGGCTTATCCCAATATTTCTGTGTACAAAGAAGACACAATTCCCCGCCCTCCTGGGCTTTACTGTCTGGGAGGGAAAATGGATATAGGACAAATTAGCAGGGCAAAACTGAAGAGAGGAGATTTACTGGCTAGATCATGTTCCGAGGGAATATATCCCAGAGCTAAAGAAGCAAAGGTAGGTAGCAGGTGGCATTGTAAATCCCGGGGGGGTTGGGGGGGGTGTGATGCCATTGCCTTAGGTATGGGGAAGAGGTTTTAGGACCTAATATTTATAAAATGTTTATTACCCACCTGGACCTAGACTGAGAACTTTGTATGTATGAGTCTATTTAATGTTCACATGGTTCCTTAAGATAGGTGTTTTTTTCCACCATCCCCATTTTATCGATGAGAAAACAGACTCAGAGAGGCCAGGAAACTTGATAAAAGGAAAAAACTCATAAGCACCAGAGCTGGCCCTGAAATGCAAGTCTCTGCTCCAAAGCCGTGTTCTTCATCACCACTCTGTGCTGTTTTCTGATTGCAGAGAGGGCCAGACAGATAGCCCCTCATTCAAAAATATGACTTGATCTATGTAGACACAGACTAGCGGACAGGTCCGGAGATCCAAAGTTCTTTTTGGCTGCGTTAGAGCTTACACGTAGACATCTACCATAGACACGGCTCAAGATGCAGAAAGTTAGGTGATTTTTGAAAGCAATTATAGTCTGGCAGGTAGTGCTAGGAGACATCAGCTAAAGGAATAGATTACAGAGCATAAGGCTATAAGCAAAAATAGACTTTTCCCTTATGCCAGCAGAATGCAATAAAAACACGTCACGGTTCCACAGCTCTTTCCACCTAATAGCTTAAATTGTTTCCCAGAATTCTTGTAAACCCTAGGATGTCTTCATTCCCTTGAATTGTCCCAGTGTTTTTTAGTCACAAGTAATGTACTAGAAACATCTAGAAAATTTTTCTTCCTGGTACTATCGTTACAGTATTTCTTCTTCTGTACTCATTTTATATTTGAGGAGAATGAGGTATGGAGAAATTAAATACATTCTGGATGTGCGCTAAGGAACCAGGAGATAGAAGCAGGGTGAGGATTCTGATTATCAGACCAATATCTTCTTTGGGATTCCAGCCATCCCCTTGAAATCAATAGGCAGAAAAAAAATCCAAGATTCCTAGGAAGAGATTATCTACACAAACAGCTTCTTATCAGCAAACCTAAAATGCTTTCCACAGGCAATAATGAAAGCACTCAGGGGAAATTCATGCTGGCAGGCTTTTTCTGTCATAAGCTCTGTAAGTGTGAAGGCAGGGGGCATAAATGAGAGGGAAGAAAAGCTTTCTCGAAGCTTTACTGATGGAAAAAGCGCTGATTTGGTTAAAGCTTTATAAAAACAGCTCAGGTCTAGTGTAATGTGAAATGTGACGTGAATCTTGCACCCAACAGCCTTTGGAGAGCGGATTTAAGGTTTCTATTTGAGCACTGCCTCTTGGTTTAGCCTTCACAGCCACAGCCAGCCTTCCAGGACCAGGACCGATCTGGGTTGGTGCTCTCTGGGCCTCACATTATCTTCCTCCTACTCTGTCTACACTGCGCCTTTCTGGGTGGAGCTCTGAGGTTCCGGGTTAAAATGTGACCAGCCAGCCTTCCAGGTGTTTCTCAGGCTGCTCAGAGTGAGCCCGGTCCTGCCTCTTCTGTTACTGTGTGGTTTCCTGACTCGTATGTAGGCTCATTAAACTCAGATAAATCGATAGGTAGATTGAGATAGAGACAGAGAGAGATAAAAGATATTGTATATTTCTACTTAAAATATTTACTTATATTTACTAGATATAGATAGGCGTTTCTATTTTTATACTATTCTACTAATTACTTATATTTACACTATTACTTGAATTTTTGTGATTAGAATATATGTATTCTTGAGTAATTTAAAATGTATTTTTGAAAGGTTAAATGTCGAACTTACATTCTGAATTTTAAACAATAGTATGAATATATTCACTTTAAAAAAACCTTCAGGGGCACCTGGGTGGCTCAGCTGGTTCAACGTCTGACTTCAGCTCAGGTCATGATCTCATGGTTCATGACCACGTTGGGCTCTGTGCTGACAGTTAGCTCAGAGCCTGGAGTCTGTTTCAGATTCTGTGTCTCCTTCTTACTCTGCCCCTCCCGATTCACACTCTGTATCTGTATCTCTCTCAAAAATAAATAAACATAAAAAAAGAAATCTTCAGGAAACCTTCAGATATACTGACAAAAAGACTTTATTACAGACCATCTATAATCGCACTTTTCTGAGGTAACATTTGATAATGTTGAATGTATAACATGAATGTACACCCTTTCCTCCTTTTTTTCCCTATAGATATATACATAAACACATACAACATATAAAGTCACAATATATATAATTTTATATAAGTATAATTAAATACTTATAAAATATAAGTAAAACAGTATTTGAATTATTAAGTATATATGTATATATACTACATTATGTTTACTCTCTTGAACTGCCTTATGCCTTTTTGCTTTAAAATATATTATGAACACCTTTCCATATATGGATATATGTAGATAAAATCCTTTTCGAGGTAGCAGAGTATTCTCTTTTTTTCTTTTAATTTTTTTTTTCTTCAGAGAAAGAGCACAAGTAGGGGAGAGAGGCAAAGGGAGAAAGAGAGAGAATCTCACATAGGCCCCATACCCAGCACAGAGCCTGACGCAGGGCGCAATCCCACAACCCTGGGATCATGATCTGAACTGAAATCAAGAGTCAAACACTCAACGGACTGAGCCACTCAGGTCCCAGAGACCATTGCCATTAAATCCCTGGCGATCCAGATAAGAGTCTGAGGGCTAAATAGAAAGCCCAAACTAGCTCCTGTGGAGAGACCACATGGAGAGACCTGAAGTAAACACTATGAAGAGAGCCATGCATAGGCTTCTTCAGCTCTGCCCTCCCCATCCCCCAGCAGTTCCCGGCCAGCTCCAGTCAAATCTGAGAGTCTAATGAGAGATACGAAATATGTAATTATCCTTGCCTCTCCCAGACCTCCTTTCCCCTCCCCCTTCAGAGCACACCAACATTACTCCCAGCTGCCAGCCCCTGCATTTCCCAGCTGAAGGGCTTTCTCTGGTCTCCACAGGCCAGGCTGAGTGCCATTCAGCAGGCTCTAAGTGCCAAGGAATTCATCCCCCTCACTAAGAACATCCTTCAGTCCATGGCTGATGCACACGGTGTACAAATACTCTTGCTCCCTCACCCTCTGGGGGATAATGCTGCTGTGAATGTTCTAAACTGGCCCTTAGATTCTCCAGAGGGATCTGGTTCCTATTCCCCACAATGGTAACTGACTTCATAAAGACTCCCTTCTTTTCCACCTTCCTTTTTCTATCTCGCTTCCCTAGTCCCCTGGCATTTTGTGGTTTGTTTCGTTTTGTTTTGTTTTATCTGGACAACCTCCTAAGTAGACTATATGCGCTCAGGATCCTTGTCTCAGGATCTGCTTCTCAAGGAACCTCAACTATTTTTTTAAATGGACAGGAAATTATTGTGTAATATGATAGGGAAAATACCTGATATTGAGGTAACATATAAGAAGTGAACCTGATGTAGCTTTGGAAGTCAGAGGTGGCTTCCTGGAGGAGATGACCCAGGGGCTGAATGAGGTCTTAATGAGGCTAGTAGAGATGGGAGTAAGAAGGGCAGACTTGGCATGGAGGCAGTTCTGGTCAGAAGGCTCAGCATGACGAAGGCTTGTAGTCAAGGGTGAAAGGGTCCATTTGGCTGAGTCATGGACCAGGAATGGTACTAAGGTGAGTGATGAAACTGGGGAGGTAAGACATGGTCATGAAGGACCTTGTTTGCCAGGCTGAGAAATACAGAGAAAGGTGCCTGTTTAAAGGAGCCTCTGGTTTAAAGCTTAGCTTCTCTTTGTGGAAATTATGTTCATTCTCCTTTGTACCTCTCACAGTGGGTATGTGTAAACCCATGGGTTATGGTAAATACTTACTGCATCTTGGTGTCTTAACTTGCCCATCCCATAACTCAGTCTTTCTCCCTCCCTTTCTCTCCTCCCCACTACTCGGAGTCTCTTTGTAGCTAACCCATATGTATGAATCACAGTAACATCTCCCAAAGGGGAACCCCCTCTGACAACCAGCTGGTCCACCCTCGTTCCACTGGCATTGCTGACTGGAAACCTCCCCACTACACAGCTGTAACACAGCCCAGTGTGTGCTGAGCAGTCCTCTCCCATCTCACCAAACTCTTCCAAGTCCTCATCCTTCCCACCGTCTTCCATCTTGTTTTCCTCTTCCTTGAGGATCTGCTTCTCTGCCTTCCTGTCCCATTTATTGTCAAGAGCATCTGCCCTGGACTTCAGAATGAAAACAAGTAGTTATCCAATTTGTGAGACACGGAGAAACATGTACTCCTCCTTTACTTCGAGTAAAAGATTAGTTTAAGATGCAGAGGAATTAGGCAGTTTAGAGCAAGAAAAACAGAAATCCTTTAGACCAGGGTTGAACAAACTTTTTCAGTGAAGGATCAGATAGTAAATATTTTCGGCTTTGCAGATCATAAGGTCTCTGCCTTTGTAGTAGGAAAGCAGTCACAAACATTACCTAAGCACATGTCCGTGACTATGTGTCAGTGCAACTTGACTTACAGTAACAGGCAGTGAGTTAATTTGCCTCACAGACCGTAGTAGGCAGACCCCTGCTCCCCATCTAGATCAACTCTCTCACACAAATGATGACACCAAACCCTAGAGATTATGTGTTCTGGTTCACCCCAAGAATTAATGATAGTCCTAGGCTGAGGACCTGGAACTTCTAAACTTCTAGTCCTTATAACTTGAGTCCTGCTTTTTCTACTTTTACTTGTATATCTCACCACCACTCTCCCCACCCCACTCTCAGCCCATTTGTCACATCCTGATAGTTTGATAGATGCCAACCCTCAGGAACCAAAGACAGGTATCAAAATTTTGAAGGTTGTAGACATTTCCTGGGTTTCCTGTCATTTCGAATACAATCTATGTCTACTTTGGGTGTGATCAAACTCCAGTTCCAGTAGATCGTGTGTGTGTGTGTGTGTGTGTGTGTGTGTGTATCCCAATGTATGGAAACACACCCACTTACAGATAGACAAGAATACAGACAAATGCTCAGATGGGTCTTTCCTAAATTAAAGAAACATTTTCGAGGTTGCTCATACTGAGCCTATTGAATTGAAGTATCTGAATTTCAGGGAAGAAGACTTTTAAATAGTGCAAATGTGAAGAGGCTGAAGATGAAAATCCAAGTAAACAAAACAGTGAAACCTAGATGAATCACTGGCAGGACATTCCAAATTGCTTAAGAGTGTTAGTAATGACTTTAATGCAAGAAGGACAGCAGAACTAGTTCCCATAAGAGGGCAATTTTGTCTCGTGTCTCAACCAGAATTGGCCTTCTGACTTGAATGGTCTTAAAAGTGTTCTCAGTTATAGGAGAATTCCTCTAGGCTTTTAATTTTTTTTAATGTTTATTCATTTTTGAGAAACAGAACATGAGTAGGGGAGAGGCGGAGAGAGACCAAGACCCAGAATCTGAAGCAGGGTCGACTGAGCCACCCAGGTGCCCCTTGTTCCAGTCCTTTAAACAGACTCCTTGATGCTATTTCTTCAGAATGCAAAAGAAGGAGGGCAGAGCATTCTTAAAGGCCTAAGCAAGGACACTGGTGGCCCTTCTCTAACCAGGACAGCATGACAGCCAATGGCCTGGTTTGATAAGACAACAGTGAATAGTAAATAAAGCTCTTCTGTCTTTTAGTCCCTTATGTTGTCCCTTCACTATAGACTATTCACAACACTCAGGAACAGTGGCTATAGATGTACAACTAAAGTACAAGTCTTACTTATGCACTCTGGTGAAATCTTTCATTTCCCATTGGCCATTTCATCCATTCTCCCAAGACAGGCCTCAAGTTCAGTAGGGTTATCTTCAAACTGGGGCTCAACAACATCCAAAAGTACTAATTAGTAAGTAAAATGACACGAAACGACATCTAGAGGCATCATATTCATTGTAATGATGACTTGGGAACTATATGAAGTTACTGTCATGATCACGAACTTTGGCAGCTACTATAGTAAAAATAAAATAATCTCCCCCCTTACTCTTTGCTCCAACCTCTCTTTAAAATGTGACTCTCAGGGCGCCTGGTGGCTTAGTCGGTTAAGCGTCCGACTTTCGCTTAGGTCATGATCTCGTGGTTCGTGGGTTCGAGCCCCACGTCGGGCTCTGTGCTCACTGCCAGCTCAGAGCCTGGAGCCTATTTCAGAGTCGGTGTCCCCTCTCTCTCTCTGACCCTCCCCTGCTCACGCTGTCTCTCTCTCCTAGAAATAAATAAAAATATTTTTAAAAAAATAAAAATAAAAATAAAATGTGACTCTCAGCACCAAAACTTTCCCACCAGCCAGTAAATCAAAGGACACTGGCAACTGACCAAAGGCAACAAGACTCATTCTTTAAAGTGAGGGATTTAACCTCACGCCAGTCAGAGTGGCTAGAATGAGCAAATCAGAGAACTCTAGATGCTGGCAAGGATGTGGAGAAACGGGCACCCTCCTACACTGTTGGTGGGAATGTAAACTGGCACAGGCCCTCTGGAAAACAGTGTGGAGGTTCCTCAGGAAACTAACAATAGAACTCCCCTAGGACCCAGCAATAGCACTGCTAGGAATTTACTCAAGGGATACAGAAATGCTGAGGCATAGGAGCATATGTACCCCAATATTCATAGCAGCACTCTCCACAATAGCTAAACCATGGAAAGAGCCTAAGTGTCCATCAACAGATGAATGGATCAAGAAGATGTGGTTTATCTATAGGATGGAATACTCCATGGCAATGAGAAACAATGAAATCTGGCCATGTGTAGCAACATGGATGGACCTTGAGGGTGTTCTGCTGAGCGAAATAAGTCAGGCAGAGAAGGACAAATATCATATATTTGCACGTATAGGAGGATTAGGAGGAACTTGACGGAGGAACAAGGGGGAGAAGAAGGGGGAAATGGTGGGGGAAAGGGAGAGAGGCAAACCATGAGAGACTCTTGAATGCTGACAAAAACTGAGGACTGATGGATGTGGGGGGGAGAGGGGGAGGGGCATGGAGGAGGACACTCGTGGGGATGAGCACTGAGTGTTATGTGGAAACTAATTTGACAATAAACTATTTGTAAAAAATAAAAATAAAAAATAAAGTGAGGGATTTAAATTAATGTACCCCCTCCCCCACCTCCAATGCAGGTTACTTGCCCAGTTTTGCATCAGTGACTCCTAGACCTTTAAAATTTATATCTGCATTCATATTTATTTAATTTAAAAAAGCCAAATTTCCTGATTTGTTACAGCATCAAGATGTACTCCCGCTCCCACGTGTCTCCCTGCATCAGTTTTTCTCAAATATTCCCAAAACTTACTGGGCAATCAGTATACATCTGGTAAATAAGTTGATAAAAGAGTGAACAGAAGGAATAAAGGAAAAAAGGAGAATCACGCTATTCATATGCATGAATTAAGATAGTAGTAATCTTTCATGTGTTCTTAAAACATCTCCATGAAACAGGAGGACTTTTTTCTCCAAGCCATCTCCAAACTGTTGATGGTAACATTTTCCATAACATGGTAGAGGAGGAAACTATTTCCTGACAGCCTATTACACCAGGCATTTTTGCTTAGCCTGTTTTGTTTAATTGTCAGTCCTTCTCTGGGACATCATTATTATCTCTATTTTATAGATGAGGAAATTGAAGCTCAAAGAGGTTAAGTGTTTACCAAGGTTACAAACTAGTATGACATGAGCCTGGATTTAAAGCCAGCTCTACCTGACCCATAATTCTTGTGCCCTGTGTGGTACGTCATGGCCTTTGTACTCTGATGAAGTAAAAAAAAAAAATGATGCCTCCTACACATTGAGATTACCATAATATTTGTATGAACAGGGAAAGAAAAGATCAAATTCAGTATTTTGAAAATAAGTTTTATAACATTTCAAAGTTCCACCAAAAGCCAGAAGATTAAAGTTCCTCTAGAAATTTCAGGTGACGTTAGTAAAAACTCAAAAGACTCTGACATTTTCAACTTACTTGATTTGTTCGGTAGATTGCCTTGATTTATTCAGTAGATCACTTTGGAGAGGTATGCTGCGGACAGTAGACTATGCAAATTTAAAAATAAAATGAATGTGATACTCCTTGAAATGTTCTGAACTTAAGTTTCACATGGAGAACGTTGTTAATGCCATTGTAAATATTAATGAAATGTAAAATATTTACTAAAACGCAGTGATCAATAATGCAGCTTTCATGAGTGGACAATCATAAATAATATTTGTACAAGTAGTAAGAAATTTATTGTCCGTTGTTACTTAAATCCATAAGGAATGACTTGAACACTTACAAAGCTCATCTGAAAGATCTGTCTCTGTTACATTGTGTGGGGAAATAAATGACCTTAAGAAACAAATGCATAAAAGCTTTTTATGCAACTTATTGAAACTCATACCCTGCTTTTTACATACAATTAGTCCCAAAGACCTGTTTTGCTTTTATGGGACATTGGTCATGCCTGTGGTTTAATGAACTAAACATTATATATTGTTTTGAATTAGCTGATAATGTATATGGCACAAAACAAGCCTGGAATTGAAGTCTGTTTTAGTTTGTGCAAACGTGAGAATATGTTAGTTTGTAAATACTGATGGGGAGAACTAACCACTGGATTACTTAAGCAAAGACTCTCTGCCACATATAAGAGCTAGTTCATCTAACTGGCTTGCATATGTAGGACTCCCAAATTGCCTTGATCGGACCAGCTTGTGGGCATTGTATAGACACATCCTAAGTCCACTGCCTCGTCAGGATGAGAGAACACAGTTAATTAAATCATGTAAGTTTTTCTCTTAGGTAATGCCATATTCATGGTTCTATAGTGAGTATTAAATAATATAATGGATATAAAATGTGAGGGCCTTCTGATAGGTTGCTACTGAAATGGTTGTGGTTACTGTTGTTACTATTACTGCTACTATTTTTTTTCTTGTAAAGAGAGAGTATGTGTACACACACACAAAGCAGGAAAGGGGCAGCGAGAGGGGGAGAGAGAGAGAGAATCTTAAGCAGGCTCCACGCTCAATGCAGACCCCAATGCCAGGCTCGGTCCTTTGACCCTGGGATCATGACCTGAGCTGAAATCAAGAACGGGAGGCTCAATCAACTGAGCCACCCACCCCACTGTTTCTCCTGCTATTATTATCACTGTTTTGAGGTAGCTGGTGGCATATATAGTGATTTGAATTGATCAGTTCACTCATTGATCAATCAATGGGTGCATGCACTGATTCAGGTTCTTGGGAGGACATCAGAGAGCAAGACAGAAGTGCCGCTCTGAAAGAGTCCATAGTGCAGAAAACCACTCGCTCAGGAAACCACAAACACTGCAACTCTTCATTTCTTGCATTTGGGGTGGTCAAAACTTTTCAAGTCCATTCTTCTTTACCAGTCCCTGAATAGTTGTTAAACCTCAAGAAATATGCTTTGGGAAGCGAGTGTTCTCAGAAACACAAACTGTTTCTTAAACCTAAGTTGAATAAGAAGCTGTAATTCACAACTTTTCCAAATGGAGGATCTGTAAATCATGCACAGAAATACATTGCTTCTTTTGAAGGCAAAGCCCCTTGATGTGGTGACCACCTGACAGTAGGCTCCTGATAAGATTATTCCAACCTTTATTCTCCCTTTATTCTCCCTTTATTCTCAGTGGTTTGTCACTCAATACAGAAATGTAGCTGAAAAGTAGAATCTGGGGCTAGTCAGGGTCATTAAAAGGCTAGCTTCATATTCAAGCTGGTCCAGTGTGCATCCTGGCCTTGCATCTTACTGTCAAAATTTCCTTCCATCCATATCTCTTTAAAGAGATTAGCTAACCTATACATAGCTTAGAAATTTCTCCTCCCCTCTCTCATCTTGCCAGGTCCCATCCCTGGCCATGGTATTAAGACGGGGATAGACACTTGATCCAAGCAAATTCAATCAGATTTTCTCTTCCAGGGACTTGGGGCGGGGACCCAGAGATCAGGTAGCTCTGGGGAGGAGAAATGGGTACGGACTCAGGGAATGGAACAGCGGTGTGCAGGTAGATGAATAAATCAGGAAGAGGGTTGCAGATAAAGAAAGATGAAACGAGGGAAAGCGATACAATTTTCCAACTCCTGGGAAGCCCCACTGTCCTTTCTGTAAGTGCAGTTCTATAGTATTCCTTTGCATCATATAATAAACCGCCTATTCATTTGAGTTTCCATGAAAGGATTTCAATTCCCAGAAACCAAAAACTCCCTGGTTAAAGGCTTCTCTCTAGCCACTCCATCAGTTAGTTTCCTTTGAACTAACCATCTCCTTGCCCTAGGCTTCCGGTGGTATCAGCCACTTTCAACCTTTGGGAGTGCCTACCTGGGAGAAGCTGTTTTGGCTGTTGACAAGAAATAGGAAAGAGGTAGACACAGAAACTTCTGAGAAGTAAACAGTGAGTAACACAAAGAGATCAAAGTTCTTTCCTGCCCTAAACAAGAAGGTGGGGCACTGCCACTGGCTTTGAAACACAGGCTGTCTTTTCTTATCTGCTTAGATAGGTCTTTGATGGTTTCAATAATATTTGGAGCAATAACTCAAGGCATCCCTGTGACCCAGCCCAATTACTTTACCCCAACAGGAAAATTGACCTAAATCGACCTCAGCGTGCACGTGCGCATGCGCGCGCGCACACGCACGCACACAATTTTATTCTGCTTTAATAGATAACGAACAAATCTCTCTGGCTTTTAAATTAACCGTTGTATGTAATTAATAAAATAAATCTCTTCTGCAAAGGCAACAAGAATCATTCGTAAATAAACACTGTCCCAAAAGGGACTTAAGCAACCAAAATGAAGGAAGAGAGTGACTTCAAAGTGGAAAGGGGAAAAAGTTGTTTTTATACCTCTATAGAATATGAAAACTTAAAGATAGAGTGTGGATCAGTGGCTTTCCTTTTCCTTGGACTTGGAATTGAGAAGCTTATTATGGGGAATAGAGAAGAGGCAAGTGCATAAAGAGAACTATGCAGCAAGAGAATAACAAATCCCCTAAGAGAAGGACAGATAAAGAGGTGTGGGACTTTGGGAGAAGGGAAATATTCCTTCCCTACGGGCAATACACCAGGAGGACATCATGATAAAAGATAGAACCAAAGGAATAATTTGGGGGCAAGCAAGTGGGATTGTGTAGACATTGTTTGGATTGCGGGGCCTTGACGGGAGTATGTGGAGCACAGTGCTTCCAGTGACCCCAGAGGAAGCTGGACTTTGTCCTTCCCTGATACACATCTCTGTGGCTGTACCTACTCTGGGAACAAAGGATTGAATATCTACAGTTGCTAAGGCATCTAGGAAAGAGAATAGGAAACAGGTTTCTTTCAGGAAAAGGGGAGATAACTTGTGAACTGGGGCCTTTCCTGGGAGGAGGTGTGGAGAAAGGGGCAGTAAAGGAGGTCGGTGGTGATCTGAGACCTCAGAGCTATGAATTACCCTAAGCAGTTGCTGCACATCGCTGCAGACCCCGAGACTCCCCCAAAGCGCCTGTGAGTCTCTGAGGCTGAGGGGAGCAAGGCTCCAGGGAGGTGCTCTCCCACGGGCCAGGGAGCACATTAGGAGAATATTTAGAAGCGTCCTGGTGCTTGTCTCTGTCTGGAACCCACACAGTTGGCCAGACCAGGACAGATTTTTAGGTTGGTGTCTGGGTTCCCACACTCTAAGAATCCCACACCACATGTAGTACAAGCGTTCAGGACCCATGGCCCCATCGTGTGCCGCAGACTTGGGGTCTGACTCTCAGCTCCATTTCTACTTATGGTCCAGGACAAGGAGCCCAAGTCTCTGTCATTCTTGGGATGGAGAGTAGAGACTTCCTTGTCCCCATTCACGAGACCTTTTCTGGTTCACAGCTTTGTCCAAAGAAGCCAGTCCTGACTCCCTCTGTCAGTTGTGTCTCAGTTATAACACATTTTCCTCTCAGGCACACATCTGCTCTGTGTCAGCACAGGCCTCAGCTGCCTTTCCCCACTAGGGATCCCTCAGTCCTTGACATTGCCCTTTCTTGCTTTTGAATTCAACCAGGTAGTTCAGATACTTTAATTTTTAAAGCATTGTTATGCGTGACGACTAGGGTCAGGGGATTCCCATGTAAGTTACGCCATCTTGGTTGAAAGTCCTCCTCAGCTAGTAAGCGACAGAGCTAGGTTTAAAATCTAGGTATTCTCAATCTAAAAACAGGCTTAGTTTTTCATTTTAACATATTTCTTCCAGAGCATGTCAATAAGGTTGAAAGACTTAGTCAAAGTGAATTGTAACAAAGGAAGGATAGAAGTAAACTCATGGAAGTATTACCCCCGAAGCTATTACAGGTTAAAACCATACACCTGAGATGGTTGTAGAAAACTGCATGAAATGAAACTCTGCAGTAGGATATTAGGATTTTCTAGAACCTGATCCTGACCGTCAGAACTTGACTTGAAAGCAGCTTGCCTCTCACAGTGTTTCCCTGTGCAAATGGGGGTCTAATACAGCCTGGTATTCCTACACCCTTTTTGGCTGTGACAGGAAGGAATGACTGCTTGCAGGTGCTATTTCTCATGTACAGATAATTTTGTCTCATCACACAGACATTCATCTGCCCGCGTACCCACGCCCCCCCCCCCACTCGTGTCTAAAGCCATCAAAAAGATGTTGAGAGCATGGGCTGTACTTTGGGAAGAAGTGAAGCTTATCATAGAGTCTGGTATGCCTGTGGGAACGGGTTGCTGAAAAAAATGACAATCACAAATTCTGCTAGGAAAATGGGTTTGCTCCTACTTGCTACAACTCTCCGGTAGGCAGCCATATGCTTTACCCCCAATTTTCACGTCCTAGGCCGCTGAGTCGCATCACAAACACAGCTGTATTGATTACCCACAGTTTTCATCTCCACTAATGCTACCTCCTATGACGCAAGTAATTGAGTAGTAATTGAGTATTGATGATACTATAACAATGTATTTAAGTGGCTTGGCTGGGAAATGGAGTGTTTGGTTAAATGAGTTTCCCGATTCTAAATAATGTAGGAGGTTAAAGCCTGCCTCTGGAATTCTCCTGAATGTAGATATCTACACATGTGGATATGCTGATTGACCTAAATTAATGAACATTTATCAAGTACAAAATATAAAGGCAAGGACATTGCCACAGGTTTCGGTTTCCATCAAGGCCGCCTCTTGTTGGCTGTGTCATCTTGAGAGAGCCATTTAACTCCTAAGTCTCAGTTTTCCCACCTGTAGTTTCGGGGTGATTAACCCCATTTCCTAGGATTACTGTAGGGATTACATTGGATCGTGGATAAGAATGCTTGCCTGGGTCCTGAGGCAGAGTTCGTGCTCAATGAACAGCACCTATGGTTGCTATTTTGGTTGTGATGAAAGAAGCTGTCTCATTGCAAGGAGGCTCTCAGAGCGTGACAGATCTGGGGTAGACTCAGCAACCCATAACACAAGTCACTGGGAAGAGGTGGGGTTGGAAAACGAAGCCAGCAATTGACCTATAGCTTTGCACAAGAGAAAGTGCGCAAGTAATGCCTAGATCCTAGGCACCCTGGCCGGCGGCTGAGTTTATCCTGCGTGAGTCAGTGCTCTGAAGCCCATGTGGTTAGTTGTTGACAGAGCTGAGAATTCCTTATCCCTATAAGATGCAAATCCCTAAGAGAGTCACGTGAAGAGCCGTATTTTGGACTGGCTGCTGTAACCCAGCAGTAGAAGCCAAGATTGTTTTTCTGTGTGATTACATCCTGGTAAGAAGAATCATGTCCTGTTTGGCCTATTGTCATTTATGGAATTCCAGCTAGTGAACTCCTACACAGCAGGCCATGGTTTTAGGCAGATCAGGAGACATTTACTTGTAAGAAAAGCCACCCCCTTTTTGGCCTCACCAGTCCACCCTCCAGAGCCCCTCTCTGGTTTCCCACACACAGTGTTTGTTCCTCTGGGCACCGCTTCTCAGGAGGCTGGGAAAAAAAGAGATTGGGTCTTCCAAGGTTACCAAACTTACCTTTTTTCCTTCGCTGTGCAAACAACTTGTGTGAAGGCCACCCAGGTTTCTGCAATTAAAGAGAAGCTTGCAGGAAAGGGTATGGCCAAGGCTGTTTTATATTTTGCCAAGTGGAGACTCATGTTGCCTCTGTGAGAAGAACCCCCCTGCCATCACTAACTATGCAGCCACAGTGTCCGTGGGGCAGGGGCATATGAACTTAGGAGCTAGAGTCCCAAGTCACTTTTCTGGTCTCTGTGCAGTGTTCTGAGCTCAGTCAGAGGCTGTTCATGGACCACAAGTTACAAGTGATCTCACGTCAGCAGTAGAGATTCAAGCAGGGAAAATCCAATAAAACTTGATGACCTATAGCAGCGGTTCCCAGAGTACGACCTGCATTAGTAGCTCTAACAGGACCTGGGAAATGGTTAGAAATGCAAATTATTGGGCCCCACCCCATTCCTGCTTACTGATTCAGAAACTCATTGGGCTCAGTGTTTTCGAAAGGCCTCCAGGGGATTCTGATGCATGCTGAAGTTTGAGAACCACTGGCTTCTAGAAACTCTGGCAGTGGGAATAAAGGAAAGCATCCTAGAGTCTTATGAAAACCCATGTGTGGCTAAACAGGTATGCCTGTCCCATTTCCCACCTGCCACACCCCCAGCGTGACACAAGAGAGGAGAGGCCCGTGGAAGTAGGCAATGGTTTGGCCAGACCAAATAGAACAAAGGGACACGCCTGAGCCTATGTTGGTGGTACTTAGCATCTGTTTCCATTTACTCATTTATTAATTAATGTTTTCGGTGCCATATAAAGGCTTCTGCTTATCCTTCAGAAATAGCCATCATTATATACAGGATTCTCAAACTGGCAAGGTGGAGAAATAATCCAAGACAGGCAAGGAATGAGAAAGAGAAACACCACCCCCACCAATCCTGAAGGTCAATTCCAGAGCTCAGCAAGTCCCAACAGTGTCGTCAGAGGAGAAGATTGGCTGAAAGGGGGAGTGAAGCAGAAAATGAGAAATAGATGGAGGAGAGGATATGGACAAAGCCACCCCAACATTTTCAGGGCCAGGGCAAGAGGGCAAATGAACTATTTACTATGTGTCTAAATATTTAAAAGTTATATATCAATTGGACATCAAGTAAACAGATTTACTTAATAGAATAGAAGTGAAAAACACTCAACAAGTAAAATATGTAATATTCTCTTACCTTGACAAATACATCTTCATAGCAAATGAGAAGTCCAGGGTTTGTAAATTTTCATTCTTGAACTCCTCAGAGTTTTGGAATGCAGTGGTGCGAAGAGAACAGTCACCTGCCCTGGTCTCTTATCCACAATCTGCTCCCTTCCTCTTCCCACCCTGGGTTAGTCTCCACACCTCCAGGGGTTTCATTCATAGGCCCCCTGTGAGTCCAAGCTCTGTCCATACCCCTCACCAAACAGCCTCCTGCGGCTATCACTCAGATCTAAGAGGCACACCCTAGCGCCAGAGGCTAGGCCCAGGGAAAAGGCCCATAAAGTCTATGGAACTAGACACAGGGTCTTTGGGGCAGGGAATTCTACCTGATTACTTAGAGCATGGTTTGAAGAGAGGCAGAAGCTAGGGCATGACCTCTTAGCCTGTGGATTCTTCATACCACAGGGAGGGAAGGAGGAAAACAAGAGCACGTCCCCTGAGACATGCATCCAGGACAGGAACCGTCTTGCTTGGGTCTAAAAATGGTACCAGATAGAGAAGAGGAGAAAGGTCAAGGAAGTAAGAGAGAGGAGGAAATAGGTTATGAAAACAAAAGAAATCCTTCAAAAAGTGGGTTTTGGTTTTACTGTACTCTGAGGGACCTGATAGTCTTCTGGGTGTCAAGCCATGATTCTTCCTCTAGATTGGTAAAACCACTCACACTGTGGAGAAAAGTGAGTGTCCATGCCTGACTCGTGTTTTATTCCTCCCCCTACATCACTACTTAGAGACCAGTGACACTTAATTTTCCTGTGGTAATAACTGTAGATCCATCATAACTTCCCGTGCTGCACATTGACAATGAAGAAGGAGGAAAAGAAGGAAGGAAGGAAGGAAGGAAGGAAGGAAGGAAGGAAGGAAGGAAGGAAGGAAGGAAGGAAGGAAGGAAGGAATGAGGGAGGGAAGGTAGGAAGTAGGTTAGTTAGTTATGATGACAGACCAGAAGTTTCTCTGAGTGAAACAAAGTAGTAGTTCATCAGATAAACAACTAAAAAGCAAGTTTACACCAAAACACTGGTAACTTGATTCAGCATTTTGAGCTTTGTGATGTGGGTTGGTTATTGCTTGGCTTCGCTTCTGATGTTGCAAAAATTTCACTGGTGAAGGTTTCTATGGCCAATTGTTTTGGTGTAGATTATTTGAGTTTTGTTTGCTGTTTACCAGACATGAAATATAATATATTTCGGGGGGGGGGGGGAATATTTCATTTCTTGGTGCTGGAAATGCAATGGAGTGGGGTGAACTGCTCCATTTCTGAGCCATATGTCCCTAGTACAGAGGTATAGGCAATCTAAATCACAATATTGTACTTTTAAAATCATTCTTTAAAGTATTGTTCCTTAGGAGAAAACACATGCTGTATAAGGAGAAAATCAACAGAAGGAATCTCAAAGGAAAAACTCACAGAAAAGCATCATTCAAAAAATTTAAGAGGCAAAGAGCAAACTGGGAAATACATTTATAGTAAATATGGCAAAGGGACAGTTATTAATCTATAAAAACTTATATGCTCATACTTTAATAATCATTTTCCAGTTTTTAGAAGATGCAATAGATACTGTACAAAAGAAAATCATAATGACTAAAAAATATATTTAAATACTCAAAGGAATGTAATAAAAGTGAGATGTTAATTGAAATAGCTTTTCTGGATGCAAATTAACAGATATGTCAAGAGCCTTTAAAAAATGTCCATGGTCTTGACCCTGGCAATTTTTCCCTAAGAAAGGTATCTGCTGTAGTCTTAAGAAAGCAAAATAAAACACTGTTTCTTCTCCCATCAGAATCTATCTAGAACTTACTCTCTGACCTAGTTCTCTGAGGAATTCATTCTCTCCATTATTCCCCCTCTGTCTCATTTATCACCAATTTCTCTCTCTACTAGATACATCCCATCAGCATCTGAATATACTCAGTATCTCTCAAACTTTGAAATTCTTCTTTGATCCCACATCTCCATCTGGCTACAACTCCTTTTCACTGCTTCCTTTTATAAGGAAACTCAAAAGTAATTATCTCTGCACACTCCCTTCACTTCCTCACTTCCCATTCATTCATTCACTGACTTGCTCTCTTCTCTCAGCATCAGAGATGATGTCCATCTTGCCAAGGCCAGTGAGCACTTCACTGCCTGTCCTAATACCCTCAACAGTATTGCCCCTGTTTAGTCACTCCCTTGTATATCTTTCCTTTGCTTCTAGGACACCACATTCTTATTTTTCCTTTTTCCCCAGTAGCCACTCTTACTAAACTGTTTTCCTAAATCTTCCTTTTCTATCCATCTTTTAAAGAACATAGCTCCTCAGGGTTCGTTTTCGACATCTCCATCCAGATGTGTTTCCTTAGATGTTCTCATCCATTCTTGTGGTTTCTGATGCCATCTTATTATAGTGATGACTCCAAAATTTATGTTTCTGGCTTCAACCTCTCCCCGGAAGTCTAGACTCATAGACAACTACTTAGTCAATATCAACATTTGAGTATTGCAGGCATTTCAAAATTTACATAACTAAAACTTTATCCCATCTCCCTTCCCCCAAAATATCCAGCTCTCCTTCTGCCATCCCCATCTCTTTAATTAGCGCCACCCATCAGTTCAATCATTAAAACCAGATGATTGCATGCCAACCTTGACCTCTTCTACCCTTCAGACGCTATATCCAAACAATCAACAAATCTTGTTGGTACTACTTTCAGAATACATTTCTTCCCTCTGTAATGCCACCACCTTCGTCCAAGTCACTACCTCCTTTAGCAAATCACTGGTCTTGTAAATGGGCTTTCTTCTTCTACACTTGCCCCTGCCCCTACAGTGCTTTCCTTGAGCAGCACCAGTGTTTTGAAAATGTAAATTAGATCATGGCCCTCCATGATCCGTCAGAATCATTTCCAAATTCTTACGGTGGATTGTTAAACTGTGCATGACCCACCTCCAGCCTGGTCATCTGACTTGATCACATGACACTTGCCTCCACGCTCACCCCAATCCTGTCCACTCCTCCCTCTCCTCGTTTCTCGAACACGATTTACATGCATGTGTAACACAGCAGCGCCCCTAACTTCGGCCAGCGATAATACCCTGTTTTTTACTCTTCTAAGGGATTTCCAAGCCCAAGCTCATCTTCTGGTCTCAGGGAAGCTGCTCCAGCTCATATCCTCATTCCAAGAGAGGGGGAAAATGGTGAGAATTACATTTGAGACTAATGAAGAAATATCTTTGAAAAAGAAAAATATTAAAAATCATCATTCTATCATTTCTCACAAATAATTTCTTAGAAAGAAAAAAAGATGGAAAATTAGATTGAGAATAAAGGAAGTGCACTCTCTTCTTCCACCAAGAACAAAGATTCTGGAATTAGGAGAAGGAACTTTATTTATATTATCTCTTTAGGACAGATGTGTGTTATGGGGCTGAATTGAGTCCCCCCAAAACTCATGTTGAAGCCCTAACCTCAGAATGTGACTGTGTTTGAAGATAGGGTCTTGAAAGAGACAATTAAGTTAAAATGAGGTCATTATAGTAAGGCCTAAACCAACATGACAAGTGTCCTTGTAAGAAGAGATTAGGGCACAGACATGCACAGAGGGAAGAGTGTGAAGACACAGGGGGAAGATGAATGTCTACAAATCAAGGAGGGAGGCTTTTCAGAAAAAAACAAAAAACAAACAAAAAAAAACTTTGCCAACACCTTGATCTTGGACTCCTAGTCTCCAGATCTGTGAGAAAATAAATTTTTGTTGTTTAATCCACCCAGTCTGGGGTACTGTGTCATGACAGCCCCAGAATAATGCATCTGATTATGCCTGTTCTTCAGATAAAGCCCCAGATCACAGGACTGTATCAGTGTCCACAACCCAATCCCAAGTCCAGTCTTAGAGGCTGTACCCTTTCCATCCTGCCAGGTGATTCTCTTCCACACCACTTCCTCCTCTTAACTATTGAGAGGTCATTTCCTCCAAAGACCTAAATGGTCTGCATCTTGTTCCGATGTCCTCATAAAGAGGGGGAACATGAGAAAGAAGTACCAATCAGAAGAAAAGAATGTTTCCCAGGACTCCACTTCCAGAAACCAGCAAGAACAAGATGGCAGTGAGATTCACTCTGTAATGCCGCATGAGCAAGAAAAAATATTAAAAATCATCTGCCAACCACAGTGGAAGAAGATCAATGATTTATTACCAATTTAACACAACTGTGATTTTCTTAGGGATTTTAATCTTTTGATTCTGACATCCTGTTAACACTGTTGATTCCACATGAAATTAGGAGGGCATTATTACTTTTATTTATCCTTAGGTTAACACTCTGCTCTGGATATTTTGTGCCAAGCTGCCTTGATAGATTAACTTTTAGAAGTAATTTATTCTGTTATCAAGCAGATGAACGTGCAGAAATCCCCCTAAATTATACATTACTGTCATGAATACACATGAGCAGGGCCAAAGAGTCCAACAGACCTGGGCATTGCTAAATGCCAACAATGGCTCTGATAAACTCCGTCACTCTGACACGTGAGTAAAGGATGTGTATTTCTGGATATCACACAGCAAGCATCTTACTTGGAAACTAAAACACAGGTTTCTGTTCACAGTGGCAATTTGAGTCCACATTTTTATCTTCTCACCTGTAATTCTAATGTAATGACCAATGAGCATTAAAATGTTGTCTTTTTATGTAAATAAAATAAATAACAATGCCTTTACCAATATGAAACAGGGAAGGGTAACATGAAAGGCCAGACGTTTTGAAGTATGTCCACAATATATAAAAATGGAATGGGATGGAACAAGTCCCTGTCTATAAGTTAACATGTGTTCCATTTATCTGGTGCTGGGTGACTAAACACCCTGAACCCAGTGACTTAAAACAACATTGCTAATGGATCCATCGCTAATGGATCTGCATTGTGCAAGGCTTGGCAGAGTCAGCTTATGTCTGCTGCACTGAGTGTCAGCTGGGGTAGCTCAAGGGCTGGAGCATGGAATCATCTGAAGGCTCACTCCCTCACGGGTCTGGTGGTGCAGGCTGGGAAGCCCGAGGGTCCTGGGACATTCTATCTCTGTATGGTTGCTCCACACCGTATCTGCAGCCCTGAGGCTTCAGGGCAGTAGACTTCTCTCAAGGTGCATAGAGAGACACAGGGAAAGAGAACATCAGGCTGAAGCTCTATCACCTCTTCTGTTCTGGCCTGTGAAGTCATTCAGTGTCATTTCCACCACATTCTACGTCTAGGGACCAGGTCATGTTCAAGGGGAAGGAAACTACTTATCTTTTTGTGGTATGAGGAGATGCATCCTTCTGAACAAGGATGGCTTGTGGCCATTTTGAAAATACAATCTGTCAAATTTATGACAGAAAAACACAACTGGAGGAAGGGCCTGTGATCACTACTGAAAACAAAATATCCCTTCAAGATCAATAGGACAGAAGTTAGGAGTTAGGGTGAGCTCAAGGTCAGTTTGGGGAAAACCCCTACCCCGCACATGACGAAGCTTACCCTGGGGATTGCACTACAGTGTCACCTGATATGAATTGAAGCACCAGGTAAAATGGGACATTGTTCCAGCCATCTCTTTAAGAGGGCTTCACCCTCAGATAGAAATGAGAGCAGTTAATTTCAGTGTTCCACAGCACACATGCACAGGAAATGCTTCTAGAGTCGTAACTCACCTGCCCATGGCTGCCTCTGATCCTTTTCCCTCCCTGTGCTTCATAGACAATGAGAATCTCAGTTTAATTAGACTAGAGAAAGTTTAAACTTCCAATATTCCTCTTTAGTCTGGGACTAAAATATTTGGACAAGTATCTACAAAAACTCTGATAAAATCTATCTCAGTATCTAATATTAGACATGCATAGACTTCCTTCTGTGGTTGAGAGGGAAGTGAGGGAAGAAGGAAGGCAAATCACTAGATATGTCAAAAGATAAAGTTGTTCCAAACAACTGTTCTTAAGATTCAGAGTAAATATGACTTGCACTCCTAAGAAACAGGGAAAGCACTTACCAAAAATATGAGACCCATGGACCGGTAGAGATCTGAGAAGACATAACCTGAGATTATTACAGATTCCTTTCAGAATTTCAAAAGTTACCAAATTCAAGATTTAATGGAGGCAAGAAAGGCAGAGCAAGGTAGGTACTAAACCCATAAATGAGAATAATAAGATGAGAAATTTGTCCGCTCCTCACAAGGAAAAGATAAAGAAAATTACACAATGCACCAACCTATTACAGATACAAAGGGCAAATGCAGGAAGACATGTTTTCCCCAGGAAAGAACAGTAATAATGTCCTCACAGAAAGACTTGAGACTTCTAATAAAAAGATATAAATTAGTGGGGCGCCTGGGTGGCTTAGTCGGTTAAGCATCTGACTTTCGCTTAGGTCATGATCTCGCGGTTCGTGGGTTCGAGCCCCGCTTCGGGCTCTGTGCTGACTTCCAGCTCTGAGCCTGGAGCCTTTTTCAGTCTGTGACTCCCTCTCTCTCCGACCCTCCCCTGCTCACGCTGTCTCTCTCTCTCTCTCTCCTAGAAATAAATAAAACATTAAAAAAGAAAAAAAGATATAAATTAGTTAAGAAAGAAAGTTCCACACAATGCCATGTTCTGGGGATGCTGTGAGCATTCCAGTTAAACTTGGAATGTAAAAGACTATAGAAGCCCACAGATGTGTTGCTGTGCTCTATAAAATGAACTACATTCAAAATGAAAATAAATAAGATTATCAGAGTTTCCTGTAACACTAAGAGAGTCAAATAATGGGCTCCAAATCTTGAAAGATAATTAGAACAAATAAGGTAGCTTGATAATGTGGCTGGCTGGCTAACAAATAAATAATCAAAAGTAAAAATCTCTACCTGTTCTGAGTGATACAGCAAAGTAAACTCAATTCTGAAAAATGCTGGGAAGTAAGAGGGGAAATTGAGGATCCCAGAGCCTAACACAAAACCAAAGAGAAACTCGTGGAAGATAGGAAGTTGTTGGATACTGACAGAAGATTAGGCAGCAGGGGCTGGGAACCACCACTGGGGTAGGATTGGTTAGCACTTTCTAGTGTTTGCCCTTTTTGCAACCTCACCTTGCTTTGGGCAGGTGAATGCTGACCCGTTGTACCAGTGGGATGAAGGGCATCAGCCTCAGCCCAGTGCCAACAGTTGGAGGTAATGAGGCAGCACTGTAATCATGTCGTAGGCTCGCTATCCTGAAACTGAGAAGAGCAGGTCCCGGTGTGCTGGCCAGTCCTTAAGAGTGTTGTCCTTATCATCCAAATCCTTTGTGTAACATTACACGTTCCTGTCTGCACAAAACACCAATCATGTTTCCAGGGAATTCAAGGTGAACACAGGTATCATTTTCTTACAAATAAACCCCAAGAACCCTTGTCATCTCGTATTTTCTTTCTCCAACTTAGGATGTCTGCTTGACTTCATCTTTGGTGGAAAACGTGTACCAGGATAATCATATTGAGGGATATTTGCTATTTACCTACCTACCCTGTGCTGTTTCACCTCATAAGTGGAAGCTAGAAGTCTTCCCATCAGGGTACTCACAATACCTCCCACCACACTACACGACGCATACACACACTTCTGGTTTGAAGAGTCTATATGTCTACAACATAAACCGATGTCTCCTACTTTTAGGTACATAACCCTGGGACCAGTTCACATTCACTCGTATTTGCTACCTAGAAAGAAGAAGGGGTTTTAAATGAATATAAGAGGAAGACTGCATTGCCAGGAAGTCGCTGTTGCCTCTGGTGGTGTTGCTCTGGGAACAAAAATCTGCCCCCTCATCTCTGCGATGTTTCCCTGCCTGCCTGAATCTCTACCCTCCACACCACATGCATACTTTAAGATTCATTCCCTCTCACATCCCGTTCTAAATTATTTCTGAAGGCTGAGTCATCCCTCCTTTGTAATGCGTCTATCAAGCCAGCTTGCTTCATATCAATGCTTTGTGAGTGGTTTCTCCAGCATGTCTCTTCCCCACTGGCCCACAGGAGACTGAAGAGATGGATGTGTATGACCTGGAGGGTAAGGGAGCAAAATGGACAATCTTCTCACCCTGGCATTAGCCCATGAGCTTTTCTTGTGTCTATAAGAAATGGTAGGGGTTCTGCCTGTGCCCCCAAGTCCCTACTGGAAGGTCCCCAAGGCATTTGGGCTGGCTGGATCCAGCTCCTCTGTGAGGATTTGGACTCCCACTAGAAAGGCCTAAGAGGCCAGTTGGAGGAAGTTCAGCCCCAAATTTGGCGGAATCATTCAGGAAATAGCATAGATGGTTGGGCTGCCAGGGGTGCAATCTCTCTGTGACTTCTGTCCCTCCACACCCAGGTCTTAGCCAGAATCAGACTGACCTCTGAGCTATCCCTGGAACTGTCTCAAGGAGAGAGAAGGGACTTGGAATGGAGAGTAGATGTTCTAAGAATCAGCACAGTATTTAATCAAAGCTTCCTTTTGGTTCTGTTTCTTGGGAATGTCATCCAGGATGATAGCGTTTAGTAATACCAACGACCCCGAATTGTGCTTTGTCCTTCATCCATTGGCAAGGCTCCAGTAGTATTTCCCTAAGCCTCGTGTTTGGAATGATGAGAACATTTTTCCATAGGGACAATGTCCCACTGTAGGGTCAGGCACTAAAGATACTAACAAAAGCCTGTGTGATTCATGACGTTTTTCAGGTTAGGGGCCGACTCTTAGAACAAAATCTGCCAGCCACATGGCCCTGAACAGAGAAAGCAGGACCCCCATGGACTGGGATCTAGTCCCAACTCTTCTCTTTCCAGCAGTGAGACCTGAGAGCATGGCCTGTTCTCAGTCTGCCTCAGCTTCACCCCTGAAATGGGGATAATAAGAGTATCTACCCTCCAGAGTTGTTGTAAAAATTAAATGAGATAGTACAAGCAAACTGGTTAGAACAGTTCCAGTAGATCACTGAAAAATAAATACTAGAGTTTAATATTCAACAAGTCTTGATTAAGTATGGCCAGGCTCTGGTGGATACTGGGGCATGGCATGAGTGAAGATGAAAGATCCAAACCCACCTTTGCTCTGTAACTCTCAGGTCTTGGGTGCTGGGATATCTGGTTGGCATAGGTCCAGCTTAGTGGATGAAAACACTTAAGGGGTGAAGACATCCTGCCCGGGAAAGATGCTAGACACCCCCACACCCCAGACGTATGCCCCATCACTTTCTTTCCTGCTCAGGGCTTCAGGATGTATCTACCCATCTGTCTATGGCTTCTGCTAGGCCCATCTCTCCCTTCCCAGGCAATTGCCAAGTTGAACAGAGTTTCCTGCCTGCCCTTGCCCCATCTCTGTTTTCAAAAGTGTTTTTCTGCTTAGTAGCAGTTGGAAGGACACACTTCCAGGGTCGTGAAAACCTTCACATGCCCTTCACCCCTGCCAAGGTTCAGACGGAAAGACACTGATGTGTGTCAAGTGACAGTGCTCTTGCTTTATGTGAAGCACCAAAGCACAAGCTCATGAACATAGTTCCTGCCCATGACTCCTTCTCTGAATGAGTCAAGGACATCTCTGGCACTCACCTGAGAAATTTCAATTCAGTGGGTCTGCAGTGAGGCCCAGGCAGGAGTATTTCTCTAACGGTCCCTGGTGGTTCCAGTAGGATCCAAGGGACACCCATCTCCCTGGCACTGCTGGCTACCAGAGCCCATGAGCACTGCTGGTCATCTGGCTGGAGTGTGAAGGCCCAGTGGGGGAAGGGGGAGGCAGATTGCAGCCATACGGGCTCCCTCCTACCCAGGGAGAGGAGACAGCAAGAAAGATGGCAGGACCCCTCATGGGGAAGGTGAGGTGGGTGTGAGGGGACAAAAGAGGGCAAAATCCCATAGCTAATAGGGAGGGTAGAGAATTCCTTTGGTTACAGGGCTGACCTAGGCTGATCCCAAGATCCCAGGTGACCTCAGGCCTCTCAGGAGAGCCTGTAAATCAGTTCACATAAGTCAGAGACTGCCTGGGTATTGCAAACTGCTTTAGACTAGCTTTAAGTCAAAAGCTCTGCACTACCCCCCCCCCATTTTTAAGTCACAGGACCCCAGTCCTACTAGCAGATCCCAGGGGATACGAGTTACTGCTGAAGAACGAGCTCCGTGCCCTGGCCTCTCCACTTGTTGGATGTGCAGCTGCCCTCTGTGAACTTCTGATGTTACTCTGCCCTGGGGACAGCCGTGGGGCCCACGTCTCCCAGCAGGTGTGCCAGAGGGGCGGCAGGAGTCTGGAAAAGACAGAGCTTTGTACAGGGCCCCTTTTTTGGACCTCAAAGCTGATCTAAGCTACATTATTATGAAAAGTTATTAACTGATATTCAGTTACAAGATCATGGGCTGAACAAAGAATGAGGCCCAGTGCAGCCGAAAACCATATGGTCTGGGAGGCTGCACACACCTGCAAGAGAACAGGCAGGCCTGGTTAGAAACCGTCATCAATTCTAGGACAGCCATAAAGTTTGGACTTGCTTCATGGCACTTTCTAATTAGCTGCACAGTGAGTTTTCTCCACTTCCCTATAAAGGCCGGTGCCCCCTTCCTCCACCCCTGTCCATCTCCCATGACCCAAGACATCAGCGGAGAAAGTTCCCAACCCAGCCTCCCAGCCCTCCGTCAGACCAAGGAAGACATTGATATAAACAGGAAAATAGCACTTTGCTCTGGATCCAAAACAAAAATAGAGAAGAAACTCTTCTTAGGAAGTCGTCATGAGGAAATAATCCCAAAGGGAAAAGAACAGTGCTTTCATATAACAGCAAGAAGCTGGAAGCTGTTCATATTGATGAAGTGTAGGAAAATGGTGAAATCCATTACTTTTATTTGTCCAATAGAATGGTGAACAAAAGGATAAATATACATGCTATGTGATGATCTGGCAAAAGGCTTACCGTATCATGTTCAGTAAACAAAAGAAAGTAGATGCAAAAATGTATCTCTGCAGGACGCCTGGGTGACTAGTCGGTTGAGCATCCAACTTTGGCTCCAGTCATGATCTCGCGGTTTGCGGGTTCGAGCCCTGCATAGGGCTCTGTGCTGACAGCTCAGAGCCTAGAGCCTGGTCCAGATTCTGTGTCTCCTTCTCTCTCTGCCCTCCTCCACCTGTACTCTGTCTCTCTCCCTCTCTCAAAAAAAAAAAAAAAAAAAATTAAAAACATTTTTTAATGTATCTCTGCTATAAATATGCCAGTGAAGTTACATATGCACATGACTCTGGTGAGTAGGCTGACGAAAACCCGGACGCAGCGGCAGTTGATAGTGGTGGTGGGGTTGTGGATGGCCTTTCTTGCCTTTTGCTCAGACTTTTGTCAAATTTTTGTAATGTGTGTGTCATGCACACTTGAACATAAAACAAAAAGGAAAAGAAGGGATGAATTTTATTTTGAAAAGTGGGGGAAGGGGCAGAAGAGAAAAGCAGTGTGGTGCCGACGCCAAACCTACACCAAAATTTCCCAGAGTGCAGCCACACGAAGTGACTTGTGCAAAGAAGAATTCATTTTCACCGCTACTCATCCCCATTAGAAAGAAGAAAAATGAACTGCATCTTGGAAAGGAGCAGAGGTTTTCACAGGCTTCTGCTCTGCAGTTGAGACACTGAAGTCACTCACTGGTTGGCAGTTACCAGGGTGAGGCCCTGCCTGGGTTTACCCCATGGAACCTACCCGATGTGAGCTTGTCAGGAAGATAAAGGTCCAGCAGGCGCGAAGCAAGGCCCCAGTGCCTGGGTAGATGAATGTGCCCCAGCAGCTGTAGGCGGGTGCAGGGTAAAGAGTTTCCAGAAACAGCTCTCGGCCATCTCCCGGTCTGGAGCCCCTGCTCTGGGGTCACCTCCCCAGTGCTCTACCAGAAGGTTTGGCCACTGGCCACCTGGCTACTGGAATGGCAAAGCTGGCCATGACTGGGCCGCAGCCCACACTATGTATGCCTTGCTAAAAGAATTACCTTATAGGCACTCAGAATTGTGCTCTTGGTCAATTCGAATGTACATTTCCACTGTGTTTGCGTTCATACACATGCAGGGTTAGGGGCCAGTCGTTTCTGTGAAACTTGAGAATTGAATACATTTGTCCTATATTTAAAATTCAAGAGATGCTTCACAGTGGGGAAACTCATCCCGGGGCAAGGTTTTCATTCTTGATCACTCTGGGGGTGAGAGTGGGATGAGGAAGGAAGTGATTATGCATTCGGAGGAGGAGGAGAGTGTGTGGAAGGGACAGGGAAGAGTCTCCCCCCCCACCCTGCTCCCCGACCCCACTCCCCACCGTGTGCTTCGGAGGATGAGACAAGCTTACAAAACATCTCATCTTCTAGTCCCAGAAGGGAGGCGACTGCACTGCATCTTTCCAGTTAAGGGAAACACATCAGTGTTCAAGAAACAGCCTGGAATAATCAGGGTTATAATTCCTGGCTGCATCAAACGGAAAGGAGGGAACAGAAAGAGGCACACAAAAGTAATTAGGCAATTGGGGAACGCGGAGTCACAAGTGAGTCGCAGATAAATGCAACGTCAGTGTTTTCTGGGCCCCGCAGCGTGGAACACAGCTTTGATACCTGAGAAGCATCCAGACCTTGCCCTTCTGCAGGATCAACTCAAAGCTTGTCAAATACACCTGTGATTCCCACACAGTTCTTTTCAGGAGGATGTGCTTATGGCCTCCTTGCAGCCTCTTGCACCTTGGAACTGCCATTTGCATGTTCTCTTTTGAGGGATTGGCCTCTTGGTGCTCAGGGGCTCCGCAGAGATGGTGAAAATAGTTTTACCATTTGCTGCATCCCGGTCACTCAAGGGTGATATTAAATCTAAGGGCAGTGAATGCGCCCTGGAGAAAGGAATCTGAGAGATAAAAGTCTTTTTAAGCCCTACGAGATTCTCTGCTTTCAGGCATTTTGATGTTTTAAAAACATCTCCCTTGCCCTCCTGTCATGGTGTTTATCTCTGTGCTTCAGCAGGCAGATGGAAGATGTGATCTGTATGGGGATTTCCACCGGAAGCAAGTCCCGCATTCCCAGAATGTATTGTCTCTCGGGCCCTTTGGTCCAATCTTCCCAAACTCTTGCATCTTGCGACAGAACATCACGGAAAAGAAAAAGAAGAAGAAAACTAGGGGAAAAAAACAAAAGATTTTATTAATTTATCCTTTCTCAAATGGAAACTAAGTCCTACGCTTAGCAAAGTTAAGCCGTACACGAAAGAAGCAGAGGACAGTTTCAGAGCGTGTTGGCATCCGGAATATATGCCTACCACTTAGCTGAAACGCCCTGCCCCTGTTTCCAAACATCCAATTCCCACCTACTCCAACGCCAGTGCTCCATCCTCCACCGAGCTTTCCCTGATCTTCCAGTCCCGTGGGTATGAGACGGGTCACAGTGTCCTAAGGAAGAGAACACTCTCCGAAGCCGGACATACTGTATTCACCTCTCAACAACACCACTTGGCTTCTGTACAACCCTGGGCTACTTATCCTCGGACTCCACTGGCTTCTTATTGAAGACCCCCCCAAGGAATATTCAATGCATAAGGCTTTTGCCTTGTTCTATAAGGGTTGAGATGCACCCTTGGAGCCCTAGAAAAGCCCTCAGTCAGAAAAAAGCCGAACAGAGCGGAAGGTCTACGTGCTTGAGGACGGAGCTATGCGTCTCAGCTGCTGGGGAACTCGAGGGGGGAATCTTCACAGCATCTGCTGCAGAAAGTAGCATGTTGTCTGAGGCTGTTGGGCCATCCTCATAGGTCCTTGCTCGATTGCAAATTGAAAAAAAATAAATGCAACAAAACCAAATGCCAAGGTAGTAGGAAAGAAAGGGTTAACAGAGAGAGATGCAGTTAGATTCGGTTAACCAGAGAAAATAGAGAGCACTCGTTTTTCACTTAATTGTAATATTGCTGACATAAAGAAAAGGCAAGGAGAAAATTAACTGCAATCTGCAAGTGAACTGTGTAGAACACTGTTGCTTGAAATGTTATGATCTGAAATGTCTGTGACAATAAATCCAGAGAGTCATGGTATGAAGATCTCACCTACAGATTTTCCTTGCTCCGATCTGGAGTTTCTACCCACACTCCAGCGGTGGATGTCCAACAGCTAGCCACCTCCATGACGCTCAGGCCTGCGGAATGACTCACGAAGCCAAACAGAAGGCACGAGTGTATTTACAATCTAAAGGAGGTTTGAGGCCTCTGAGGTTGAAAGACTCCGTGTAATTACTAATTGTCATCATAATACAAATATGTCTGGGGAGACAAGTCCAAGGGAAAAGTGAGTTTTCACCAAGGACCGAGCCCTCGCCTTCATTGATCAAACACACATTTCAGATTTCCTGGCCTGGCATGTTCACACCCCAGCATGTGCACGCCATCTGGAGCACATGGTCAGTGGAGGCAGACTGGCTACAGAGCTGCTGGGGAAAGAGCCCCGAATGCTAGGCATGCTTTCATCCACAGCTGTGTGGCCTTGAACAAGTTGCTGAGGTTCTCTGAGCACGTTTTCTCCAAATTGTGAAAGGCCTTTAATTTAAAGAGTGTGAAAGGGAAGTGTCATAGTCTTAATAAAGAGTTGAAACAAGAGAATTATATCTGATCCTAGTTGCCTAACTTAGGATGCCCACTTTGCTCACTGCCCTGACCCTTCCATCTCGTCTTCAGACGAGTATATTTGAAAAATGTTGGGACGGAATTCTTCATATATCTCACCTTTAGCTCCATATTGGACCTAAAAAGTGATTAAACCCCCTTTTTGTTCTTATTTCTATCATCACTGCCATCATCTACTACGAGAGCATGCTTATTGAACGCCTATAGTGTGCAAAGCATTGTGCTAAGTGGTCGGCAGAGTTGCAAGGGCCCGTACCCGTGGTTCTCAAGAGAATTTTATTGAAAGATAAAAATCTTGGAGCACGTGGGTGGCTCAGTCGATTGGGCGAGATCAAGCCCTGCGTCGGGCTCCATGCTGAGCATGGAGCTTGCTTGGAATTCTTTCTCTCTCTCTCTCTTTCTCTCTCTCTCTCCCTCCCCCCCTCTGCCCCTCCCCCACTCCCATACTTATATTTGTTCACTCTCTTTCAAAATAAGTAAGATTTTTAAAAAGGGAAAAATGTTACATGTATATAGAGGCATAACAACATGAGGCAGCCTGTCCCAGGGACCAGATGAGTGGCTTTGTATATAAAGCAACCTTTATATACATGTACATACATCTCTGGATATAAAGCACCACCCTGTGCTTTGAACCCCATTTTCTTCTGCATTCCCCGGAACCATACCCCACCAACCACCCTTTATCTTTCTAGTATATACAACCAGCTCCTCTCACTGGCTATTTGCCCCCAGTTCTTTAAAAGGCTCAAGTAATTCCCATCTAGAAGAAAATCCTTACTGACCTCTTTTGCGCCTCAAACCACCACTGTTTGCGGGCAAACATCTCAAAAGTGTTGCCCCTGCACTCCTCTTTCCTTCTCACTCATCAGCCCCTTCCAGCCTGACTGTCATCCTGACACAGTTGCCATTCGGGGTTACCCTGCTCTGAAATCCGGGCAACATTTTGTAGTACTGGCCCTTTTTGACTTCTCAGGTGCTTTTGACATCCTGACTCACTTCCTCCTTTCTTAAATAATCTTTTATTAGCATAGAATATAAAGTAGAAAAGTATAAAAGCCCTATAGGTTTGTAAATGTTTCCAAAGAGGATGCACCCTTATAACCTCATTTGGATGAACAAGACATCACCAGTACCCCCAGAAGACGTCCACCTCGGTGCCCCCTTCCAGTCACTACCCCTGCTGAGAAGTAACCACTAGTAGTGGATACCGTGGGGGTGATACCCAGAACCCCTCCAGATATGAAGCATTCATTCCCCCCAGCTACTGGGAGTCTTGGCCAAATACTCTCAGCTTAGTCTCCCTCTAAGACTTCCTCCGAATGAAGGGAGGCTTACCCACATTCATGCACCCTGCTGAGGGCGTCTTAGGTCCAGTGACTGGGGGCTATGAGAACGTGGAGACCTGACCCCTCATCTCAATTCAAAACAACTCTGATGCGCACAGCAGTTTGAGAGGTCCCCTTTAGGTTAACTGAGCACTTTATCACCAATCACCTCTGCCCTATCTGCTTTCCTTCATTCCCTCCCAGGTGCTGACCCCAGAGCACTCCCCACGAAACTTCTCCACACACATCTCTGCTTCCTGGGCAATCCAAACTATGATACCGCTAACCTAACATCGTAGATTGTTCCATTCGATTTTGAACTTCATAAAAAATGACATCATGGACTCTTTTGTGTCCAGTTGTTTTGTTCGCCATTGTGTATATGGGGTTTATACATGTTTATACATGCCATTGTATATAACAGTACTTTGCTCTTTTTTAATGTGGTACAGTATTCTTTCAATGTACCATGGTATATTTACATTTTTACTGTTGATGACATTTGAGGTCTAGGTCTTGTCTGATTTTTGGTTCTTATGAATAATAATTTACAGCTGCAATGAACATTTGCAGCACATGACTTTTGGTGCACACATGTAAGAATTTCTCTTGCGTATATACCTAGGGGTGTAATTTCTGTTTTTTAAAGTGTATTTACATTCGATTCTAGTAGATATTGCTAAGGGGCGCACAAAGTTATTTGTACTAATTTAGTCTCTAATTAGCAAAACAGGAGGGTTCCGTTTGAATTCACCATCTAGACCTTCACAAAAACAAAAAAAAAACTTTGCTGAATCTCTGATCTAAGCCAAAGAATGAGAAAAGCAGGAAACAAACAAAAAGTCCTAAGACAGAAAAGTACCTGATATGTCTTCAAGGACCAGTAAGAACACCTGTTTGGGTAGTGGAGCCTGAGTAGAAAAATACGGTTTCTATCATAGATTGGCAAACTTTTTCTGAAATGGGTCAGAGAGTAATTTTAATCTTTGTAGTCTGATAGTCTCCACTGCAACTATTCCATGCTGCCATTGTAGCTCAAAAGCATCCACAGACCAAGAGTAAAAAATAAGAGTAGATATATGCCAATAAAACTTTATTTTAGAACACTGAACTCTCAATTTTATGTCATTTTCATGTTGTCCCAAAATATTTTCTTTTGATTTTGTCCCTCCATTAAAAATCATTTAAAAAAAACCCATTCTTACCTCATGAGATAAACAATAACAGGTAGTGAGTGAATATGACCCAAGGGGCCATAATTGATACCTTTTGTAGATTGTAGAGACCCAAATAAAAAACCTGAACCAATCATTTGGTAAGCAACATATTTAGGATTTGGGGAGAAGGGTATGATGCATACAAATTAGTGTTGTAGGAAAACTGAGGTGAGATCAGCACTTAGGATGGACTGGAAGGGAAGAGATTGGAGGGAGGCAGCCAATCGGGAAGTGGCCAAGATGGGTCTTATAAGGACCAGTGAGAGTCTGTAACGTGATGGCTATCTGCAAGAAGATATTAGGAGGAAGTAAGAAAATAATTTGATGACTGGTGAGAGAGAGAGAGAGAAACTGTGTCTGACGCCAGGGTTTTGAGCATGGGAGAGAGGAAGAATGAGGCTGATGATAAATTGGGAGTCGGTAGGGCTAGGTATTTAGGGCATAGGCTCTGACCCAAAATGCTTGAGCCCAAACCTCGCTTCCCAACCCACTAACTAGCTGTAATGTCTGTTTTCTTTTCTGTAAAATGGGATTCATAATAGTACCTTCTTCATGCACTTGTTAAGAGGATGAAATGAATTAGTACATATGAAGTATTCAGAACAGTGTCTAGCACATAACATGTACTCAACAGGTGCTGGCTTTTATTATTAATCATATAGTCTCATTTAAAAATCACAAAATAAGGGGCACCTGGGTGGCTCAGTCCGGTAAGTGTTGGACTCTTGGTTTTGGTCAGGTTATGCTCTCAAGGTTCATAGGTTCCAAACCCTGCATTGGACTCTGCAGAGCCTTCTTGGGATGCTCTCTCTTTCTCTCTCTCTCTCTCTCTCTCTCTGCCCCTTCCCTGCTGTCTCTCTCTTTCACTGTCTCTGAAAATAAATAAATAAACTTTTTAAAAAAACACAAAATAAAATAAAGGCTTTAAAGATACAGGCACCTGGGTGACTCAGTTGGTTAAATGTCTGACTCTTGAATTTCGATTAGGTCATGCCCCCAGGGTTGTGGGATCAAGTGCTCAGTTGGGTGCTCCTAGCTGGGCGTGAAGCCTGCTAGGGATTCCCTCTCTCTCTTTTTCCCTCTGCCCCTCCCCCACTCATGCATGCTCTTGCCCGCGCTCTCTCTCTCTCTCAAATTAAAAAACAATGTTTTAGAGGTGCCTGGATGGCTCAGTTGTTCAAGCATCTGACTCTTGGTTTTGGCTCAGGTCATGATCTCATGGTTTCCTGAGTTCGAGCCCTGAGTTTGGCTCTGTGTTGGCAGCTCAGAGCTTGCTTGGGATTCTCTATCTCTCCCTCTCTCTCTGCCCCTCTTCCACTCATGCTGTCTCTATGTCTCCCAAATAAATAAATAAATAATTAAAAAATATTTTAAAGATAGGAAGCAAATTTAAGGGAAAAGATGATATTTGGACTTAGATGGGTGAGCTTATTTCACCTTCAGCAGCAGACAGACCCATCACTGAGAGTGCAAGCTGAGACAGGCCAAGGAAAGGGCTAAGATGTGGATGAGTTGTTCAAAGAGAGCAACTTGATTCTGTGGGGGCATGTGAGAATGCTGGGAGGTCAAGGATATAGGTGTATAAACAGCATGATGGTCAAAACCTCAAGGTCTGCATAAAACTCTTCTCTAGCTATGAACCTATGGGTGGGTGACTTAAGCTTCTGGTACCTTAGTTTTCCCATCTGTAGAATGGGTATAATCATAGTACCTGTTACATGGTGTGGTTGTAAAGATTAAAAAGGTAATTGCGAGGCACACACAAACCCTGCCACAAAATTAGTATTCTCTAAATGTTAGCCTTGATTATTCTGACTACATTTATGGGAACTGGAGAACAGAAAAGCACCAGGAAAGGAAGGCCCAAAAAGTAGAAAAGAATTCGCCCGTTGAGATAGTCCTTACCAAACCTCTTTATCTCTTTGTGTACTATGCTGCATCAGGATGAAGAAGAATGAGTCTCTGAGAAAAACTTGATCAACTCCTTTAAGATAAATGGGCAAAATCCCAGGCTCTCCATTTAAATGCTGTTGACCTAAATCTGGAGAAGGACAATGTCTTTAGGACAGCCCCTGGTGCTTTTCAAGTGGCACTGATTGGGCTGGCTGGAAAATCCTCTGCCTTACATAAATCTCCTCCTTAGTGAGGCTTGCATAAACCCCCCAAATTGCTCCTTTTCACTTGAGGGGGAGGTGCAGCTCCCTCATCATTTCTGAGAAAGTATCAGCTCCGCCCCCAGCTCTCACATTTAACTCCCTATCACATCAATCAGGATCTTACACTACAAAGTTGCTCATCTACTAATCCACACTGAGTGAGGCTTATTTCTTTTTAAGCTTCTCAATTTGCTGTTTGGAAAATTACTTTGGGTGGAGGCAATTAGTGTTGCAGATTTTTGAGGAGAAAATTGCAGCCTAGCCCACTCTGGCTACATGGGCCATGGATTTATTTCCTCACTACTCCATTCCATCCTTCTCTTTGCTTTCTTCTTTAGCCTCTATTTAAGCAATCTCATCCCTGTAAAATTCCAAGATGATATCCTGGAAATCATATTTAAAATTCATCGAAGGAACAGTTGGCAAAGGAGAAGAGCTTGGGTAGGAAGAATATAGGTGACAATCTTCCCAGATAGGATTGGCTACAGGAAGGTTTTCCTGGTCCTTGCTGACTGGCATATGGGTTTTCCACGTTTGTGTATGTATGTGTTGGAGTGGGATTTGGGGGGCGGTGCCTGGGCACAGAGTTGACTTAGAAAACCTTCTCTTAAGATTTTCTTAGTAATCCCAGCCTCTCAAATCTCCTCTTGGTCATTTCTGGAAAAGTCATGGTAGAAATCTCTACTGGGCCAGCCAAGTAAAAATCACCATAGGGACACAGTCGATCTTCATTTGGACTCTACCAGGAAGTAACTGTAGAATCATTAGCTCCCCCCTCTGCACTTGTGGAGGTAACAGGACTAGCCAGCCTCTGCCTCTGACCACCACAGCCCCAGACACACCATGGCGATTTTGTTGACTGTCCACGGGCACACCGGTGAAACTGCTTGGAGGAATTACTGTTGTTGTGCCTGAATACCTAGCAGAGCAGAATGGAGTTTCAGCTGTTGTGGCTCAGGTCACTTCTTGGATGTTTTCAGACCCCGATTCTGTAGTTCCTGGCTCTCCTGCTTCGTAGGAGACAATTCTCCACTGGAGACATGTTCACCCCAGACGCTTGGTAGATTCTCTGATGGCTCCTTTACCTCTGAAGGACATGGGATGTAAGTCTTTGAATGTCAAATCATCTTTGCCTTTCTCAGGTGGAAGGCCCAGGGCCTACTAGAGCTGCAGGGGAAGTAAGCGGGTCCAGAAGGCACAATGGTAGCAGGTTTTGTGACCACTCTAGGTAGCCCCACAGCAAGTCTGTCCTCCAATTGACCCTATAATGTGATCTCAGTGAGGCACATTCCTTCTTACTTCCCACAACCCTTCGCCCTTTCCCCTGAGACTTGTTTCTTTTTTTTTAATGTTTTATTTATTTCTGAGAGAGAGAGAGAGAGAGAGAGAGAAAGACAGCGTGAGCAGGGGAGGGTCAAAGAGAGAGGGAGACACAGAATCTGAAACAGGCTGTCAGCACAGAGCCCGACAGGGGGCTTGACAGGGGGCTTGAACCCATGAACTGTGAGATCATAACCAGCGTCGAAGTCGGAACTTAACCGACTGAGCCACCCACTCAACAGCGAGACTTGTCTCTGAGAGCTTAATTTTTGGTACCTGGCTCTTGGGAATGTGAAAAATCATGTCTTATAGCCCTCGACCTGTCTTTTAGAACAGAAAGATAATCTGGATCAAAAGTAGAGATTTCTTTTCTTTCCTTTTTTTCCTTTTTTAATTTGAGAGAGAGAGAGAGAGAGCATAAGCAAGTGGGATAGGGACAGAGAGAGGAAAAGAGAGAATCCCAAGCAGTCTTCACAGTCAGCATGGATGGAGTCCGACTCGGGCCTGATCCCATAACCCTGAGATCATGACCTGAGCCAAAATCAAGAGCCAAACACTCACCTGACTGAGCCACCCAGGTGCCCTGACATTTATTTTCTTAGGAGTACAGTATTTATTGTGGTACCTGGCTGGCTCTGTCAGTAAGCCACGCAATTCTTGATCTCTGAGTTGTGAGATTGAGCCCCATGTTGGGTGCAGAGGTTACTTAAAATTTAGAAAAAAAAAGAGTATAGTATTTACTAAAAGAAAGAGAATAAATGTGTCATCTGTCTTTATCTCCAGGTATGTGAAGATTGTATTGTAATCAACAAGGAGCATAGCCTCAGTGAGTGAAACAACATTTTCTCCCCTGGTAGATTATTCTGTTTCTGGAAATCAGTGGGAGCATTACACTAACAGGGCCTCGGTCTGGATTCTATAATACTTGGACTGGTTTACTCAGTTGAATCCTTCAGTGGTACAATTAAGTCTTCCCCACAGACCCACTCGCCACCAACATTCCTGCTCATAAAGCTGATGCTGCTTTGTCCGAGGTACAGCAGATTTGCTTTCATTTTCATTTGAGTTTGAAGTAGGAGGTTGCAAGGGTGTGAGGTCTGGACTCTAAGAGTAGGTATAAGTTATAATTATATTTCTTCATGTTATGCCTTTGATTATGCCTTGATTTGATGGATTGCACACCCCCTACTGAGCACGCCAGGATCCTTTTCACAAAACTAAATACACATATTTTCATTAACCTTCCCAGTCACTTCCCAGAAATACCTTTTGGAAGTCTCAGCATTCCATGACAGCCTCTCTTGCTAAAATCTTACCCCAAAGCCACAAAATTACTATTAAGAAATAGTTTCTAGAAACCTTGCGACACTTCTCTTCCAACACAGAATCTTTGGGTCCACTGATATGGCCATGTTGATCAAGATGATCATTTACTTTATTCAGATACCAGGATGGACTGATGATCACCTCTCTGGAGTAATTTTTCCTTTGACCGAATAGATGAATACAGAACCAGAAATTTATTGGAGCTTCTATAAGCGATGACCTCAGGGTCATGGTATCTGGGTCCAGCAACCACTTCCTTGTTACACGACCACAGATAAAATCAGTTCCTGTCTACGTTTTCCTGACTATAAAATATAAGTAGACAATTCCACTTGCACCCAAATATGGCCAATCAATATTGAGAACTGGTAGGCTGGTGTAACTGTTTTTAAGAAACACTCAATAATGTGAATAATGCTTATTATTTTTAGCATTCATTTGCCTTGAGTTGGTAGGCATGGAAAATTTTGTTTCAGGGGCTGAAAGTGAAGGAAGAACATGGAGAGGGGTTGGACATTTTTCTGAGTTTTTCAATGCCCTCGATCCGGAGAGAGCATGGGGAGACTGTGGTCCCACAGAGGAGGGCCTCTTATCTGTTCCTCACCGTATTCCTAGGCCACGGTTGGGTTCCCCGAGGCGTGTGATCAGAAGAGCAAGTTAAAGAGCTGCAGAAAATAATAAATCAACATTGTCTTCAATATTTTAAACGACTAATACCAAGTGTTGTCTAGGGAGTGGAGCTACTGGAATCCTCATACACGGCTCTTGGGAATGCAAAATGATAGACTCACCTTGAAAAACAGTTTGGCAGTTTCTGATACATGTACATATAATGCAATCCTTTTCCTTGATGTTACGTTTCTGATACATGTACATATAATGCAATCCTTTTCCTTGATGTTTACCCAAAGGAAATGAAAACATATATCTGCACAAAGGCTTGTGACAATTTCCAATGTAAGAAGGGTATCTTATTAATATGTGTTTTGCTGTTTTTTAAATGCTAGAATTTTTCTGTAAGTAATTTTAATATTTTGAGTAACTCTGAATTCTTTACGGTTTTTTTTCTCCCTTTCACATCTTCTTTGAAACTTAGAATATATAAGATGGAACTCTTCGATCAGTGTTATTGTGGACTATTAAAAAGTATTATAATTCTTGATGAATTAGAAAAGAGACTTCAGACTCCAAATTGATACATGGTATTGCTAGGTAACACACCCTCCCACCAGTACCCTGAGAAAGTTCTAGGCTTTTAGATAATGTGAGTGTGTTGTCATCTCTGAAACCTCTCAAGTCTTAATAGGTCAATTATGATTCTCACTTTCTTTGATTTTTCTTTCAGATTACATTTACGTGTAGGCTGTCTTTACACGTCTAAATATTTAACCACATCAATAGAGTCTTTTTTTTTTTTTCTGGAATGTTGGATTCTCTGTAGCTACCCATCTTGACCCCTGACATCTTTATATGCAGAGAACACTGGTCAAATCAGCAATCATTACTCTTTGGCTTAAGAAGAGGTCAGACAGGACAATGAGCTGAAAGTCAAGGTAACAAAAGAACTGAAGGCTGTAGTAGGTCCTCTTCACAAGTGAGTGAACTTGATTCTTGCTTATTAGGATGTGAGGAATCTGGGGCTATTTCAGGAATGTCAGCAATTTTGCCCTAAAGCAACTTTGATCTTGTTCTCCTCCCCAAGGTTGGTCATCAAGTGGAAACATGGAGACCAGGGCTGCCTGTTAACAGAGAGCCACTACTCACTGCTTACATACGTCTCCTTCTATTGTTCTCTTTCCCTGGAAGAAAAAACACCCACCTCCCAAACCCCCTCAGAAATGCTCCAAGACTGTTTACTCCAGCTGATGCCCTCACTAAGAGGAATGCCTTAGAAACGAGTTAAAAAAAAAAACAAAAAAAACCCAGGAGGAAAAGGAGGGTCTCCAGCCACAACCTCCTCAAGTAATCATTCCCTTCTGTTTCCCCAGTTCATGTTCAAATCCCAACAGAGGTGGAGTTTCCTGGGGCTTCAAGGAAATTTCCTAAAAAGGGAAAAGGGGGAAATTATGTATAATTTCTATTGTAACTAGTCACAAAAGAGTAGTTCTGTTTCCCACCCTTTCTTTGCTTTTAAGCTTTTAACTTTTAATAGTGGCAGTTAGTATGAATTAGCCACAACAATGACAGTTTATGCCTCATTCTTCTGGAAACAACTAGTTTATGAATGGTCAGGCCTACTTTACCTCCTAGGGAAGTCTGTGGGAGTTCTCTGGGTGAAGAAATCCTCCCAAATTCTCATGTTTCTACATAAGCAAGGATCAAAGCAAGAATCCCATTGTCTCTGTTTTAATTCTGTTTCTCAAACTATAAGCTGAGCAGGGTCCTCTTTTGTTCACATTCTCTCCCCATATGTCTGATGTTAAGGATTGGTCATCTACAAGGTTTAGAGATTTGCGTGTATTTTATTGTGTTTTCCAAAATTAAGAGGCCGAATTCCCCAAGAGCAATTACTAAGACTTGTTTAAGAGTCCCTCACCTTACGAAAAGAAATCGCCAGCACACTTGTTCAAACAAAATGTGTGCCAGTTTTCTTTACTTTACAATCTTATACAAATGTTTTACTCACACCAGGGGATTCTGAACATGTTTATGAACATTTTCCAAATGTCTTGAAGTTCAGAGTTGGGAGCCCAATAATGGTCAGTTGATGAGTTGTGGGGAGCCATTGTAGGGCATGAGAGAGAGCACTATGCCAGCTTCCTTCCTCTCTGCCACTCACCAGGTCTCTGTCTCTGCACGGTTCTCTGTTCCCTTTAGGAAGTGCTCCCAGGGCAATGTTGTCATCAGGGAAGTACCTTGAGAAGAAAGGAAACAGGGAGGGTGCTGAGCAAGATTTACTTATCTTTTGATGATTTAAAACATGTAATAGAATTCTGCAGCATTTTAGGCCCACTTCGTTGAAACTCAGAATCCCAGTTCTTAGGACAGATTGCGGAAGCACTCAGCATTACCTAGAAGTTAATTCATACACACATTGATAGAACTCAGCGTGGCATTCAGAATTGCAGCAGGCCCCCTGACAAATGATAAAGTGTGCTTACAAAACAAATACGTGTGGCAGTAATTACTCAATTTACAAAGCATTCATCTTTAGAATTCCTTTACGTGGCATTTAAAAGAGAAAGTAATTTATGTAAGTTCAAATTACGCCCATAGTTTTATGAACATACTTAGGATGCACACACTCTCCAGTTCCCTCCCTCCAATATAACCACACTCATACAGAGACACATATATGCATTATACTTAAACTTCCCTTCTAAGCAAGTAGAGTCATACAAATAAAATAAAGAAGGACCTTATTGCTCTTCTGTGATCATTCTGTCTCCCTTCTAGAACCAAAATATCACATACAAAGTCTTTGAGATCACCTAGTCCAATCTTCATTTGATAGACGAGAAACCAAGACCCATCGAAGTTAAGGGATTTGGCCAGAAGTCACAGAGTTCATCGACAGCAGCGCTGAGACTAGAACCCACACTATGAGCCCCACGTCAACAGCCTGTGCTCTTTCCACTAAGTTCTGTTCCCACACCAAGGCAGATACGTGCTTCTTCATTCAGAGACCTACAGAGAAGACAACTTTACACCCTGTCCAAGAAACTCGTTTTCCAGTTTGACTTGTGCCCACTCTCACTGAAGCCTTCCCCTGACCTAATCTAATCAGAATCGTCCATGTCATAAGAAAAAAGGTTGTGTCCTGATGGAGATGGGTTAAGGTGGTCACCATTTAGTGCAACACGCCCCTTCTACATAAAATGGTTAAAAACTAACCCTCTAGGTTGGTGTATGTGTGTGTTTTAAACAAGGCTGAATATTCTAAATTCCTTCAGCTTTGTCTCAAAACCCTATGTTTTATTTTTTTAATTGTCTTCATAGATTCCTCAGAACCCGTCCTACATTCTTAACATCCCTCTTGACTGGTGCAGTTTAGACTGAGATACAGGATTGTAAACAGGCCCTGCTTGGTGCTGACCTTTGGCGAAAGGTAGCACAGACTTAACGACAACTTCAGCTGTTTCATTTTACAAAATTTTAGTACTTTCCTTTGATTAGAAGAAAATTCCCACAAGATTAAATTATTTCTTCTTGGCAAATATGCTGAAGCAGTCATTTATTTGGAGGCTGTGAGCAAAAGCATGCCATTTTCATCATTATGACTATTGTTGCAACAAACTTTATTTTTAAACTACTTAATATATGGCTTCTTAGAGGCCCGATTTGTCTGTTCTTTGAGGTGGAAATATTTGTCACAATCTTGTTCTGCTGCCCAATAAATCAAAATGTTGAGCCTCTTGTAATAAAAATAGTTGCTTTGAAGTATAACCTTAAATGTCTAATTTCCTACCAGTAATAATGAGGCTTTATCCAGCCATTTTGGGGGACTGGGTTTTCTTTTTCCCTTCCCCCCCTCCCCTTTTGTTTTTCTAACATGTGGGCTGTCTAATGACAGGATTTTGTATTCCAGATGTTTTGGCGAGAGAAGCAGTAAGTGACGGGTACACATCTCAGACTTTCATACCACCCAAGTGGCTATTACGTCACTGGCCAGCATGAGCCTATCCAGACCATCTCTACCAGAGCCCCCCCCCCCTTTTATTTCATGTTGCTAACCCTTTAGTTATCAACAAAAAATAACAGAAATTCTTTTATGCAGCCATTATTACACAGACATCCAAAGAAGGGTCAAAGAATCTAAAACCACACAGAAGTTTAAACCCATGTGGTTTTAATAAGAAAAAAAAGGAAAGAGATGGTTTAATTAAGTAATAAGACTAGACTCCCTGGTGGTTAATAAGGTAATTTGCCACATGATTAAAGGTATATGCAAGTGGAATTTCTATGGTAACACTCTCACTCAAATGGATGCTTTTTGGAGACTGGGACTCTTAGTCTCTTGAATACGATGAGTCTTTTGAAGCAAGACAAAAGCAACAACAAAGAGTCACTTTTGAAATTCTTTCACCATTGTCCCAATTTTTTCAAAAAGACAGAAGCAACAGAGGACCCCATGGGACACCCCAATTCAGCAGCAGAGCCGGGTGCCCGCCTCTGTGTTCTCAGCACCAAGACCACGGAGGCACCGTGAGGTTCTCACGGGAACACAGACAAGGTCCTGCTCTGACCATTCCCTGGAAGACATGAGCAGATGCTGAGGGTCTGATAACCTGAGGTCTCCAGGACACTACTAGCTCGGCTTAAAAAAAGGCTTCCATTTATTTATTTACCATCTACCTTCCTGCTTCTGTATCTCTACTCTCCACATCACATCGGCCTGTCTCCATGGCTTCTTGAAGTCTGTTCCCTCCCTGGGGAATCACTTCTTAGCTTTGCTATAGATTCAGGCAATGTGGTTGATGCGGACCACCTGGAAGGCTGAACCTTGAAGGCTGTTCAGCTGCCGGCCATGGTGGGAACACTGCCCTCTCGCAGGTGCCTGCGTACTGAGAAGCTAAACTGTCCTTCCTGGATCCAGGCTCCTCAATGCTGCGATCCGTGTGATCCCCAAAGGAACTTGCTGCTCTGTATTGAATGAAGGCGCCATAATTCAAAATGCTCTCCAAATCCCAAGGTGCTGCATACACCTGTCAGATTACTGTCATTATCTTCTCTCTGCAGCACCTTCCAAGGGTCCCCAGGAGGCTTCTTGTCTTGGGGAAAGAAGGCCCCTGCCAGGTCTAATAGTCTATAATTCTTGATTCATTCATGTACTCATTCGCTTTTTTGACAAATATGTATTGAATCGAAGCTGCTACAGTGACTAGGAACGCAAAGCCCCTGCCCTCAGGTAGCTTACTTTCTAGGAGAATGACAGACAAGAAACAAGAAACCAATTAGAATCATGAGAAAGCCTAATAAATGTTTAGAGAAAATTAATAAGCTTGTGTAATAGACAGTCAATGAAATGGCAGCTGCTTTAGGCAGGGGGTCACAGAGGGCCACCCAGCTGTGGAGCATTCCAGCTGTGGTGCATGGTCTAAGAAAGAGTCAGCTGCACAAAGAGCTATGGGAAGCCTTCCAGGGAAGGGGTGAGGCCTTCCAGTGTGAAACAGCTTGGACGGTGGAGGAACTGAGAAGCAGCCAGTGTACCTAAGACCAAGTGAATGGCTGAGATAAAGTCAGAGAAATAGGCAGGAGCCAGGTCACACGGGACCCTGGAATCCGGGGTAATAAGTGCAAACTTTATGCCGAGTATGAGGGGAGCTAGTTGAGGTGCTGAGCAGCGGTGTGGCATGACCTGATGTACACAGACTATCACTCAGACTGATGTGCGGAGAATGGAGAAAGCGTGCAAGATGGAAGAAAGAGACCCGTAAGAGAATACTGAAGTACTTCAAACGCGGGCAGTGAAGGTGACTTGGATGCAGAAGATGGTAATGGATAAAGGAGTGGGGAAATGTGGATAGTCTGGAGGTCGACCCGAGAGGGATCACAGAGCGTCCAAGTGTACATGCTGCACACATTATCCACACAGATTAGATGATGGGCACAGTGGAAGAGAAAGGAGAAGAGGACATTCCAATAGGCTCTCTATCTTGTAACCTGTTCTCTAGGAAAACTGTGTCTGTGGGCCTCCCTGTCTTTTGATGTACAGGGAGAGGAGACATCTCTAAAGAAACCATGTCCTGACCACATATGGCTGGGTACATGAAAATCAATGTATTGATTCTCTTGAAAGGGCACAGGAAACCAACATGTGTTTTAGGCACAAAATCGTCTTGTCTCGGGCTGACCCACAGACACCTCAGTTTAATTAGTGTAGTCTGTACCCAGCGGGAACTGAATTCGGATATCTTAAAAGCACTTGGACTTTTCCTAGACACCCTAAAGTCAAATAGTTACAACAGAAGAAACATGAGAACTGTAGTCTTCTACTCATTCTCTCTCTCACTCAACTTTTTATTTTTGAAATAATCGCAGACTTACAGGAAATTGCAAAGATGTGACAGAGAGTTCGCATATACCCTTAACCTAATTACCTCAATGGTTACATCTTGTATAACTCTCATACAATATTGAAACCAGGAAGTCGACATTGACACACTGTATTTGTATAGTTCTATTCCATTTTATCACATGTATACATTTATGTAAGCACCAGCGCAATCAAGATACAGATTGCCACAAGGGCGCCTGGGTGGCTTAGTCGGTTTAGCGCCCGACTTTCGCTTAGGTCATGATCTTGCGGTTCATGGGTTCGAGCCCCGTGTCGGGCTCTGTGCTGACTGCCAGCTCAGAGCCTGGAACCTATTTCAGGGTCTGTATCTCCCTCTCTCTCTGACCCTCCCCTGATCACGCTGTCTCTCTCTCTCTCTCTCTCTTTCTCCTAGAAATAAATAAATAAAAATATTAAAAAAAAAAAAAGATACAGATTGCCACAAAGATCTCCTGGGAACAGTATCTTACCAGTTTGAGTGACATGTAGAAATCTTACCTCCTTTTACGATCCCTTGTTCCTCCTGCCACTGCCATGATTTACAAAATAATTGTCTCAAATATTTCATCTGCATACATTGAAATCCACATCAGACAATGGTATGCTTTTTGCTTTGACTGACAAATCTCATTTAGAAAACTTAAGAGAAGGAAAGTCCATTTTATTTATTCATATTTTTACTCTTTCTATGTTTCTCTCTTCCTTCCAGATGCTCCAAGATCCATTCCTTTTTGTGTCAAGAACTTCCTTTAGCCATGCGTTCATAGCAGGTCTGCTAGTAACATTCTTTTGGTTTTCCTTCAACCAAGAATGTCTTGACTTTTCTCTTCCTGAAGGATAAATTCATAGGATATAGAATTCACAGCTCTTTTCTTTCACCTCTTGAAAAATGTTGTGCTACTTCTTTTTGCCCCCTCCCCCACCCTGCCCCAGTTTCTGATGAGGAATGCGATGTCATTCAAACTGGTTTTCCTGTGTTGGTAAAGTGGTATGGCTCTCTCGTTGCTTTCAAGATGTTTGGTGTGTGTGTGTGTTTTCAGTTTATTAATTTTGAGAGAGACAGCGCAAGTGGGGGAGAGGCAAAGAGAGAGGGAGAGAGAGAAAAAAAGCTTGATGTGGAGCTTGAACCCACAAAGCTGTGAGATCATGACCTAACCTGAAACCAAGAGTTTGATGCTTAACTGACTGAGTGTTTTGGTATGAATTTCTTTGGATCTATCATGTTTGGGATTCTCTCAACTACTTGAAGGTGAATGTTTCTCATTTTCCCCCCAGGTTTGGGAAGTTTTCAGCCATTATTTCTCTGAGTACTTTTTTTCAATCTTCCCTCTTTCTTTTCTCTGAGACTCTGATGATGTGAATGTCAGATCCTTTGTTATAGTCCCATGGGTCCCTGAAAGATTCTGTTTATTTTACCTTTTTTAGTTTATATTTTCTCCTTTCCTCAGATTGGGTAATTCTTATTCTATCTTCAAGTTCATGGGTTTCTTCTCTGTCCTCTTCGTTCTGCTGTTGAGCACCAATACGTATTTTATTTTTTCATTATATTTCTGGCTTCTAAAAATTTTGCTTATTTCTTTTATTTTTTCTATGCTTTTTTTCATTATTTCAAGCACATTCATAATGGCTTGTCAAAGCATTTTTACAATGACTGCTTTAAAATCCTTGTCAGATAATTCCAACAGATGTGACATCTCAGTGTTGGTGTCTGTTTATATCTTCTCTTCTCTTTTACTCATTACTCCATTGTCAGAATGATTCAACCATCCCTTGGCCTAAGGACAAACATGTTTTCAAGTTTCCAGATTTTGGTCAGTGTTGTGTTTGTGTGTGTGTGTGTGTGTGTTGGCATACAACATAAGCATTTCACCGTGGTTAGGAGCATAGACTCTAGGGTCTGACAGACTCAGGTTTAAACTCAATTTAATCACTTACCAGTTCTGTGACCTTGGACAAGTTATTTAACTTTTGAGCCTCCATTGCCTCATCTATAATGGGATATGGATACATTCCTTACTTATAACTCTGTGGGGGAGAGTTGGGAAAAGAAGGAACAGGGTAAATAGATGATGTTTTTTTAATTAATGAAAACTGTTTCACAATATTTGGGAAGTAAGAACTTTTAAACAAAATTTATTATGAATAGGGCTCAGTCAGTTAATCGTCTTACTCTTGATTTTGGCTGGGGTTGTGATCTCACTATTTGTGAGTTTGAGCCCCACAGCAGGCTCTGTGCTGAGTGTGGAGCCTGCTTAGGATTCTCTCTCTCCCTCTCTCTCTGCCCCTCCCCTGCTAGTGTGCATGTTCCCTCTCTCTCTCTCTCAAAGTAAATAAATAAACTTAAAAAAATTATTATGAAAGATAACATATACACAGAAGAGCATATAAAACATAAATGAACATTTATAAAAAACAAAAGGGAAGACCCACAGTCAAAACATAGAATAGCCATCATCACAAAATAGTAGGTTGCCAGTATCTCAGAAGTTTAGCAGCTAGTTTTACCAAATAAAATTCTGGGGCACCTGGCTGGCTCAGTTGGTTAAGCATCCGACTCTTAGTTTCAGCTCAGGTCATGATCTCACGGTTCAGACTATGAGTCTGAGCTCCACATCAAGCTCTGTGCTGACCATGTGGAGCCTGCTTTTCTGCCCCTCCCCAACTCTCTCTCTCTCTCTCTCTCTCTCCTTCAAAACTAAATAAATAAAAATTTTTTTTAAATTAAAAAAAAATCAGGAACTGAATTTCAGATAAACAATGGATGATTTTTTTAAATGTAAGTTCGTCCCATGCAATGTTTGGGAAATACGTTTACTAAAATACTATTATTTATCTGGAAATCATGTGTAACTGGTGTCTTGTACTTTGTCTTGCAAGCCTATCCAGAAGGCAACTTCCTATCACGTCGCCTCCCTCCCATATGACTTTCCTCATAATTATTCCTGTTTTTCCTTATAGTTTTAACACCAATGTATTTTTCCAAAAGGTAGCATTTAGTTTTGCCTGTTTTGGAATGTCATTGTTTGTTACTGTTGTTGTTTTACTTTTTTCTGAATCATGTCAAATTCAGACTTCCTTCTACCTTCACCAAGCATAATGAGCAGTCCAGTATTTGCCATACTCCTAACCCTTTGACCTGGTAATCCAGGAATAATCAAGGAAATCCAGGGAAGAGACCTCAGGTTAATCAGTTTACTGAAATCACCTTTGAAGAGGCTTTTTGCCAGACTCATACAGCCTTGTCAAAGGCAGATGGCCCTGCTGGGTGCTGTACTCCCTTCGTGCCTAGCTGGCCTTGGGGACTAATTGCTTTTGAATTCTACCAACCTTGAGCCCTTTCCTTCCAAGCTCCAGCAGTTTATAGAGTGCTGGGAACAAATGGGCTCATATTTTGACACTCTTGGAATGTACCAACCACCCCTATTCCTTGTCCTGAATCCTGGAAACCTAAACTCTCCTCTCCCTTGAGGCCTTCTTTCTCAACCTTCAGAAAGAAAGAAGCACATCTTCCTACCCTTTGGTTTCACAAGGAGATTTAGTAGCTGTAGGGGAGAAGTGCTGGATGATTTATGAAGCCAATGGCCCATCACCAACAAAGAGCTGGTTTATCTTTCCTAAGGGAAAGAAAACTCAGCCTTTAGGAAAAGCAGTAGGAGCCTCCCATCCCCCAGGAATGAAGAGCTTGCTTCTTCTGAGCAGCAGAAATAAATAATGTACTCATATTTGCATATCCTGCTACATTAGGTTCTCAAAAATGTACATATAAAGCACCCATCTCAATGCCTGGAAAATGAGAGTCACTAAAAATATAGCTAGTATTACTTTCTGTATGATCTTTCCTTGTGCACCAGACCTTTCCCCGCAAGTTGCAGAAGCCCAGAGTATAGCTATCAAGACTCACCCATGAAAAAATACAGCATCCCCTCTATCATGAAGCCACTTGCTTTTTTATTCCATATGCAAACTAGTGAAAATTAACATGAGATTCATCCTGGAAAATAAAAACAAGTAATGACAGGACAGTGTGCAGCCTGAGGAGCAAGGATGTGGGAAGGAGAGAGAGAGAGGCTGTTGTGCCCTCCTCACCTTGACGGGTAGGGAGTTAATAGGTTGTCTACATGCCAACAAGGGTATCTGGTCTCTTTACCACCAGCTGGAAGACCCTTCTTCCCCAGCTGCCTCTTTGAGTCTCTGCCCAGCCAAGCCCCAGGAAATGGCTACAGAAACAGAATAGGGAAAAGAGCCTGCCTGGAAAGCCCCCAGGAAAAGCTTGCCCAGTCAGTATTTGTTGACCACCACATTGACTACAGTCAAGGGCAAATTAGTCCTCAAATGGCCCGGCTTGTATTTGATGAGGATCATGGTCATTAAGAAATAAGTCAGAGAGCTGGGGTATAGTCTCATCTTAACAAACAGCCTGTCATCCCACATCTGCAAAGGAAGAAATCTCCTTACAACTGTAAGGAAGAGCAAATCCTGCCCTAGATGTCTCTGTCTAGCAAAATTCAGAAGTGGAGTCAGTAGGGACTTTGGTCTAGCGAGGTATCTTGTGTTGTCATCAGACACCGGATTGTCAGGGAAGGGACCTGCCTCCAAACACCCATCTAAGCCAGTACCCTTCAGGTTTTCACATCACATCAATACTCATTTTAGGAGAAAGCAAGGGACATGAGGCCTCTCTACTCTGCCCAATGATTGTCCTGAACTGCAGCACACCAGACTGCAAGTCAAAAATACTTCTGGCTCCGTCAACTCTATGTGACTTATGTGTTGGGCTTGTAGGACCAAGACGGCTTTATGTATGCAGATCTCTAGCAAAACTTTTAGTCTGTGTAGGAAGGAGGTTTTCCATATATATTGAATTGGCCTTATAGACTATTCTATTTATTTATTAGCTATAACTAGTATGATTTCAGAGAGCTACTCAAGATTTTAGAGATACATCCTTTCTGGTTTCTTCTGCTATTGCTCTTGCCTGAAACTGGAGTTACACTTGCTCATATAGGAACCTAAAAACCTGTCTAAAGAATGCTACTGCTACACCAAGCAATGGGTACACAACAGAAAACATCATGGCCCAATCCTAACAGCATTAATGAGAAATGTCATTCTTGCCTGATAGATGGTAGGTGGCATTTAATTAAGGAACATTGGAGAATTTTCTCTCTGTAAAATTAGCCAAAGGGGAAGAACTTTGGGCCTGTATATCCACTCATTTTTGAGAAAAATGAGCCTTGCGGAGGCTGAAACCAAACACTCTCCATAGCCCTCCCACTGGTGCTGGAGGAGAGCTGGGGAAGGGCCCCACGTGATCTCACTACGCCCGCCTTGGGACTCAGGTTGTATAGCACTTGCCAGTTCAGAGTCCTCCATACCCATCATCTTCATATCCCTTAAGATCAGTGACAGTGCCCCATTTATACATGAGCAAGGAGACTTCGAGCAAGGTCATGTGACTATAGAACAAACAACTGTTAAGGTCAGGGGTCCACCTGCAATATGGGTCTTTTGATTCCACATTTTATGTTTCCTTTTTGTGTCTTTTTCTGATTATAAATGTATTAGTAGTTCACAGACAAATTTTGGAAAGTACAAAAAATATGAAGAAGAAGGGCAAAATCCACACTATTGCCATTCAGAAGCAGATACGACTTACATTTATTTTGCTGCATTGCTTCTACTTGTATTTACCTATGATCATTGTAGAAAATTTGCAAGGTACAAAAATGTCTGTAACCAAAATCCAAAACCACCCAGAGATAGAGGTACATTCCCTTTCCATCCTTTTTTCTAAGCATATTTTTAAAACATTATTATAGGCAATATAATATTCCTTTGTCTATATATTTTGATCTTCTAATGAAGATCAGACCAGCCGCACATGTCACCAAGTCTTCCCAAGGCCCTTCTAATGGTCTTGTTGACAGTATAAACCCAAAGAAGACTTGTGTATAACATAAGACCCCTCCTTTCTCCAAACTTCAGCATTATTTTGGAGACTTCCTAGCATACCTCATGTTTCTTCTAAAGTAATCTCTGTACACTTTTCTCTTAGTCCTTTTAATTGGCTTCCAGCATCTGAAAAATCACAGGAGGAATGTGCTCTGTTTCTCACCCTTCATGAGAATCCAAGCCCCCACTTGGCTCCTTCCGGTACTGTGTCCCAACCCAGAGCAATGCTCTAGGCAGATATAAAGGGATGCTGTTCTTTCTCACTCTCTGAGATGTACTTGGATACCATGGGTCTTCCAGAACAATGTTCCTAAACTTCAAAGTACACACCAAATCACCTGGGGTCTTGTTAAAATGCAGATCTTCATTCATGTGGTCTTAGGTGGGTCTAAATGCTCCCAGGTGAGGCTGATGCTTCTGGCCTCAGCACATGCTTTGAGTAGCAAGACTCTAGAAATCCTCTGTGAAAATAATGACTGCTTAGGCCTTAGAGCTCTGCCTAAGAAGGAATCCAGGTATCCTCTGTCTTCTCCATCCAATTTGTCCCTTTATCCCTTCTTTTCCCCCCATTCAAATAGACTCTTACAGATTGATGGCTCAAGTCTACCCACTCCCTCAATTTACCCATAATCCCAGATTATTTTAACTGTATTTATCTTTTTTAGTAATCTCTACACCCACCATGAGGCTTAAACTCACAACCCCAAGATCAAGAGGCATATGCTTCACCAAATGAACCAGCCAAGTGCCCCAGGCCAGATATTTCTATGTGGCTTCTCTGCCACCCCCTTTCAGATTCTCTGTTCGAAATTCTTCTTTCTTCCCTCTATTTTCCAGACCCCCAGATTTCCACAAACATCATAAGGCAAAGAAGATCAGCTACCTCTTTGTCTGCTCTTGTCCATCACCAGAGGGGCCTCATCTTTATGTCCATAACTACTAGAAGTTGTGACCCTAACCCAAGACAGTTTTCTCTTGTAAAAGGATTATGTGCCAGCCCTTAGAATAATTATTTTCCCACCTTAAAAAAAAAAAAAAACACTACTACAAAATACATTTTTATACATAAGGCTCTATCTACATTTCTGAATATTTCTTCTTTAGGACAGATACCTAGAGTTGCAGCTATTAGATAAAAAGATATGATAACTTCAGGCTTTTTGATACATATCAGCTCCCATTTTTCTGTTATGGTTCCACACTGCCTAATGCTGAGTCCTTGTGGCTTAATTTGAGGGGCTCTGGTAAACAGAAAGATACTCCTTTCTCTCCAGTAGTTCCCAAAACCAGCTCTTTCTTGGTAACTAAAATCCACCCCACCCTGATTTGGTTATAAGCCCAGAATATGCTGGGAAAATATTAAAGCTACCATTACTGGGTCTGGAAAGTAGACACCATTAGGAAGCATTCTTGTTTTACCTGAGAGTTTTCCTGCAATAGGGGAGCCACTCACTGAGCCCAGAGTGCCAGCAAGTGTGGGTGTATTGTTGGGGTTGTGCATATAAAGATGAGGAACAGTGTGAAAAGGTAGAAATCTGAACCATGGATCTTATTCCCCAACTCTCCCCACCCCACTTCACATGAAGCAAGGAACCAAGAAGACAGAGCAGCAAGGGGCTGCTGTGGACATTATCCCAGGAAGGCAAGACACTGACTGAGGGATAGAAACATCCACTGCCTGCTCACCGTGGCACACAATTCTGCCTTCCCCGGTCAGAATATGGCTGAGGATCCTCTGGCTTTCTTCACTTGTAAACTCCAACTCTACTCCTCCAGCTATAAAGATACCTAGATTCTGAGGGGCTGTGCCAAGGAGATGACACAGTCATGTTCAGAACTTCACAGACTCCTTGGGAATCATCCCACATAGAGTCACTTCTTTCTTGTTGCTTCACAGAAAGCCGAGGGTCTCTGTGAAAGGCAGCCCTATCTAATCATGACGAACACTCGTGGTTCATCAAAACTAAATTGTGCAAATAAGAGCACACAAAAGAACAATTAATAAAATGTAGGGAATCAAAGTGGCATCAGAAGCTGTACATTTTATAGAGTCTGCTCATTAAAAGAGAAAAACAATGAGCTCTCTGACTGGAGCCACTCCCTTGAGGCTGGCCACAGTGCATCCCACAATCTATTATCTCAGTGCCTTATTTCCAATTCAAATGGATGCCACCTGTCTTATTTTGGTCCACAGTGGATGGTGTTTACTGGTTTAAAAAGCAGAAAGTAAAAGGCTCATGTTGTGCTCTTTACTTAGTCAGGGTAGCATCTGTTCCCATCCACAACAGGGCTGCTGGCTGAAAGACAAAGGCCAAGATTGTTTTTTCAATGATGATTTTTAAAATTCCCAGTAAAGTTACTCTCACAGCTTTTTGAGAGTAATCTTGGCCTTACATCCTCAGCCCCTTGGCTGCAAGAATGGGCATTTGCAGGCCCCATATCTACCCAGTTCCAGGCTGTGGGTTAATGTCATCACCTGATTAATTAATTGCTCATATGCATGCAGTCTAGAGACCTGGAAGTTTTCAGAAATAGTTTCAGTTCCCGCATGTAAAAAGATGGCTGCTAACAAAATACTTTCTGAAATGCCCCTTATTTTTTATAATTAATCTTATTAGCCTCATTGTTACACACACACACACACACACACACACACACACACACACACACAAGACTTTGGTGACTTAGATGATGTGTGCTTCAAAATCAGTCTTTAATGTGTTGGTTTTAATTCAACAAAGATGAATTAAGAAGAGACTATGTGCAAAACACCTTAAAGCTCATGGGATGTGTGAGCTTGAGTAGTATTAGAGAAATAGAAGAGTCTAGAACCATATGACATTATAGGATCATTGGGGAAAAATTGTACATCTCACACCTTTCTAGGATCTTAGAAAGACAGTATTTCAAAGTTGATAGCCAAGAATCGAGTGAGGTCCCTTTCACTTCCTAGCTCCTCTGTCACCTTCCTGTGGTATCTGAATGACTGAAAGCTTTGCTGCTTCCTTTCTGAAGCTTACCAGAAAAATGGATGTTACAGTGGTCTCTTGATTCACTAGGGAAGAGGATTATTCTCAGCCTTATCTTGAGAAAAAGATAATAGTGTGGTACCTAAGGATATACTTCTGAGGGAAGTGACTGTGCACCAGTCTTTTCACAAAGAGACACTAGAACAATCCTGTTGGAGATAGGCAAGATAGGAGAAGGAAGTAATGTCAACAAACACAAGCTCAACAGAAACAAAAGGGTTAACAATAATAATTGTTATTAATGGAACACCTGCCATGGACCAGACACAGAGATATGATTTCCATTTTATGGATGAGAAAACCAAGACTCAGGGGTTGAAGTAATTTGCTCCAGGTAACCAAGTCAGTTACTGTGGTAGTAAATAGCATGAGTTTTAGCCAAAGGCTGACTTGGGTTGAAAATCCAGCTCTATCAGTTAGTAGCTAAATGATTTAGGGCACAATGCTGAATCTCTCACTGTTGGTTAATCTCCATTTGATACTTTATAACAAAGAAGCTAAGCTTTTAGGACTCCACCCCCTCCTTCTTCTCCTTCTGCCCCATGTTTAGGCAAGCTGATGAGAAATCCTGGGTGCTATGGAACCATAAATGACCCCAAATAGCCAAAGCAATCCTGAAAAAGTAAACCAAAGCTGGAAGCATCACAGAATTGATGTACTTCAAGCTGGATTACAAAGCTGTAATCAAGACTGGCCTCCAAAGAGACACATAGATCACTGGAACAGAATAGGAAACCCAGAAATGGACCCAAACATGTATGGAAAACTAATCTTTGACAAAGCAGGAAAGAATAGCCAATAGAAAAAAAGACAGTCTTGTCAGCAAATGGTGTTGGGAAAACTGAACAATGACATGCAAAAGAATGACCTGGCTCACTTTCCTATGACATACACAAAAATAAACTCAAAATGTATGACAAACCTAATGTCAGACAGGAAACCATCAAAAATCCTAGAGGAGAAAACGGGCAACAATCTCTTTGACCTTGGCTGCAGCAACTTCTTACTAGGCACGTCTCCAGATACAAGGGAAACGAAAGCAAACATTAACTAATGATAATACATCATAGAATTGTTGTGGTGATTAAATCAGATAATTCAGGCGGGTATCTAGAATATTGCTTATAGGTGTGATGTATTATCATTCCTTATAACAGCAATAATAATAACGAACAATGACACTGGAATTAAAAATTCTTTCTCCTTGTAAAGTTCATGTTTTTCTCACCAAGCTACACTTCTCTCCTTCTTTAGAGAAAAGAGGTCAGCCATCTCCCTCCCAGCCCATCTTGGAAATAACATATTTAGGCTGTCACATGAACTAAATCATTCCTCATTCTTTGCTTAAACAAAACTTCTCCAGCTCAACAGATTTGTCAGTTGAATGGGATCTCGCCAGAAGAACAAAGTGTACTGTTTTCCTTTTAACAGCTCAATGCCAGACATGATTCTGTGTCTTTACCCAGCAGGGACTTTCTGCAACATCAGCTGGCAAGGCAGCCAATGAGAACTCAATATAAATCATACTAATTAGTATTTAAATGATAGGTGTTTGTCACAAGTCCATTATCAGAAACAAAATATTCGTTAGGCAACAGATATGACCTTTACGGATTCTAAACATTTGTGACCACTGCTTGAGATGTTCTCTGTCTGCCAATGCTCAGAGAGGCAACTTGTATGAGAGAGATGACTGCGTAGTCCTGAAAAATAGCCAGAAAACGTGATGCTCAGAAAAAATTTCCGATCACTGTAACATAAACAATATATTGTGTGTGTGGATGATAAAGGTGAGCTAAGGAAGGAGGTAGAAAAGCTGTGAAAAATTAAGGGGATTTGGGTGACTATGGAAATAACTTGAGCTCATCCTGCGCTAAAGGAGCTATGCCCACCTTCCCAGACAGTTTTCTTGCAATTGTTTCCTGACCTCCCTGGGGTTCAGAGAGCAGTGAGTTAAAGGGGTGGTGCTTTTTTAACCTGCCTAGTTGGGAGAAGGGTCCCATCACTGAAATAATTTTAACTTTTTTTAATGTTTGTTTATTTTGGGGAGACAGAGAGACAGAGTGCAAGCAGGGGAGGGGCAGAGAGAGGGGGAGACAGAGAATCCAAAGCAAGCCTCAGGCTCTGAGCTGTCAGCACAGAGCCTGATGTGGAGTTTAAATCCACAAAGTGTGGGATCATAACCTGGGCCAAAGTCGGACACTTAACTGACTGAGCCACACAGGCACCCCTGAAATAATTTTAAATAACCACCACTCCAGGTCACAGTCTCTTAATAGAGGAGTCATGGACCAGAACCTGGCACTGGGTGAAATGGCAGCAAGGTATAACAAAGAACATAGACTTTGAAGCCAAAATACCTGGGGTAACATCTTGACTCTGGCGCTCACGAGCTATGAGCTCTTGAGCAAATTGCTCAACCTCTCCTTTCCCCTTTTTATGGAGTTAGATGAGGGTAACAGTGCCATTTATAGAGGTTGCTTTTAGAATCCTATCACATTTAGGAAAACCACTCAACACAGACATAGCACACATTTAACAAATAATAGCTCTTATTACTCCAAGAAAATAACATGAGAAGACCTGGAATGTGAGTAGATCCCATGGGAAATTGTTCATATGCTACTCCAGAGCACCAACCTGGGAATCACAACACCAGTATTCCAGTCCAATGCCATTGCCAGTAACTTGCTGTGACCTTGGGCAGGTCACAGTATTTCAGATGGTAATGAGGGCCCTGGAGCAATTCTCACAGTTTTGGAGAGACCGGTAGAGAGCATCTAAAGGTTGGAGCAGAGCACAAGCTCTGCCTTTGCTTTCAGAAGGAATTATTTTAGAGTCACATAATTGCCTTCACTATTTTAATTTTGATCTGATATTGTCATTGACATTAGTACCTATGACTTCAGTATAACTGAGAAAAAGCAATGAATTATTGCTTGTCATCATCCATAGATAAACAAGGGTGTGAGGTATTGACTCATTCTTTTAAAAAAAAAAATGAGCACATACTCGAGGCCAGGTACCGTTCTAGATGATGGAAGCATGACAATGAACGCGACAGAAGAGTTCCCTTCCCTTACGGAGGTTACATTCTAGTGGGAAAAGACAGGCAACGAACCAAGTCACCGAACAGACGCATTGTATGTTAGCAACAATCCCTTGGGGAGAAGGAAAGCTTTGGTAAGGTTAAAGGAATAAGGCAGTTGGGGAAACGTACAGTGAGGAGGTGAAAGTTAAGCCAGTACTTGCCGGTGAGGGACTGAGATGTGTGGATAGCTGGGAAGAGTGCCTGGGGTAGAGAGAGAGCAGAGCCGGAGAGGGAGGGAACTTGGCACATCTGAGGAGCAGTTGGCCACTGTGGCTGGAGAGGAGCCAACTAAGAGTGGGTGGCAGAGGGAGGAGAGAGGCAGCCAGGAGCCAGACCCTGTGGGGCCTCATGGACCGTGGACGGGACTGTGGGTTTTATTCCAAGTGTGTGAGGGGAAACCATTGGAGAGTTTTGCACATGGAAGGGGCATTTTCCAAGGGGCATTTTCCAAGGAGCCCACCAACAACATGCCTGGGGCAGGGACACCGGTTACGTTCTGAACCAAATAGTTGTAAAAATGTGGGACTACCCCAGTAATCCGCTGTCCTTACATCCCTGGGTTTAAACGGAATTCTTCCCCATACAAAACAGAGGGAGCCTTTGCCTCGCTTGAAACCCTAGTTCTGTTCTGCAACCCTGGCAATGGCTCAAAGTAATTAAATGTAAAGACCCATTTTTAATGTGAAGATTAAAATGACAGCAAAGAGTATTATGGGCAAATGCAAAAGCCTTCACAGAATCACATAGATTTTAAACTAGAATAGTGACTATAACTCACAGCTTATCTATTTCTCAATCTCGGCATGTCTAGGTTTGCCAGCATTTGTGCGTTGGCTGGAATAAAGCCTCTCTGCTCAAAAGCAATGATGAGGGATGCATCCATTTAACAGCAAAATCTCATTTTTCCTGCCTGTCTGCCTGGGCCAAAGGCATGGGCATCATTTCTCAATCTCCAATGTCTGCTTCCCAATTACTTATCAGGGATCCTAATCTTGAATTGTCGGCCTTATAGGTCCTATTAAAAGTCTCACATTTGAGAGAGCTTTCAGATTTGGCTTTGAAATCCTTCCTCGTGTCCACAGAGAGCACACATAATTGTCAGAAGGTCTGAGGGTAATAGCCTGGCATGTCCTGCTAAGTAAAGGAATTTCTTTAGAGATTTCATCATCAAAATATTATTGTGACTTTTTTTGGGGTTATATACCATACATCATAATATACCCATGTTTGTTTTAACAAGTAATATTTCAAGGTATCAGTGACGCTTCTCAAACTGCTGGTCCATCTGCCCATCCCCATAGTTGAATGGAGTGAGCATCCTTGGTTGTGCTCTCGGTTTATCACGGGACTTTGAGTCCTCCTTGCCACCCCAAGTTAATGCCTGGAAGAAATACCTCTTAAATGCCAGCCATTCTACCAGGTCAGTCCATACTATACCGCTGAGTTCCCTCCACACCCCTTCACACCTCTGTAACCTAAGAGCATGGTGAGCATTTTTATTAAGAATCTGTGTAAAAAGTAGCCATATGCATCGCTGGTTGTCATATACTAACCCTCACACCAAATTCCTCTTGGTGCTCAGGAAACTTCTCTCCTTGTGAAATGGCGTACCTTTTAAAAATAAGAACTCATGAATCCATCTTTTTGGTTTTTTTCCTTGACTGATAGGAAATTCAGAGGTGTGTTTCACATTTAGTATTTGGTAGCATTCCTTAGCCTACGTTTCTGGTATAATTATGCCTCCGATGGCTACCCCCTACCCACCCCACCCCTCACATGAATTGACTTTAGGGTTTTAATTTTCATTTCCATGTCTTTCAGATATATTGAACCTGTGTTTTAATGTAGACCATTTCAAAAACACTTGCTCAGTAGTTATTGCTGACAACTCCACGAGCGGTGTGTATGAAAGGGAGAAAGAAAGAAGTTCATTTGCTTATTCATTCTGCAAACCCTGACAGAGGCCCTCCTCCATCCCAGCCTGGGCTAGTCTGGAACAAGGGGGCAACAGGAGCGTGCAATGTGTTTCTTCTTCCTTTTCACTGAGGAGAGAATAATAGCCTCAACTATCTCCTTTAGTTCAATGCTTCTATTATCTTTCATTTAAAAAATAGAACTTTGCTTTTAAACTATGTATTATTATGTATATATTGCATAACTGGCCGTGAAGGATCCTATGTTGGGGCATGTTTTCCCGGGCACCTGCATTCCCAACTCTGCCTTCCAGAGAAAACCATGCTGAATGTTCTTCAAATTCGTCTTGTATTATTTGTCATTTTAAAACAAATGCTTTCTTGGGGAGCCCGGGTGGCTCAGTCGGTTGAGCATCCAACTCTTGGTTTTGGTTCAGGTCATGATCTCACGGTTTGTGGGTTTAAGCCCCACATCGGGCTCCATGCTGACAGCACGGAGCCTGCTTAGGATTCTCTTTCCCTCTCTCTCTCTGCCCCTCCTCCACTCACTGTCTCTGTCTCTCTCTCAAAAGTAAACTTAAAAAAATTTTTTAACTTAAAAAAAAAATAAAACAAGTGCCTTCTTAATGCTGAAGGTGGATGGCAACTGAAGATGAGGGAAATATGTCTGAAGTTTTCTCTGGAAGCTCAGGTTTTGACTGTGAAGGTTTCCCTGTGTTAATTATGCTACAGGCTGGAACACCAGACCCAGGAATCCTTGAGCCAAGTTCCACAGCACTAATTTGCTTCTAAGTACTTAAGAAGCCAACTTTCAGATGCCTTCGAGGAGGCAGATACCAGAGAGCTATTGCCAGCCCCTGGGGAAAATGGTGACAGCGCTCGCCACACTCCCTTTTGGTTTTCTGTGTGGTCCACACGACCTTGTGGCATCTGTAAAACCTTCCTCTGCTTTCCACCATCTGAACACTTCATACTAGATATGGACACATAAGCCAAGCTCTTCCCACACCAACAGGGGACTTCCTGAGAAGAAATTGGCCATTCTCATTGCCCACAAAGCAAGCATCCAAACATGACCAAAACAACGCCCCAACCACTGGTGACTGCTCTCGTGGGAGCCTGGGAAAGGATCGTAGAACAGCTGATCTACATCCTTCTCACTCCCACTCTGTTAAATACTCATACCTGCATTTCCCCCAAACAATGCCTATCACTTCAAAAAGCCCAGAATCCTCTGTTAGATCATATGGATGATTTAAAAGCAGTGTCATTAAATTACCTTCTAATTAGTTGGCTCTCATGTTGCCAAGCCAGATTGGCTAGAGGCTCAGTCCCTTTATTGTATGATTAGCATATTACTCAGGCCAGCTCTAACAAATATAAACAGCTATAAAGACAATGTTGACAAGACCAGGGACAAGCAAGAAACTATTCCTAATCCGGGTTCTACATTTGTTCCTGCATATATCAGAGGCTAAGAATGGGACTAATTTACACATGAAGCCAGGTTGGGAAACCTTTGTAAAATCACTCTCCCAAGAATTTATTCTGCTTTGCACAGAGAGGTCATTCTACCAACATTAGCTGATGGGAAATGTTTCTTGGTGTCTACATTCAAATATTTATTGGTCCTGGGCCAATAATTCCTTCAACGGAGGCAATCTGGGTCTACTCTGTGGTCCAGCTTTGCCCTAATTTCAGAAGTAGCCCAAGTCTTAAAATGAGAAAAGAGAATCTTCTCTTCATTGGTGTAGCTGTGGTTTAGGAGCTCATCATTTTTGCTGGTAACTTGCTTCAGGAACCTCCATTCTATTTATTGTATTTGAAGTCGTCTTTTATCCCAAGCCAGCCAACCCCGGGGCTCCTCCATGTCACCACCCATCCTTAATTAATCCCTCTTGTCCCAGAGGAAGAGCCCCTGTTCCTTTCTAAAGCCATTTTCAGCCTTAGATCCCATCCTGCCAGCCCTACTTCTTCCAAAGCCTTTTGCTCTTCAAAGTCTTTCTTCTCCCCTGTCTTCACAGGATACTTCCCCCTGCCTCCCACAAGATTTTACAATCTCTCTGTCCCATTATAAAAATAACTCTGCTTTCTCTTCCCACCAGAGTTCTTTCTCCCTGCTCCTTCCCATGATGACAAGGCTTGCCACCTCCTCTTCTCACCTCCCATTCTCTCCTCAGCACACTGCCATCTGTCATCTGCCTCCAACACTCAAGAAAACCAGCAACCGGGGCGCCTGGGTGGCTTAGTCGGTTGGGCGTCCGACTTTCGCTTAGGTCATGATCTCGCGGTTCGTGGGTTCGAGCCCCGCGTCGGGTTCTGTGCTGACTGCCAGCTCGGAGCCTGGAGCCTATTTCAGGGTCTGTATCTCCCTCTCTCTCTGACCCTCCCCTGCTCACGCTGTCTCTCTCTCTCTCTCTCCCCTAGAAATAAATTTAAAAAAAAAACAAAAAACAGCAACCGCCCTGTCCCCACCTCTGGCATATTTTACTTCTCCTCTTGACACATTCGGCATTGTTGGCTCTGCCCCCCCCCAACCACCTTCGGCTCCCAGCTCACCATTTCTTACCAGCTTTTCTGTCTTCCCACCAACCTTTCTCTGTCCCTCTGCCTTGCTCTCCTCCTTCTAAATATTTATTCTGCCCCTGACTTTCTTCTCTTTTCCTTTTACTTGCTCTCCCTGGAGATATTCAGGCACACATCTTTTTTTTAATTTATTTATTTATTTTGAGAGAAAGCGTAAATGGGGGAGGGGCAGAGAGAGAGGGAGAAAGAGAATCCCAAGCAAGCACAGTACTGTGAGCACAGAGACCAATGCAGGCCTCGATCCCATGAATCTTGAGATGATGACCTGAGCTGAAATCAGGAGTCAGACACTTAACTGACAAAGCCACCCAGCTGCCCTGGCACACATCTTTAAATGCAGACCTACTTGAAATTTTATATTCTGGATTTGCTACTTATGAGCTATTAGCTCTTAGAAAACCACTTCACTTTTCCAGCTTCAGCTTTGTGTCCCATAAAATAAGGAGGAATTATACCAACCACAATCACGCTTTGACTGAATTGTCCCAAGCCTGCAGAAGGCCTAGCCCATTGCTGATATATGGAAAATGCAATACAAGGCAGCTATCGCTACTTCATGATTATCTTCGTTATCACAACCCCCAGAACAAGCTCTTCTAATCTTCTCCCCTGACCTCAACTCCTGTATTTGATTCACGTTGCTCACTTCTACATTCCTAGCCCTGACCTATCCCCTGAGCTTCAATTAATAGTGCAAACCATCTACTAGACAGCTTCTCTGGAATATCCAAAGGCACCTTCAACTTCACATGTTCTAAAATGGGCTGATTTTGTCCTTCCAAAATTCTCATGTTGGAGCCCTGCCTCACAATGTGACTGTATTTGGAGATAGGGCCTTTAAAGAGGTGACTGAGTTAAAATGAGCCCATTAGGGCGAGCCCTAATCCAATCTGACTGGTGTCCTTAGAAGGTGAGAAAATTTGGACCTACAGAGAGATACCAGGGGTGCATGTACGGAGAAAAGACCATGCGAGGATATATATAGTTGGAAGGCAGCCATCCACCAGCCAAGGAGGGAGGACTCAGGAGAAACCAAACCTGCCAACATCTTGATCTCCAACTTCTAGCTTCCAGAATTGTAAGGGGGGAAAAATTCTGTTGTTTAAGCCACGCAGTGTGTGGTATCTTGTTATGGTAGCCCTAGCAAATGAACACAATGTCCCAAGCTGAAACCACTGTGTTTCCTAAAATGTGCTCCTCCTCCTGATTCCCTTCTTGTGGCTGATTAATGACTCTTCCTTCTCCCTCATCCTCCACATGTAATCAGCCCCCAAGGCCCACTGATTTCAATTTCTGAATAGCTCACGAGCTATGCGTCACCTTTCTTAGCTCAGGCTCACATGGTATTTCATCTGGTCTCTTGCAATAGTCTCCCACGTCCTTGGTCTCTCTCACCACGTTCCTCCATTTCAATCCAGCCAAGATACCAGTTAGATTAATCATGAAGCAGTCTCGTTTGCATCTGCCTTCAGCCAAAGTCCTTCATTAAGCCCCTACTGCTTGGTAAAAGTTCCTCAGCCTGATACCTGAAACCATCATAATTTGGCTCTAGCTTAACTATCATTCTTAGGTCTTGCCATTTCCTGCCTTAGACCTTGACTCTAGTCAAACCAGCGCACTTACTGCTCCTGCGAAAGGGCTCCATCCTTTTTGACGACTGCCAGTACAAAACTCCCTTCTCATTCCTCAGACTGTCATACTTTCCCCCATTCTTTAGGTTCCAGCTCAAATTCCACACCACCTTATTCTTTACAGGAGGAGTCTTGGCACTGGGCTCAGCTGCTGACACCCCTCATCATGATGGCCTATGCCATGAGTGTGTTCTGCTCAATTTTAAGCCCATCAAGAGCCAGAGAGCTGGCTCTCCTTCACTTTGTTCCCCTACTGTGCCCAGCACAGTGCCTGGCACATATGTCTTCCACTGATGTTGACTGATGAGCAAATGGAGAATATTGGTCATAAAGCGAGGTCATAAAGACAAGCAAGTCTTTATGACAAGAGGTTCTCTTCCTGACTTCCCTCTGGTAAACTGGGTTGTTTGTTCAACTCGCCAAAGTGAATCTATGTTCTGGAATTTAAGCATCAGAGAGGAGGTAAGCAACCAAGCATTTAAAAAGAGAAAAAGCTGGTAGGAGGCACGGGGGCTAGTTATGATGTCATTAATAGCCACCATGTCCTGACATTAACATTTCTCTAGGAACAATATTTATCTTTATTAATGGCTCCCAGAGAGCTATCCTCACACCCGCCCCAAACTGTTCAACTCTGCAAGCAACACTTCCACCTGGGGCCATCTTCTCTGATCTTTCTAGTTCCCAAATAATCCACCCCCCACCCCCATCCCAGCACGCTGCTTTTTCCCCTTCATTGTGACATCTATTATGGAACACAAGCACCTTGAAGTTAGCTCAGTGATGTGCACCACGGAGTATGCTCTGATTGGTCCTTCCAAGAAACCACTGCTCTGGCTCAAAGCATGACAGCACTCCTGATACTTTCCCAAAAGCCATTCTCAAATGGGGCCAAAGCATCTAAGGTCACTTTGTACTCATAAGCAGAGTGTGCATTTGCAAGGATCAGACTGGACACAATTTTTGTGTTATTTTATATGGTTTTTAAATCAAGAAAGAGTGCATCCCATGTGCTATGCTAGTGTCTGTCTCTCCCACAACTGCACTGAGCAGAGGTAATCACAACATGGCTGCTTTGCCATGGCCCTCAAACACTATGTGTTATAGCTTGCTATATCCATTCTAAGAAAAGGAGGTTCTGCCAAGCTAGTTATTAATTTGGTTGTCTAGTTTGACAAACAGATATAGTTCTACCCCCCTTAAAGCAAGAAAATGAGCTTGTCCAAACAAAGCCTTAAAATAAATTGCAGGGGGACCTAAGATTCAGAAAATGTAAGATCACATATTTACTAATTAGAGACAGCCTTTGGCCTTCTGAGCCTCAGTTTCCTAGTCTGGAAAATGGGCTAACACCTGTTCCTCACATCCTAGATACCATGTGAATCCAACCAGATGAATACAACATTTGAAAATTGAAAAGCACCATATAAATATATTATTTTAGAAGTATTTTCCTATGTAATAACTTTGAGATTTTCTATCTACATATAAAAGTTTCTTATCAAATAACTCAATATGTATTTATACCAATTAGCCTCCCATCACTAACAAATTTCTATGCACTAAGTATAAGCAAGAATGTGCTATATTTTCCATGTGCCTGATACATGGTAGGAATGTAATCATTGTGCACTGAATTAGTTAATTGGCTAATACTATAAGCTCTTTCTGAGTTACCTATAGTTAGCAGTGGCCAGATTCACTTTCTTTGGTTCTTTGGTCATTCTACATGTTTTTTAACACATTATTTTTCATAAGATGTGAATAAAACATTTTGGTCCGTTGTGCCGTATGTATATACAGTTTCACATTTAGAGGCTTCTTGGCTATTTTCTTGGAGAAGGCTGGAGTGGGAGATGAGGAGCACCTGGGGCTGAGGACCAGCAGGGAGGAGGGGGAGGAAGGAAATGTGTGCACAGGACTTTAAAGAGAAGACCTGAGAAGAGTCTAGATTCTGATACTTTCCTCACATTAAAAAATCAGGAGGAAAAAGGTTTGTCATGTGGTAAAAAAGATAATGCCAAGGATCGTAATTTTCACATCATAAAAGATGTAAGTAAGGGCCCCTGGAGTTAAAACATTCATTCTTTGATCATCGAAGTAGAAACATGACCCTGGTTCTTAAATCAAGAGTCATGCTCTTCTCTAGTTCCTCTTCTCAACAGGCAGTTTATCTGGGTCTTTTGGGAGTCAGACATAATGCTAGGTGCTACAGATCCTTATCTTCATGGAACATTCCAACCTAGCTCTGTTCTGACTTTAGTCAAAGTTCTGAGAGACACCTTCCAAAAAGCTGAGTGATGATGTACATGCAGCTGAAGGCAGAATATATTCTGGGAAAATAAAACTTTTAAAAGTAGATTTGTGTCTCATCACACCATATGGCCATGTGAGTGATCAGATGCATCTATCTGTGCTATTGATAGAAAAATAGAGCGTATTACATATACTTATAACTATGAGCAATTACATCATTAAGGAATTTAAAAATAGAAATGATCTCTTATTTGGTTAGAAAGAGCATTGGGGGAAAATTAGATGCATCACCATATGGGTAACCTTAATTCTAATTTGCATTTTAATGGAAATGAATGCCTCATTTTCTTCAGTAAGCCTTTTGTGGGTCTCTCTAGCTTGAGCAAACCAGATTTCAGCTGGTACCTGGTTCTCTACCTAAAAAAGCATTTCAGGTGAGAATATCACATATTGATATGTCAAGACAGATACATGGTGCATACTTAAAAGTTGACACCAGGAGTCCATGATTCTTTTTTGTAAAGGAATGTTTTCTCCTGATCTTAAAGGTAATCTATATCATCTGAAAGAGAAATATAAAAAATAATAGATTGTTTGGAATCCTAGCATCCAGAAAGTAAACACTGTGTACTATTTCATATCCTTCATTTTTCTACCTACATAAATGATTTTATTGGTTTTCTTTTTTTTTTTTTTTTTTTTTTTTTTTGGAAAAACAGAATATAAGGCATTCTATTTGTGATGCATATGTGTTCCCTTAAGGCATATTGTGAATATCTTTCTCTGGTCGTATATGTAGATTAACATTAGGATTCTTATGGGCTGCAATATTATATTATATGAATAGCCACAGTTTATTTAACCTTCTTTCTACTGGTAGATATTAGTTTTCAGCTTTTGCTATTATAAACAATATTGTACAATTATCCTTGTACCCGGGGTATATTTTTGGTAATATTCTAATTTTTAAAAATGGCACACAAAAATTTGTTGCATCCTTTTTTGGAGGAGACACTTTAGCATAACTAAAAAAAAAAAGAAAAGATGCAGCTCTTCAAATTATCAAGTATGTCAAAGTAATTCAAGGATCGTCTTCAGCAAATGGTGTTGGATAAAAAATTAATATCCATGTGCAAATAAAGGAATCTCAACCTTGGCCTTCCCCTAAAAGATAATTAACTCAAAGTAATCTTAGGTCTAAATGTAAGAGTTAAAACAACATAAAATTCACAAGAAAACATGAGAGAAAATATGACCTTGGAGTAAGCAGATTCCTAGGTAGAATAGGAAAAGAACAGTCTATTTTTTAAGTGATAGTTGAACATCATCAAAATGAAAATTTCTGCTTTTCAAAAGATACTGTTAAGACAATGAAAAGGCAAGTCACAGAATGGGAAAAATAGTTGCAGGACATGTGTCTATTAAAGGACATTAATAATATGTAAATAACTCTTATTGTATAATAATAAGACAAACAATCTGATAAAAATAAATGGGCAAAAGATTTAAGAGACCCTTTACCAAAGAAGATATATAAATGGCCCACAGGAATGTGCAAAGATACTCAACATCATAGCGATTTGGGAAATGAAAATTGAAATCACGTAATACCACTATAAACCCACTGGGATGGCTAAAATAAGGAAGATTAACCGTATAAAGTGTTGTTGAGAATGGGGAGCTGATATTCTCCTACCTTGCTGTTGAAATGTAAAATGGTTCAGCCACTTTGAATAACAGATTGACAGTTTCATCAAAAGTTAAACATACACTTACTATACAAACTAACTTGCTCACCCCTCGGTTTTCATTCATGTCATAAAAATGTGTCCATGTTGTTATTCGTAACAAATTGTACATAACAGCATTATTCATAATGGCCCAAAAGTGGAAACCACCCAAAGGTCCGTCACCTGGCAAATGGAAAAACAAACTGGGTACCATGGAATACTACTCAATTAGAAAAAGGAATGAACTACCAATGCATGCAACCACACAGCTGAATCTCAAAATATGCTGGAAGAAAAAAGCCAGAGACAAAGTCTATGTATCCTGTGATTTCATTCATATGAAATTCTAGAAGAGGTAGAATTACAGTGATAGAAGGAGGCCAGTGGTTGACAAGTCTAGGAGTAGTAGATAGGACTGTCTACAAAGGGCCCCGAGAGACTTTTCTGAGATGATGGAAGTATTTCCTATATCTCGATATGATGGTGTCTATCTTTCAAAACTCATTAAACTTTATCGTTAAAATTGGTGACTTTAACCGAATTTAAATCATGGCTTAAAAAGCTTTTTAAAAATCATGGAACATACACTGCAATACTTGCAAGAGATATCCTCACCTCATCCCTAATCTTCATTTGATCCCTCATTTTGCAGGAATATATGGTGGTTTCCCCAATTCTTGGTCATAAACAATTTTGAAAATTGTTTTAATTCATCAAAATGTCTTTTGTATCAATAAGCTGTGACAAATCGGTTATAAGAAAGTGACTTATCTGTGCCTAGAATTCAGACTAAAAATTTTAGTCAATCCTCCAGATATTGAGAACACCGTAAGTGGTTAGTACACGATATATTGAATATCTGAGCATTTGGTTGAGTTTTTCATTTCTCATCCAGATGCTCAGATGCAAATAGATATGAAAATTCTGAGCTGGGCGAGTAGACATTTTGGAGGCCCAGGCATCTCGAAATATATTAGGCAACCGCATGACCTAAAGATGTAAATTCAGGGGATGGCTATACCATGGAACCTGAGAAAGACTTTTGATAAGACTGTTGCTCAGGAATTAATGATGGTAAGAGAAATGGCGCCGCTGCTGCTGCTGCTGCCACTGTTAACAGCGGCAGCAGCATAGATTTCTTGAGTGCCTATGAGTGCCATGCTCTATGTTAGGCCATTTACGTGCATTATCTCATTTATTCACAACAGCCCCGTGAGTGCAGGGCTGTCCACACTCCCACTTTATTAAAGAGAAAAGTAAAGCTTGACAATTCTGAGAATCTGCCCCAATTTGTACAGCTAGTAAGTGGTGGGCACAGAGCTTTCATCCTAGAACATGGATGTCCAGGAGAGACACTGAGTGCCAGGAAAAATAGAGCCCTGACGAAGCTTGCCACCAGCAGAAGACTGGAGAGAGGAAGCAGACACACCAGGCCAGTGGTCAGGAGGAGGATGGGGGAAGAGCAATATGACAGCCACAATGACTATTAGGGAACCATAGAAGTTCTAGATCCATGTCGAGAAGACACTGTGGCTTCCACTAGTCTGTGGTTAAGAGGCTGCATTTTATTTTTCTTGAAGTTTATTTATTTATTTTTGAGGGTGGGGGGAGAGGGGGCGTATGAGAGAGAGAGAGAGAAAGAGAGATTCCCAAGCAGGCTCCATGCTGTCAGCACAGAGCCTGATGCAGGGCTGGATCTCACAAACCATGAGATCATGAGCTGAGCTGAGCTGAAACCAAGAGTCAGATGCTTAAGTGACTGAGTCACCCAGGTGCCCCAAGAGGCTTCATTTTAATATAAAATGGTCTTATGGGAAAATCAATCCAGTTTCCCCTTACCTTACTGCAAACTTTAAAAGGAAGGTTTTCTTCTTCAGAAGTTCTGCCCAAACTTTTTTTCATCTTCCGATGTCTCCCACTGCTGACATGCAGATCTGCAGCAGGACCGCGTCCACCATTGTCCCACGGCTCCATGCAGGGTGGGGTCTCTGAGCTATCGATGCCATAAAATGGCAATTTGACTTTGGAAACATAAGCAAGAGGTGTGCATAGATCAAAACACTCTAATTAAATCCTGATCAGTTATTTCATCTATTCAAAAACCTGTCAGGTGTTGCATTCTGACAACCTAAAATACCCTTATGCTTTTATTGGAAAAATGGTTCTTACAGCATAGTGAGGGCTCGTGTTTATCAAGCACTCACCATGTGCCAGAGGCTCTCCCCACTGCTTCAAATCCATTGCCATGTTTGAGTCCCATCACAGCCTTCTGAGGTGGATGTTATTATATCTCAATATTATACACAATGTGAAGATAAGACTGAAGCCAGTGACAGTCTAATACCCTCGCTCTTCACCTCTGCTCTTTCCTGCTCTTCTCTCTGAACCCTAGACTGGTGAGACACAGATGACTAAAACCCCAGGTGTCTTCCCTGCCTGTATCTCTTTCTGTGTGGGTAGAAAACTGGGCCACACAGAAGCTGGCTGTACATCCACTGATGGAGGACTTTGGGCAGCGCAGAAGCACAAGTCCTCAGTGAAGGTGGTCAACACACGTCAGCTCAGCCCAGCAAGTCTCCAGCTCTCCCATCAGGCATGGAGGATTCGATTCCAGCGTGTTCTATTGGAGTGCTGCAAAGCATCAATAATCCATTTTTTACCATCAGGTTAAGGCAGTCTTGTCCAAAGAGTTTCCTGGGAGGCAGTCAAGGATGGAAAGGCAGCCGCTAGGGTGAAACTCCACAGTGTCTTCAGGAAGAGACCATAGTGGTGCCCTTCACCAATGGTTGCTACCTGGCCACTTCCCACACTTCTTGGGCTGTTGGCTTATATTTTAGAGGACGATGCAGGGAGGGGAAGGACAGGAAAAGAGACAACTTAAGAATTCTTTCCACTGCCATTTTGTTGTAAAAGGCAAATGGCAGTGGCGGTAACGCACACTGCAAGGAGCAGGACAGTAGCTACCCCTGAGTCAGTAGTGACTGGACAGGAGCACAGGGACACTCCCGGGCACAGGTAACGCTCTCCCCCCTGAGCTGGGGGCTAGTGACACAGGTGTGTTCGGTTTGGAAATTCATGTACACTTTTCTGCATGTTTGTTATGCTGCAGTAAAAGGTAAAAGAAAAGAGACATTGAAAATGAAGATGACCAATTCATAAATCTATTCTTTTGTAATATTTCTGGAGCATAAAGCCTGGCATGAAGTGCAAATTAAAACTTACTTGTGACACAGGACCAGGCCCCTGCCGTTCTGCCAAAAACCTCACAGCAACCGCTGTCATGGGTGCCTGAAGGTGAGCTCTTGTGAGTAGATCTCTCTCTTTATGGCTTTGGATACCTCCAAAGGCAAGACGAGCAGACGTCAGTTAATTCTAAACCCTGCTTCTCACAGAGACCACAGGTATTCTCTCCTACCCATTTTCCACACTTTGGTCCAGATTTGAGTGACCGTCTGCATGAGGATGACTGTCACACGTCTGTGCCAGAGCGGATGGAGATACAGAACGGCTGTCTGCGCTCAGCACAGGAATTCCCAAGTTGCAGCTCCTACCATATGCATACAGCGTCTGAAGCTCGGGGATATGCTGAATTGAAGCTGGAGAAGGCCCAAGAATAGGAAATATCAACCAATTTCTTTTGTTGTAGTTATAAAAAAGTAGTCTAAAAATTCCAAAGAGAAACAATGATCTTTTTCTTCCTCAAATCTCAGCTTTATCACTTTCATCCCAAATTCATGTGAAACAACATGCCCTATGCTAGAAAGAAAATGGTTGACCTTCAGTGAGGCATAGGAAAAGGCAGCCAGAATACTCCCCCATCCAAGAAGATAAGTGGTGGAGAGCAGATAAAACAAGATTGACCAGGTATTGATAATTGTTAAAACTGGATGATAAGTATTATTTCACACATCTCCTCCATGCAGATGAATCCTGAACCTCCAACCAAAACCTTACTAGCCATCAACACGGTGACATGTTGGACATTGTACTTGGACACTGTGCCTTCACCTAAGCCTCAATATCTAGGCCTGTTTTTCTTATCTGAGCCCAGGATGGTCTCCTTTTCAGATTCCCCCATTATTCCAATCTCTTGAGACTGAAATTTCAATTTTATGTGTCCTCCCTCCTCTACAGAAAGTGTCTAATTACAGACCACATCTTGCTCTTATTTCACAATATTGATTATAGTTCTACCACCAACACAACCAACTTGGACCCTTTTACTTTCCTAGTATTACTGAAAAAGTTACCTAATAGTTTCCTCAGCCAATATCTGTTAACCTCCATTTCATCCCCCAACTCTGTGTCAAATTATTCTTCCCCCAAATAGTTTGACCCTACCACTCTGTCACTCAGGAACCTTCCATGACTCCTCATTCCCTACTGGATTACACCTAAAACCAGTCTGGGCTCCACAATTTGTCCCAGTATATTTTTACAACCTCTCTTCCATTCCACTCATCTACACAACACATCAATCCCAGAGACATGTATATGCACATTCTCTTCCAAATATAGTTTGTTCCTTCTATTCATCTTGCTTTTTCATAGGTTGGTTTCTGCACCAAAACTGTCTTCCTAACCTGACTTTGTCTCCCAAGACTAAGGTCTGTTCCGCCCTTCCTTAAGGACGTTCTTCATTCTCTAGCTTGAACTAATCACTCCTTCCTAAAAATTTCCTGTAATTATTCATATAATTCACTTGGTAATTAACCACCCACTGTCTACTGACACCTCTTCAGTTATTGGTTTTCTTACTCTTAAATGCTTTATTGTGATTTAAGTTTTCATTTTGTAAATCTTGTCTTCCATTTTGTCTACCTCTTCTTTGGAAAGGGATGAGCTTACCCTCTTTATATCTCACAAACCATTTAAGAATAACTTGTACCTGGCAAAAGCTCAAGAAATGTTTGTTGATTTAATTTGTTGTCTAGATGAATTACAATGTGCTTGCTTACCTCTAACATTTAGACACGTCTAAAGTATCACTTCATATTCTCTCAATTTATTTGCTTTCATGGTTGTCCTCGGAGCCCTAAGAAAACATGTGCCTTGAAAATGTTTGTGTCTCCAGTCATGATTTTGTATTGTGTATCCTTCTTCCTGGCTTCACGCATCACTATATGGCAGATTTGGCCTTTTACTCTCCCATTCAACTAATTTCTAAATATTGAGAGTAGAGAGCTAGATTAATTCTGCTATAGTTATGTGAAGGAAGAATTACCTCCCTCCACCCACCCACCACTCAAAGATCTCACTCAACAAAATTGTAAAAAAATAAAATTAGTTTAGTTATCCACTGTTATTTTCACCTAGTATTATTTAAAATGCTCTGAAAAGAAATGAGTGTGATATACTCATTGACCTATTTGGAGGAAGCTAGATATCTGCAGACCTTGAAATACAATCAGCTTGTTATTTTCCTCACACAGCTTCAGGGTTTTCCAGACAACTAGTGGCTGGTGACAAATTGCTGATCAGCTGTCTTCTACCTCCAACTCACACCCAGACTACTTTACCCAACCACACTGAAAGTAAATGTTCATTTGGTACAACTCACTAAATATCAATCTAAGGTTGCAAAATAAGTATCTTCTCAAGCACTAGTGTCCGTTCATTTGTAGTGGCTGCCTGGAGTGCAATGAGTGAAGAATTCTAAAACCACATCCAAGCTCAACAGGAAGGGCTCCTTAGTGATGTCTGCCATGGACACAAGAGGCAGATGCATGAACACCTGAACCATGACTTTGCTATCTCTGCCCCAAACAAAATTTAAAATGCTGAGTTCCTCACTGTCAAAGATTCTGCTTTATTCATCTTTGCACCTATCTGCCCCTTCTTTTCCTCTCACCCAGACTTTCAGTGTCCACCACGAAGTCAGCACCATTTAAGCATAGTTACTTAGATGTACCTATGCCTGTGGTGGGCGTGCGTGTGTTCTTCACCACCCTCAGTTTCCACTTCCCCTTCTTGTGGACACAGTCCTTATTTCCATTTGGAATCCTATTCATCTTTGCTTCTCAGCCTTTTGGTTAAGATCAAGTGGAAACCTATTCATCTCCTCCTTTCAGTCCATGGACTTCTGGGGGAGATGATTCTACCCCAGGCTCATTGTGATGTATGATTTGGGCCATCCAAACAGACTATTGCATTTCTCAATAGTTATTGGCTTAGGAAGGGCACGTGATCCAATGGGTCAGTGAGGCATCTTAAGATTTTGGCTGAGGTGTTTAACAGAGGTCTTGTCATTCTTCTTGCTTGACAAATGTGATCCTAACTCCATGCTGTCACATGGAATTGAGAGTTTTAAGCTAACAAAATGAAAGATCAAGTCAAAATGTGATGACAATAGTGGCCGTGATTACATCCACTGAGCCCCAAAGCCTCCCATTCCTGAACCCTGACTACATCTCATTGATAAATTCCTTTTTCTGCTGAAGCCTTTTTGAAGTTTCATTACTTGTAACTGACACAGTGCCCCTGAGATGAACCTTTATAAGGGCCTTCTTTGATTACTGATAGCTGCAAAAATGATAATAATGGCTCATGAGAACTATGAGAAAAGGTTGGGGGGGGGGGGGTTTATGCTGATGTTAAGAAAGATCACACCCTGCCAGTAGAAAATATAGCAGTTCAAAAACAAAACTTTTGGCAATTAGTTGGGTGTGTCTGCGTTATGGCTCTGTTTTCTTCTGCATGTTGATAATTGAGAATGGGTTATTTACTTTGTAAGTACTTTAACAGCAGTTCAAATGGGCCAGTGAGGGAAGTTTGGTGGCTGAGTCACTGTCAGAGCAGTGTTTGGGTGGCAATCTCCAAAGCAAGAAGGGAGGCCTTCTCTAGAAGCAGGATGACTGGACTGGGCAGCTGTGGAAAAAGTTGGCAACCATAGGCGTTCCAAGGCTTGGAGCAGAACCTCCCAGGCTCATGCACCTTGAACACTTTCTGCAGGAGATGAGGAGGTAACAGGGTGCAGCTGCAGCCTGCTACTCCAAGCAGATAGTTCTCAAGAGGAATGTTCTTCATAGAAATATCTACCCTCGCCGGATTTTGCCAGCTCTGTTACATTACTTGAGTACCTAATCACGTCAGAATATTGCCCAGAGGGCTATGCCCATTGCTTAGCGAGCATCTTTGACATTATTAACCTTGAGTAACCTGAAGAAGCAGTAAAGTCTTGGTCATGACCCAATTCTCTTCATCTCCTGTTGGTATTTTTCCCAACTAAAAATAGTAGCTTCCTGCTTCCCTGGGATCAGGCTCAGAGGAGCCTTAAACATCAATGTTGAAATGCTTATTTCAGCTCCAGGAAAATGAGCCTGTTGTGTTTCAACAGAATTGCTGTCTGAGGCAAAGCTATCTTTTGCTGCAACACCCCCACAAAAGCCTACAGGAAAGGGTCACACAAGCATCCACAAAGAGAAAAATCAGCAGCAATTTCCTTTCTTCCCTTTCTTTTTTTCTCCCTTTTAGCTCTGGGCTATGAACATGCTTAAAAGTCCAAGTGATGAGGCCAATCTGAATGGTCCTCGTTCTTCAGAGCAAGTTCAAAGACACTGAAAGTCAGTCTCTGGGGCTGACTGGGAAATGATGCTTTATACTTAGCCGCCAGAAAAAGTTTAAAGTCTGGAGTCTTCATAGAAATTCAAAGGTGAGAACTGAGAGGGAAGTTAAAGATTGTCCCATGACATTGGAAGGTATGACTTTTTTTTTTCCCTGCAGGCAAATCAAACTCACACAGCTGTGCCTTTGGAACAATTAGACACACCTAGATCAGACTGGGCTGCCAAGAAAATGTCCCCAGGAGAGAAACAGTAAACATTCTGACATCATATGCTCTGATTGACTTTTTACATTCTGAGGTCTTTGCACATAGATTTTACTCAGATAAAAATGCGAGCATCTGAACCATATGTCTAAGTGTTTCCTCTATGCTGCTGGCCGGAGCAGCTGGCAAAACATGATCCAGGACAGATAAACCATCCTGACAAAAGCATTTCAGAGGGATCTGCGGGACAGGGTCTGAAAGATGTCTGAATTTTAAAAAGGTACTAATTGCTCAAAGCATGAAACAATTCCTCTGAAATCTAACCCAAGACCTTAATAGAACCCAGAATGACAGTGAGAGAATCTCAGAGGGAAAATCTGCTTGCTCTTAACTCCTCCAGATAAGGAAGAAAAGTATCCCCGCAAAGCATAGGGTCACATGGAAGAAGGCACTGACTGGAGCTTCTAAGGCAATGATGAGTCCTTCAAGAACTTTATCAAAAACTTAACTTTACCAACTGACCAGGAAATGAAGGAGAAAAAACCTGTTACCAAGGGACGGCTAGAGAGGAGGTTATTGGTCTTTGTGAAAACTTCCGGTGTCTGTCATTTCAGTCCTTCCAACAGCCAACACAAAGCGGAGGGACCTGTGTCCAAGTGGCATGAATTGACTCATTCAGACACACTCAGTACCTCTGACTCTCCAGGGAGAACACGAAACTCACAACTAGGGGCCTGGTCTGCTTCTTTGGCACATACAGTATGGATTCCATATCAGCAATCACCAACTATCCTATAAGCATTTATAAAACATATAAACTCCTACATTACTAGACAGTGAAACCAACTAAAGATTGACATGGCCAGATGCCAGCTGAACCAATCAGGGCCTGGGAACTTGGATGTTCATTGCCATGGCTTATATGGCCATGGTGTATCCACATCAGGAGATCTCAAAGGTCTCAGGCTCTCGGATGATCATTTCTCATCCTTGTTTTTTATCTAAAAATGTTGAAATTTAAAAATGAGCAAATATCTCAATACCTTACACAGAAAAATACCTTCAAGTAGGATCCTCAGCTCTTGGTCCCCGTTGTCAATGGCATTTGTGATAAGAACAAAGGAACCAAATCAAATAAAGAATGATAGTTTCAGGATAGCTATTCTATGCCCCTAATGAATACTTAATATAGTACTGTTGTCTGCAAAAATATGATCTAAACAAATAACAACATTAAAAGAATCCCAAGCTTATTCAGTATGCACACATCAATCTCTGGTGATGTCTCCAGGAATTAATTGAGTATAAACTATTGTGCAGAAATGGGGGTATTCTCACGGAAATGAAGGATAATAATTTTCCAAAATAGAGCAGTGATCCCAGTGTCCCATTACCCACCCCTCCGTCCCCTTCTTCTCTGCCTCTTCCTTCCACCAAGGCAATAATGCACAACCGAGGGAGTTGCCGAGGTTACTAAACAGAAGATGAATCATGCTGTTGGCCTATGGCTCTGCCAGAGCTCAGGAGAAAGTCACTCTCAAGTGGTAATGGCCTTATTATTGATGATACAGAGGCAGCAGCATATCTTCTTTAAAATATAAACTGGTATTATCCAAACTTCATAGGGTAAGTTAAGTTCCCTTGAACCTATTTACCAACTTGAGGATGGCCATATTCTTTTTGAGTAAAAGCTTTAGAGTGAGATTGTGCTACAGCCTTATCCTTGTGTCTGATTGGTATAACGCAAGAGGGGTGACCAGTCACATGGTGTCCGTGTAGATGATGCCCTCTCCTGTCTTCAGAACACGCTGGAATTCAACCTTCTGCTTTAGCCGGATTTCTGAGTTTTGGGGAGTTTTATTGTATGCTTGTTTTGGGGGAGAGAAAACAATGTTATCACTTTTTCAGCTATCCACAATGGAGGTCTTAGAGCTTCTCGTTCACCTGCTTATGTGCCAGGACCTGTGCTTAGTTCATAACACACACATGATCGCATTTAAAGATAAGCATCATCTCGTAAAGTAGATATTATATCTCCCCATCAGACAAATTGATACTCTGAGAAATTAAGTTTCTTGCTCAGAGTCATGCACTTGCAAATGACTGAAAAATTGGAAGCTCGATATGTGTCCTTTCTCTATCTGAGAGCCACTTTCCCAGGACTGTAGTTTGGCCCAGTGCATAAGAATGGGGAAGAAGCTGCCACTGTGCATGTCGTCTGTAGCAACATAAACCTGTCTGCAGTGTTCCCCTGTGTGAAAAATAAGAACATGTCAGCATTTGCCCAACTTGTCAATGAAGAGCCTGCCTCTCCTCCCAGTCGATGGAGAGCCAATGGACAGGGGCACTCTTTTCTTGCTCTGCAGGCGAGAATTGACCACTGAACCTCAATGTGTAACTGGCTGATCTGCGTGGCCAAAAGAAGTATCTGGAGCTTAATAACAGAAGAGACATTCAAGTGGTATGTGAACCACCCAGTGTTACCAGCTCCCTGGTACCCAGTGCAAACCTTCCTGCTTGGACTCTTGACGAAGAGATAAAGATCAAAGGAATCAATTTTACCACACATTAGAAAGTTCTCAATATGGTATGGTTGCACACAGACACAATATAATCATAAATTAACACACATTTGTGGAATATAATTTATATGTGAATTTACATGCTCTGCTTAGTGTAGGAAATTAAAATCTGGAGAGAACCATATTGAACAATACTGGTTCTCAGCTTATAAGCAAGCTGACCTCATCACCATTTCTGTGCCATCTGTATTTCTTCTATTACATTAAAGCAACACTCACCAGCATGGTGGGAATATAACTATGATTACATAATCATGTATCCGAAATTTTACCAGAGTAGAATCTCATCAGCATTTTCTCCAAATCCCTGTCTCCCAACTTGCTGGGCATGGGGTCCACAAGAAATCACCGCTTTTCTAAGAATGGCTATAGAGACAGTCAAGGTCTCAACAGTCACCAGATCACAAGGAACCCTTCTTAAACGTTTCCACCATAATCTCCTAAAGACAGATAGAGTCAGCACATCACCTGGATGGTTAGTCCAAGGCTAGTATCTTGTACTACTTACGTATTTAGAACGAAAGCTTCAAAGAGATATGTCCTATGTATTCAGTATTTCAGGTGCCACCTTGCATTCTGGGGGTACAAATAGAGAATCTAATGTCTTTGGTCCTTAAAAATGAGGGCAGAGTTCAATTTATTGTAAATCAACAACAAACCACGGCATGCCCTGTTTTAAACAAGACCGTGTAAATGTGCATGAGTTTTGTGTCCCACCTGTGCTGGCAACACAGCCACCCCTTGACAGGAAGCAGCAGTTGGCATATTGCTACTGAAGGGCTGGTTTCCCAGGCAGCGCTTCTGGTCTGCAGCCAGAAAGGTGACTCATTGGAATGCTTCTGCACTGACCCAGCCCGGGAATCCCCAGAGAACCATCCTAGTCGCTCTTTCCTTCCTTAGCAGTGAGCTGGGGAGGTGAGTGTCCGCCTCTCGTTCTCTGGGACCATGTCTAAGCTGCCCCCGGCTCAAAAGGACAGGTCTTCTGCTTGATTGAGGTCCCCATGTGGAATGGGCACCAGAGTTTAGAAGCAATGGCCTCCATGTGGTGAGGTCCTGGCACAGCACTGCAGGCTGTTGTCACCAAGCATTATCTGGCCATCTGGGTATATTTCTAGGACGGTTGCCAGGCGTCAGGCCTGTGGGCAGTGACTGAGGTAGTCCCAGCAAGTAGGGCTTCTGTCGGGACTGATACTGATATTCATGTGGGACACATAGAGTGGTAAGACCTCAGAGAAATCCTGGGAGGTGCTAGGAGGCAGGTCAGAGCCTGAATGAGCCCTGAGGCCGGGGAGAGAGAGGCAGTGCACAGGGAAGCAGAGAAGGTTCCGGAGGTTCTGGAAGGTTATGTCAGAGGTAGCGCTATTCCCTAAAGCCCCCTCAGGAAGAGCCATCAGTCTCCTTCTCTTGCCATAACTTCTTGGGCTACCATGGTTGCCTTTGGCTCTCAGAATGGGTCAACTCTATACGAGGATTAAACAAGTACATGAATGTGTGTGATGTGTATGTCTCTGTGTGCTGCCCTAATTGCAAAGCAACAACTTTTTTCTCTCCTTTTCCAGAGACCAGACAAAAAAAGTACAGCAGATTTAACAAATATGAAGCTAAATTAATTTCTCTAGTTTCAACTAAAGGAAAGCATACATGCTAGAGTTAAACTTCTGTTTCCTCCAGAACCCTGGGAGCATAGACAGGTGGGGAAGGTTGTAATATCTTCTGGTGTGAGGATACATGAAAAAAAGAAGGGAGAGGAAAAGAAAAGTGGGAAATAAAGAAAGAGGAGAATAACTCAGGAGTAGGTAGAGGAGAGGCCATTTCATAGGCAGGTCAATATTTTGAGAGCTTTAAGGGCACATAAACCTTCAGACTTCACCTCAATGGAATATGAAGAGATTAAAAGTGTGAATTAAGAAGAGATCATAGAGTTGGATTTTGTACTTTCCCCTGTACAAACTGGACAGGAGGAAATGGGCCTGAGGGCCCAGGAGGGCAATAATAGCTAATGACTACATGGCACATATACATGCACACGCCCTTCTGAATGCTTCTCATGATTTAGTGCTCTCATCAACCCTGGGGGTAGGGGGTAAGGAGCAGGGCACAGTATCACTCTTCTTGTTTCATAGATATCACACCTGTGGCCCAGAGGGTTTACAGGACCTGCCTAAGGTCACACAGCTTGTGATAGAGAGACCCAGGATTTGAGTACAGGTGATCTGACCCAGAGCCCACCTTCTTAACCACTACCCTATGCCACTTCTTCAGGATAGTAGTTCAACAGTAGTTGAGTGTATGCTCGCTGTTATTCTCAGGAATGGTTTCCTGAAAGCAAAATTACACTTTTAATAAAGGGGAAAAAATGGGTAGACAGAAATGTCAAGCAGGCTTAGAAAATAATCTGAACAAGTGCTGAGTGTGGGAGGGCCAGTGAGGCGGCCTTTAGAAAGAAACCCGTCTGCATAGTTGGGTGGTTAGCAGTGCTCCACACCCAGGAGAATGGGACAGGCTGAGCACAGAGTCTCTGACTTCCCTAGGCTCTTTAGTTGGCTCTAAGCATTGGGTAAGTAGAGGAAGAGTTTCCCAGGGGTGTCATAACCTCACAGCACTATCGCCTGCCTTAAAATGCTCAGCCTTGGGTTTCTAGGATCCTCAAGTCTTTCTTAAAAACTCAAACTACAATTGAAGACAACAACAAAAATAGAAACTACTCCACTTTTATTACTAAGAGGTCGTCGACTATAGATAAAGCAGTCAGGTAGGGCACTACTGGAAATCATTCAGACACAGAATCCACTGGAGAATTCTCCTTGGCCTGAAATCATCCTATCTGTATACGCTGTCTTCTTCCCCTTGGCTTGAGGAGAAATTGCTGGGAGAAAGTTGTCACCAGGTGCTCTGGCCAAAGGCCTGTGGGTTTTTTTTTTTTTTTTTCAATATTTTATTTATTTCTAGGAGAGAGAGAGACAGCATGAGCAGGGGAGGGTCAGAGAGAGAGGGAGTGACAGACTCCGAAACAGGCTCCAGGCTCTGAGCTGGCAGTCAGCACAGAGCCCGACGCGGGGCTCGAACCCACGAACCGCGAGATCATGACCTGAGCGAAAGTCGGACGCTTAACCGACTAAGCCACCCAGGCGCCCCGGTTTTTTTTTTTCTATTCCATGTTGTTTCTTTTTGCTATGTCTAGCATTTGGCATCTTCTACTTTTCATAGTCTTTGCAGGGCCAGAAAAGCCACTGTGCATTTGGAATACTATTTAAGTGGGCTATAGCACTCTTCAGTTGTAAATTCCTTGCTGAAAAGAAAAAAAAAACCCATAAATTTCCATTAAATCAAACAAAGCCTGTCTGAATAAATAAAACCTCAGAAAAATTTTAAAAACTTTTTTATTGTTATAATTTTTCCTCTCTGGATGCTACTGCATGGCCAAATTGGACAGGTAGGAATCACTCTCAAAAAACATAATTACTAAATACTAGCACAAGAGGAGTAATAGATGCTCTGATGTGGGTTCCAAACCTTCTTCCGAGTTTCGGTACATGAAGAAGGATGTCGTTCCTGATAAGGTCTCTGATTAAACCACTTGGGAGGAAATAAAATCTTGTTACATGATTGGCTTCCTGTTGCTCTTTTGCTTTTCCTCTTCCCCTTTTGCTTTTTGTACCATCCATCTAGGAGAGAATGTGCTGTTTTCATTGGGTGTGTAAGAATTCAATTCAGTGAGGAGTGATTCTCAATTGTGATGTCATGAGCGACTGCTCTGTCTCAATAACTGATGACGAATATCATAAATAAGTGGTTACTCATAAGAGAATGCCGAAGTGTGGGAATGAGTTCCCTTACAAAAGACAAATTAGAACTGACTCAATATTCATAGCTTTTCACTCAGAAGCTCTGTATTCCACTAAACTTTCTTAAATGGCAAAGAAAGTGGATTATAGCTAGTGAGAGAAACCGCACATCCTCAATATACAGCTATGGGCCACCTCATACCCAGTGGGATGGCTAAAACAAACAAACAGAAAATAAGTATTGTCAACGATATGGAGAAATTGGAATTCTTGTGCACTGTTGGGAATTTAATGGTACAGCTGCTATCGAAAACAGTATGGAGTTTCCTCAAATATTGCAAATAAGATTACACATGATCCAGCAATTCTACTCTTGAGTACATATCCAAAAGAATTGAAAGAAGTGTCTTGAAGAGGTATTTGTACACCATGTTAATAGCAGCATTATTCACAAAAGCCAAAAGGTGGAAGTAACTCAAGTGTCCATCAATGGATGAATGGATAAACAAAATATGGCATATACATACAGTAGAATATTATACTCAGCCTAAAAAGGGAATTCTGATAAATGCTGCAACATGGATGAATCTAGAGGACATTATATTAAGTGAAATAAGCCAGTCATCAAAACAAATACTGTATGAAAATAGTCAAATTCATAGAGACAGAAGGTAGAAAGGTGGTGTCTGGGGGCTGGTGGGAGAGTGAAATGCAGAGGTGCTGCTCAATGATGGCTAGAGAGTTTCAGTTTTGCAGTAAGAAAAGAGTCCTGGAGACAGGTACTCAACAGTGTGAATGAACTTTACTGACCCGTACATTCAAAAACAGTGAAGACGGTAAATGTTATGTTATGTGTATTTTACCACAACTTTTTTAAAGATTTTTTTTTAAATTTTATTTTCAATCTTTTTCTAATGCTTATTTGTTTTTGAGAGAGAGAGAGAGAGAGACAGAATACGAGCAGGTAGGGGCAAAGAGAGGGAGACACAGAATCTGAAGCAGGCTCCAGGCTCTGAGCTCTTAGCACGTGGGGCTCAAACTCACAAAGCACAAGATCATGACCTGAGTCAAAGTCAGATGCTTAGCTGACTGAGCCACCAGGCGCCCCTTAAGATTTTTTTTTTAGAATACTTACTTTGGGATCATGAATTGCATATGAATTGTCACCCAGCAGGTGTGCAAGGTGGGAAAACCACTCTCAAAGACAGAGCACTGGGAAGCTGCAGGGTGCCGCTAAGGCCAAGGCCTACTCTGTAACCTCCTCCTTTTTCTTCATAGTCTCCCTCGTGGACTTTGTACATTGGTCACCAAGCCTAGTACTTGCAAAATCTTGCTGATCGCCCTCTCTTTTCTGCTCCTGCAGTCTGCATTGTGAGCCATCTCCCTGACTCTGGCTTCCTCCCTTCCTCGGGTCCTTTCAGGAGGACACTTCCATTCAAGTATTTCTAAAAGGCTTCTTTGCCCATGTACTAGCCTGCCCAGCAAAAGGTACTAATCTCCCCTAATCACTGCATCCTGTCAAACCTCAGTACCCTTTAGCAGGAGGCTACCACCCTTCCCAGCAAACCTTGGTTCCTATTCCTTTCTTAAACGAGCTTTCATTTCTAGCCAGATCAGACTCTCCATCAGTATGCCCTCTCTGCCACGTGAAAATCTCTCAATCTTGAAATACACTAGTCCTGATTTCATCTGTTCAGGAGCCACCTGGAAAGCGCATAGCCTGTACTTTTTGGTCATCCATCTGAGCCTCGCACCCCAGGGTGGAGGTGTGAGTCACCACCTGGGAGAGAGCCTGCCATCATCTGTATCTCAACATGGCCTTGTGTCCTCTGCCGGTCATGACAGAGGCAAAAGCTCTCTGCATTTCACTGTTCACTGTGGCTTAAGGGAGAAATCAAGTACCACTGTGGTATTGAGGAAATTGGAAGCTCACAAAATTAAAGGACCTTTTAGGCCTTCTTTCTTTGTTCTATAATTCAAGCCTCTCCTCCTTCAAGAAGCCTTCCCTGGTTATTCCGAGCCTTTATGTTCTCTGCCCTTTCTTTGTTCTGATGGCAAGAGAAGAAACACTGACCCAAACACACTCTGCACTGGTTTATATACTATCTGATATTTTCTTAATTCACTTGTATAAACCTTACCTCTCCATCCAGATTGTAGATGTTTTTAAAGATTAAGAACCATGTTTTCTCTCTCTTGTCTTCACCACATCACCAAATACAAAGTTGGACACATTGCAGATGCTCAAGAAATATCATGGATTGTTGGTCTGGAAGCAGTACCCTCGGGTCTCAGAAGAGTACCTGATGGGCATGGAGAGAGGATGCCCTATGTTGATCCTCATAGAGAGAAGGTGTTTCCAGTGTGGCGTGGCCTCTTTCAGTGAACCACCTCATTTCTACTTTACTGCCATATACTTCCCTAGGATTCCTCTTTTCAGCCTTGAGAAGTGACCAATGTGGGCTGGGATAATTAATCATTCTTGAGTGCCATATCAAAACCGAATCATAAATGGAGAGATTCCAAGAGATTTAGTATTTTTTTCCTCATATTTTCTTCATTTCAAAGTGGCACTAATGGAGGTTCCCTACTTTTCTAGGGCTCAGTAAAGACGAACTATCCTATAAAATTCCATCACCTTGCAAATGCAAAATATGACATTATTGCTGAGGTACTCTGACTTATAAGGTAAAAAGGGACTGTTAGGAGGTCAAATGTCCTGGTGGCCCTGACACTTCATGGACCTGGTGGCAACATGTAGGTGCCTCTACCGAGGAAAGAGCATCCGAGAATTAGACAACACCTTTTCCAACAGCCTAAGACAACCTTAATAAATGTTGTCCTTAAGTCCTGACAGAAGCAGATGACTAGTCAGAAACCTGCGCAGGTAAGCCCACACCCTGGCATGGTTTACTTGATGGCTCCCAGTTGCTCAGAAGCCTTACTGAACATTCAAGGCTGGCTCCTATTGAAAACACTGAAGGGAATGAGAAACAATCAAAAAACACTCCTTCCAGCTCTGGCACAATAGCCCTTTGTTTTGTATATTCACTATGCAAGAACGTGGCAATTATTTTCTGAGCCAACTTGTTTGAGCAGTAAAGTGTTACAGGGCGAAATGTGGAGATATAATTAGAATATAAAGACTAATGAAACTAATACTTTCAAATTGAGCCCATATACAACCGTGGTACCACAAAACTGCCTTCTCTTCTTTGCTATCTTAGGGAAACATCCCAGATATATCAGGAAAAATTAGTCCATAATTCTGGGAGTTAAAATGAAAAAATGCCTGGTGCACAGAACACACTTCACAATTTTTAAGTGAGTTGAACAAAGCCTTTATTGCCAATGGTGATCGTTCACCAAGTGGGCCTTCCTCCCCACCGTACAGGTGGAAATCTCGCTGGCACCCTACAGACAAAGAATATCAAGGTATTTCTTCTTCTTCTTCGTTGCCTCCTCCAACCACACTCTCTCTCCCCTTTGTAACACCTGCATCAAAAGGAAACCATGGTAACAACAGTGCTTCTGCTGAGCGTAGTAACAGCTCACAAGAGAGAAGTATAGGTTCAGCTTATTATTTGAAAGCAGAAGTATGATTTGAGGAGATATTTGAAAGATTCCATGATTCAAAGCAGTTGCTAGGTGGCTAAAACAATATGCTTGGTGGCAGTTATTGGTCACTAACTACAGTGTTGGTTTGATAAAATTCTCACCAAGTCTCTCAATTTCAGGAGCGACATGGGGTCTGGCTGGTGGGTTAAATTCCCAGGTGAGAAGAATCTGGTCTGTAAGAGTTGGCAGAACCTTTGAATTTGCCATATAATCTGACTCTCTGGCTCTGGTAGCAGTGCCTAGTGAAGTCCCAGGGATCTTTTCTCACAACTTTTATCGCCTACCATTTTGTACTCATGTTGAACCACCACGCACAGGCTGTTGAATTCAGCTGTCTGTGGAAAAAATTATACCAACCACATGCTTAGGCAGAAGGAATACAATATATTGCTTATTTTGTATCTACAAAGCTAAGCAATGTGGAAAACACCAAGCCTGCTCAGTCACCTTCCATGAGGACAAATGAAATTGCATCACAGCAACCTTATACCAAACACATATCAATCTATAGTCAGATGATATTTGAGATAATAAGAAACATTAAGTAGGCTCTTCAGAGTTGAATGCTACTGAATGTGTCATCTGAGTTTTCAATAAGAAAGGAGGTGTTTATTTGGAGTGGCTTGGTTTTACTAATCTGAAGTCTTGGTATCACTGACTAGTTTTCTTTCTGAAGTTTAGTTACTTTATCTGCAAAAGTGGACCCCTACTTTGTGAAGATAAATTCCTTAATAAAGATAATTCTTCTTCTTCTCCTTCTCCTTCTCCTTCTCCTTCTTCTTCTTCCTCTTCCTCTTCCTCTTCTTCTTCTTCCTCTTCTTCTTCTTCTTCCTCTTCTTCTCCTTCTCCTTTTTCTTCTTCTTCACATAACACAAACTCCTTTCCATAGTTGGACCCATTTCCTCAATTTCCTAAAGGCACAAATGGGTGAATGAAGAAGGACAATTTAGGATATATCATAAGGCTGCTGAAAGAAGGATAAAAATAGTGCCAAATCATTTTGAAAAAGTTAATAGATAATAAACACAAGAAGTTTTATTCATGATAAGGTAGACATTATTTTATTAATGTCCCAGAGAAATAAATATATCCAAAGAACATTTATTTGGTGAATTCAATCAAATAACCAGAAATTCAACTGAGACATCAGCTTGCCCAGGTATTTAAGTGCTTGGGTAGTTTAGTTGATCCAGTTGGCCCTTTGGTGGTCAATGTCCCATTGTGCTTCTTGGTGACCCAGAATTCTTGTCAGGAACCAGGAAAAAAGGAAAAGGAAGGCAGGGCTGCCCCAGTGACACGGTGTGGTCAAGAGAATATTGACTGAGAGCTAGTAGATTTGGTTTCTACAAGATCATAATTAACATCTCCTCTAGAAACAAAGTTCCTTTTTACCAAGCTGGCCTTGACATGACACGGCTTGGGAAAGTTCTGTTCTCCTCAGAGGGAGAAGAGAGATGTGGAGCTGTAAGTATAGAGCAACGGATGATCAGTTCAAATTCCAGAGTTGTACACTGCTCCTGGGGAGAGGTTACCTGGCCATTTTTCTGTGATGCTCCAGTCATTGGTTTTCCCTCTCAGGACCATCCATTGACCAATGTCTCTCTGACTAGCCCCTCAGAGGACTATTGTCTGGACTACAGTCTGCTGTTCCAGACTCCTGCCTCTTCTTCCATGCTTTCCTCTCAATGGCAAGGGACTGGGAGCCAGTCCCCTTGCTACAAGGGAATCTAGAAGATAGATGGGGGAAGAGGCTTTTTTTTTTTGTCTGCTACTGGTGGTGCCACTAACAGCAGTAGTAATGGAACGAGCAGGGATGGGGTCCAGAAGCTTCCAGGTGAATCTGAGCTTTGGCAGTATCAGCCCTTGTCTCACCAGCATCAAAATGTGGAGTCCTGAGTTCCTGTTTGGAGGAAACAGCAAAATTCAGTAGCAGCAAGATCCGATGGCAGCAGCTCAGCAGAGAGTGTAAGCTTTGAGATTCCAACTCCCCTAAAACCAGTATCCTGATCTCTGGGGAATATGTCCCTCCTTTTGTGTTCCCTTCAGCACCTTTGTAAGCTTTTTTCTCTATCCATTCCTATCTGTCTGAAGCATCCAGAGCTGTTTCTGTCCTTCTGTCCAGATGTTGAGCCCTCCTCTCTCCCAGAAGAGGCTCTCGGGCAGGGAGCCGCAGCCTGCTTCATCTCTAAGGTAGATGAGGAAAGGAGAACGGAACAAAGCACCACAGCTCACAAAGGTAAACTCCGTTTTGAAAATAATGAAATTTGACAAGCCACCCTTCAGTCAACGAACCTGTTATAATAGGCGTCCGTGGTGGATGCTGTGATGTGCCACCCAGGTCCTTCCTGAGGAATGAAGGACTCATGCCTCTGACAGCTGGGCCTGCTCCCAAAAGACCATCCCCACTGTCAGCCCTCTTCACAGACTACCTTGGCTGAAGAAAAGTGCCTTAGCTTAGGTCATACCTCCTTCCAGAGGAAGCACACACCCAGCGATAGATCAACAGAAGTGTACAAAGGCCCAGACCCATGTCCCAACTATGAAGGGCCATCCCAGATCCAGAACTTCCCATGGAGTCAGCTGAGGCCTTCCCCAGGACTACATCACAGTTTGATGTCTCCCTCTTTCCACTCTGCTTCTTTCTCTTCCACAAGAATTCATCCCCAAAGCTCTCCCTTACAAACTTCCTTCATGGCAATCCCTTCCTCAGAGTCTGCTGCCCAAGGGACCTGTTTTAGTTTTCTAGGGCCACTGCAACAAAGTACCACCAACTGAGTGGCTTCGAAAAGAGAAATGTATTGTCTCCCAGTTCTGGCAGCTAGGAGTCCAAGGTCAAGGTATAAGCAGGGTTGGTTCCTTCTGAGGGCTGTGTAGGAAATGATCTGTTCTAACCCTCTCTCCTTGACTTGTACATGACCAGTTTATGTTCACATGGCATTCTCCCTGTGTGTGAATGTCCCCCAAATTCCCCCTTTTAATAAGAATACCAGTCATACTGGATTAGGACCTGCCCTAATGACTCCATTTTAACTTGGTTTTTTCCTGCAAAGATCCGATGTCCAAATAAGGTCACACTCTGAGGTACTGGGGTCAGGACTTGAACATATGAATTTGGAGGCTGGGCACACAACTCAGCTCACAACAGAACGAAGCCTGAAACTGCATTCAATTATGTTTCCAAGCAGGAGGTCAACAGACACAGACCCGACAGCTTCCTGAGCCTTCTCTAGGATTCAAGCTCCGTCACATCAAGTTGCTTTTATTCAAGGGTCTGTCCTCTCAGAAAGGTGGGAGAAAGAAAGACGCTCAGCAAGGTTACATATGGGTTCTTCAACACAGCCTGGCAAGATTTAAATGAAGGACAGAGTCTGGTTCCCAGGCTAGAGGGAAACCTGAAGTGGGGCATCTATTGGGAAATCTGCATTTACAAGGAAGCTATTTATTACACATAGCTGGGTGATGAGAAATGTGGCTGATATTTTAACCTCTGGAAGGGTGTCTGGGAATCTCACATAATTAGCTTTTTATGTCCTTTGTTCTCAAAATTAATAACAGTATGATGATGAGTAGAGGTGGGAGGAGAAAGATGCAGGCAGATAGATGATGGATTTTTCACTAGAGAATGATGGATTTTTTTTTCTTAATTTACTGGTAGAGCTGTAATGGCTTCACTGAGGTTTCGCTCCACATGCATATTGCATTAGTTTCAAGCTGGAAATGCAAAGACACATTGTTGTGGAAAGCACTGTTGCAGTAAAACCCCTTAAGCATCAACATTTTGTTAGTGGGGGCAGGGCTGCAGGAAATGTGACTTACCGAGACATTTATACAAAAATGCCTAAAAGCGACTCAAAGCCAGCCTGCACTTTGGAACTCCAGGATATTCTTATTCCAGTTGATGTCACAGCCCGTATCTGGAGCCATCAAAACCATGTTTGGATGGGGCATTTGAAGGGGCACAAACAGGCAGGGTTACAATCTGGCCCCGGACCCTAATTCCCAAGAACGCTTGCCGCAGAAAACATCAGAAAGCAGTGGAGGTCTGAGAATCAAGTGCAAATGTGCTCTTGTGCCAAGAAAACCTAAGACGGCTATTTTCACAGCATCTTGGGGCCTGGCCAGGTTCCAGAAACCATCAGCAAAGTAGCCTGCCCTGATACTTCAAAGGAAGAACTCTCACTGATAAATCCTGCCCCACACTTTCCACAGCACACACTTAATCTTGAGCCATATAATACCACAACAGTGAGTCACTGGGCTGAGCCTTGGGCCTACCCACAGGACAGGGAGAAAGAAAAGAGTCCCACATCTGTTGTCTCGGGCAACTCCCCTCACTCCTCAAAACTGCACTGAAACAGAGCAATAGAAACTGTCGTGAGGCAAGTGAGTTACGGTCTGGTTTACCTGTACAGAGCCCCTCGCGGAATGATAAGGAATTCGGCCCACCATTTTTCATTACTCTGTTTTACCACGTTTTGATAAAACCCATCAGACAGGGTAACCAATCTGCTTTATTCTTCAGGTTGAGCTCAGAGATCTCAGGAGGCCTTTCAGTGATGAGACAAGCTGAGAGCTTTTCTTTCACACACACACACACACACACACACACACAGGCCCTTTCTCAGCTGGTCTGAAATTTGGAAAGCCTCAGCCTTCTGAATTGCATTCAATCTAAATTAAAATTCGGCACATATTCACCTGAATACTTAAGATAAAGAAAATCAAGCCTAGGTGTCATGGAAGAGAAGACAGCAGCAAGGGAATGCCAAGGTCAAGGATGGAGGCTTTTGTTTCTTCATGGGGAGAAAGGAGTAATAATAATTCTTTTGCTACAAAGTCTGTGACGTCTGGAACACTCATGGGCTGCTGGCAGTTAGGTCAGGCAGGAGTCTTTTTCCCATCTGGTCATTTAGCAATGGTCTGTGGAAGGATAGTGGAAAGAGTCTAAATCTTTCCTTGAATAATACAAGCAAGCCCACATATTCAGTGATTACATAATAAGCTGGAGGCTAAGTCCTAGGGGACACATTTGTTTTAGGTGTTTGCATGTGGCCATGTGTTCATTTGGGTGGCTTTCTGGGCACACAGACACGTCTCCGCCCCAGCCCGCACTTATTCTCTTCTTGAGGCTATTACTAAGCATTAAGTCCTAAGGGGACACACTTTCCAGATGACCGACACAAAAATCCTGTTCCAAACTCCTCCCGGTTTCCCTGAATCCCAATTTTCCTTTCCCTTAGGTTTTCAGTTCTCTCTCCCAGGGCACCAAATGCAGTCAGATTAGCCTCTGGCTTTTGAGAACAAGCTGCCAATTGGCCTGATTACAGGTGCGAATAAAATCCTACCCATGCCATTCTTTGGACTTTTCAGAACTTTAGTCCACAGAGGGTCAGGTGTGGCCAACAGTGTGGCTTTTCCCCAGTTAGGGCCAGCTTTTTCGACGCCTAAGAGAAACCTGTCAAGTTTTGTGTGGGACCCTCAATAAATCTCATTGAGTGATTCCACGCACGTTAGCTACCCTAAGAAAAAAAGGGAAGCTTGGTGAGCATCATGTTGATTTTCCAACGTGAGGAGCCTAGACTGCGTGGCAAGAAGTGTTGAGGCCCCTTAGGGCATGGCAGAGGGTCCAAACCACAAGTAGGGGTGGAAAAGGAGCAGAGTCTCCTCAAACACCTCTAGAGTCCCGGATGCTTCCACCTGTCAGGACGGGGTGGGGTAGGGGGGTGGTGAGCATTCAGGGAGCCCTCGGGTGCCGACTAGGGGAGGGGTCTTGGAGCAGGGACTATAGTGAGGTTCCTGAATCCTGGGGGAAGAGACTCGGATCTAGAGTGTACACTGGCATTCCCCCTGCTCAGCCCTCTTTGGGATGCAAGCTTCCAGCTCCGGGACCTTTTCCAGAACATTCTCCCAACTGTAGGCATCGTCCAAGGTGGCTCTGAAGGAGCAAAAAGACCATCTAACTGAAGTAAAAAGATTAGTTCCCTATTTTAACTCCATCCTTACTACGTTCTAGAAATGAAGCAAATTACTTCACGTCTTATGAGCTTTATTCCTCATAAACTTCTTAGGATGACTGATGAAAACGGTATACAATATTACCAGGCGCTGTTTATTAAGCATTTCCTATAAGCCAGGCACAGTGCTAAAAAAATAACTGCCCCAGTGTTCAGATGAGAAACAAAATGAAGCATGAAGACTGGGTAACGTGCCCACGGCCACACAGTGAAAATAGCAGACACCGAACACACATTTTGTTTATTTTGTTTATCACTTTAGAACAATGAGAATCTTGGCTACTGCTATAATATGTGAAATTTTACATATATATAAATATTTAAATGTATATGATAATTTATATTATAAATAATATAATATATATCATTTTGGGGGCAGAACAAAAAACTTATAACAAGTTTCACCCAGGATAGCCATTGTTGTGTGAATAAATTTGAGAGTTTGATTAAGCCGGCAGGGGCATTTTGCTGTTGCTGTTTTGTTTGCTTTTGCTCTGAGTGGCCACAGCCTCCACAGGCACCCAGAAACCGAGATGGCTTCCTCTTCTAGACTTCCAGTAACATCTTTGAGGCTGAGTAAATGGGAAGTGGGAATGGGACATACAAAAATGGCATGTAGACACTCAAGAGCTGAAGATAAATCATATAAAATACACTACCCTCTTACAGAAAAAGCAAATCTCTATTTTATTTTTTTTAATTTTTTTTAAATGTTCTATTTATTTCTAGGAGAGAGAGAGAGAGACAGCGTGAGCAGGGGAGGGTCAGAGAGAGAGGGAGTCACAGACTGAAACAGGCTCCAGGCTCTGAGCTGGCAGTCAGCACAGAGCCCGACGCGGGGCTCAAACCCACGAACCGCGAGATCATGACCTAAGCGAAAGTCGGACGCTCAACCGACTAAGCCACCCAGGCGCCCTGCAAATCTCTATTTTAAATAGACAATATTGACAAGAATTCCAGGCCAGCCGCCCCAAATGGCAGGGGTAAGTTTTCAAGCCCATAATGTTTTCATCTCTACAAGGGCCCAAGTGGAATCCAGCTGACCAGAGTTGGCAGTTCTAGGGCCGAGAATCACTTGGCTGAAATCACCCCCTTGTTCTGCCTTCACAGAGGAGAGGCACCCTCAGCCTGCTCAAGCCACTCAGCCTTGAAGACTCTCACTTCCACTTCTCTAAGATGAAGGGGATGGACCATGCAAAATAAAAAGGGGGTTACCTTGAGCTTTCTTTCTGTTCCAAAATTCTGGGATTCTTAATCATGTCAAAGAAGCTACTTTGACTCTAGGTAAAATAACCGGAATCCAAAATAATGCTCAGTTTTGGCCAAGTACACTATTCGTAACACTTTAGAGCATGCATTCCCTGTCTCTTTTCAGAATGACTTTCAAAGACAGGCTTTCACACAAGATATCTCAGAATCCTCACACTGTTCTTTCTTCTCTTTCCCTCCTCCTTCTTCATCACCTTCTTTACTCTCATCATCATATTTTTGTAGGGGGAAGAAGGTGTTTCATTTGTTTGTCTTTACAGAAAGGTCCTTACACTGCTCCTTTTGACTTAGTAATGAGAGGTAAACCGCAGAACTCCTAGCTCCCTCACATATGCACTGAAGCTTTGGAATACATGCCCACCAACAGACCCCTGATTCACACTGCTCCAAGAGGGTCCCACTTACAGCCCCAGCTAACAGGTTCTTGAAGCATAAATTACTGTATTCATATCATGTGACTCTACCTCCTGGATCACAGATAACTGGTCCAGGTACAGACAGATGCCTGACTTAAGAGCAGTCAGTCTGAGTTGGCCTGACACACAAGTCACATCCAGTAAAGACAAGGGGGACAGATGGAACCTCTGTGATTCTCACACCTGAAGAGTCTAATTGCGAATTAGAAAAAGAGAGAGAGAGATTCATGAGTTGGAAGGTGGGAAAGAAAGCAGAAGCTGAGAGACAGTCAGCAGAAACCTAGAATAGCAGAAGCCACAGGCAAGAGAAATCCTGGGTAGGCAGGAGCAAAGGTAAGTCTGGAGTACTAGAAAGCAGAAACCAAGTGACATACGGAAGAGAAGATGAGCTACTTGGTTGTGTAGTGACACGAACAGCAGAAAAGTAGAGAATTCCTGCCGCTCTGGGCAACAAGATAGTCCACTTCCTAGAGTTGCTTTTCCTCCTACATAACCTCCCGGTTCCTGCTATGCATTCCATTTGCCATGAAACTTGGCTCTTTGTAGTTTCCATGAGGTGTGGTGTAGATTTCTGCCTCCATGTATCCATCAGTGAATCTCCTTTTCTTCAAGTAACCTGAGTCGTGTCCCTTTCTTATCATCAAAAGTGCCTATTAAATGTAAAATGCCACAGGGACTCAGCTGAATGATGACTTGTTCACAGCTCCACTGACACCACCAATGCTTCTGTTCTGGAAAACTCCAGGGCTCATGGCCCATTTTAAAAGATGCTCTTTTCATTCCCACAATGCTTTTCTGCCCTCTTTAACATACTTCTCCTAGTATCTCTAGCCACCTGTAACTAAAAGCTCTGATACTGTTACTTTAACTACCACCTTACATTTGTACTCTCCCGGACAGATTTCTCCAAGTGATTTCCTGTACATGATCTCTTTTGAACTTTGCAATAGCCTTATGAGATAATAATAATAATAATAATAATAGTACCTAATATTGTTCGGCGCCCTATAATTTAAAGATGGCTTTTATATACATAATTTCCTTTGATTAGATCCACTTAACAACACTATGAGACATTTTTCTCATCTTATGGGTGAGCAAAGTGAAAGTCAGTAATGACAAAGAATGCAACCAAGTTCACACAACAAAGAATGGTTTCTACTAGGATTTTGGGCTTCCATATCAGTGTTAAGATGTTTAGGATCCGGGGTGTCTGGGTGGCTTAGTCGGTTGAGCGTCCCACTTTCGCTTAGGTCATGATCTCGCAGTTCGTGGGTTCGAGCCCCACGTCGGGCTCTCTGCTGACTGCCAGCTCAGAGCCTGGAGCCTGTTTCAGAGTCTGTGACTCCCTCTCTCTCTGACCCTCCCCTGCTCACGCTGTCTCTCTCTCTCTCTCTCTCTCTCTCCTAGAAATAAATTTTTAAAAAAACATTAAAAAAAAAAGATGTTTAGGATCCTTTTTCCTGGCATAAACAGGAGCTACTCTTAGATGTGCTCATATGGCATTTCAAGTGCCTAGTTTCTTGTTGATCTTTATTAAGTCAAAGATCCCTTAGGTGTGCCATGCACCGCCTCATGTGATTGTGGTCTGTCTGCCTGGTGTGGCTGCTACTTCTTTGTCTTCCGTAGAGGCACCAGTAACCCACCTTTAGCATATAGACCTGTTTCTTCCTGGTCACTGAATCTGATGCATACAGGCTCCGCAACCAGCTTACCTGAGGCAAAGCCTTTCTCTAATTCACTCCTTAAGTAAGACCTTGACATTCACTACCTCCTTGTCCTGTCATTTGAAAGTCAATGGGGGTTAAATTTTGTTTGCCCCAGGAGCTGTTCTTCCTAGGCACACAGATATAATGGCAACTCTGGTGATTAGAGCAGCATTGTACATGCAATAAAGTAAACAATTTGTGAAACAGCAGGAGCTGTTCTGAAAGGTTCTGCCTGAACTACCGCAGATAGAGGCATTGGAATAATAGTCAGGCAGTCCGACATGAGCTCTCCACACTATCAGTCAAGGCTTCCCGGCTGATGGTCCACCATAGCCTCAGATTCTTCAAAATGTAGTATCCTGGGCACCTACTTACCAGCCCAGACCTGGCTCCAAGATGAATGTCATTTGGCACTTAAAACTTGATGATCCCTATCATACAAGACTCCCCAGAAGTGATCTTGGTCCCACAACAATTGGATCAAACTTCATGGTCCCACTGTAATTAGGCTGCATGTCCAACACCGTGAAGATGACTCAAAATGTGTCTATTACCCTATACGTGCCTGTAACACTTACTGCCCTGTCCATATTGGGAACTCTATTTAGAATTACTCATGCCACACCCCGATATTACAGGACTGTGATTACCCTAATGTATCACGTGCTTTCATTCTTCTGTGCTTTTACACACCCTGTTCCCTGTGCCTGGAATGTCCTTTTTCTTGTGGGTGACATAAAAATTCCTCCTGATCTTTTAAGACTTCCAAATTAAGTGTCATCAAGACTGGATAAAAATCCTAGAGAAACATGTGTATCAGGACACAAACACAAATGTCCATAGAGGTAAAGAGCCAGTGGGAGTGGGTAAATTGTGGTATATTCATACAGTGGGATATTACATGACAATGGAAATTACTGAACTAGAGATGTACTTAATATTAATGAAGCTTATAAACAATGTGGAGTGAAAGAGGCCAAGGCATGAAATAATATAAACTCTATGATTTTCTTTATATAGCATTCAAAGCAGGCAACATTAAACTATAGTATTTAAGGATGTATAGGTGGTTGAACTATAAAGAAAAGGGCAGCTGTGATCACCATAAATGCCAGAACAGAGAAGCCTCTACAGAAAGATGAGAAGGTTGGGGGGAAATGCAACATGAGGGCTTCTGGATTGTGATGATACTCCATTCCTTGAAATGGACCAAGATGGCTTCCTCTTCCATCTTTGTTAGACTGTGCATTAATGGTTGATGCACTTCTAAGTATCTATATTTAGTAACTTTTTAAACAGGTAAAAGGACAAAAGGTAAAAGGAAAAAAAACTGAGGACAGAAATTCATGGTTAAGAAATGTTATGGGGCACCTGGATGGCTCAGTCGGTTAAGCATCCAACTCTTGATGTAGGCTCAGGTCATGATCTCACAGTTCGTGAGTTCCAGCAGCACATCAGGCTCTGGGCTGATAGTGCAGAGCCTACTTGGGATTCTCTCTCTCTCTCTCTCTCTCTCTCTCTCTCTCTCTCCCCTTTCTCTCTCAAAATAAATAAACTTAAAGAAATAAATGTCATAAAAAATGCAGACATCCTCAACCTAATTAAAGAGTCCATTTTCATAGACACAGGGGCCCCTCATGCAGTCACTTATTAATAGGGAAGCCCCCTGAGTCAATGTAAAACTTGCTGTTTTAGAAGAAGGATGAAAAAAAAATACCCCTCCTCTGATATACCATGATGACTGTAGCATAAAATATATGGTTATGGAAAGTAAGTTGATTCAGCACATATTGTTTTGAAGCTGCTAAACTCTTGCCTTGTTTTGTCTGCCTGGAGCAGGATCTTCAGAAATGTGGTTTGTAGTGTTTGCTTTCTCCTTTCTGGAGTCATCTCTTCTACAGGGGCAAATTTTAAAGCTGTTTTGTAATCCAATGTTGTTTGGCATTATGACCACATACACTTTATTTTTTTAATGGGGAGGAATTTATAAACTTCCTTGATGTTGGAGGGCAGAGAGGTACATCAAAGGTGATGACATCCCGTCTACTCCAGTTCCCCACTACCACACCCATGGCTGCAACTGGATATGGTCCCCTTCTTCTCTTCTGGTCCTAAATTGGTGTGTATTGCTACTCTGTGTATTAAACAGCTGCCTGGGTCCTCCTCAGGCAGCTGCTTCCTGTGGCCCTGTGAAAGCAGTCTAATGTCCCTGGCACCCCAGCACATCAGTGCTAGGATCTATCACATGCTCCAGAATATAAGTAGAAATTACATGTTCCAAGCTGGAGATGTGCTTTCGGTCACTTCTTTTGTAAGCACCAGAGATCTGCATTTTGGGGGGACGTTCAAGTTGGGGGTGGGTGGGTAATATAATCAGCTGAGTGGCTTGAAATTTGGCCTGTGAGCCGAAGAACCTGAACCAAAGGAGGTGAGATAGAAGGCAGTACCAGGACTTCTCTGAAATCTTGATGAAAAATCTAACCACATGGCAGGTGCGTTACTCTGGCTAGAATTGGCAGGACGCCAAAAATAAGGGGCAAGGTGCTGAGAGCAGGGGCACCGGGGTGAAGTTCTGTTTTGTTTTGTTTTAATTTCTGGAAGACATTACTTTAGTCATTAGATGTTGTAATGTTATATTGAGGAAGAACGCTCTTATAAAAAGAGAAAGGAATCTGCTGGAAAAATAGACAGGGATATGCAGAGAGTGAGATTCCAAGACAGACCCAGAACACAGAAGAAAACAGAGATGGAGAGAGGTGTTGGAAGCAGAGATAGACTCAAAGAGGGACTGGTAGGGACTGGGGGAAGGCATGGAGGGGAATTTTCCTTGCCATTATTCAGTTTTTTAAACTGGGATGTCAAAATAGCACCCTTTATGTCTCTCCAGATTAGTGCTGTATGTACTTAACCCCGTTTAATTGCTATGATGCATTGCATACTTGCCACCAAAAACCTTGTTCTCACTCGCCCAACGACTAATGGGCTGTAAACATGACTTTTTAAAAAGGAGCCAGGTTTGATGTGGATTTGTGTTCACCGATGTTAATGGCATGCAGGAAGTAGATTAGCTGCTGTCTGCCAGTGACTCAATGCATTGCCTTAGCCTGGCCCAGTAGAACTGGACAGAGGACATAGGCCTGGCTCCATGCAGACCCAGGCTTTTATCATCCAAAGAGCCATCTCCAGCAAAGCAGAGAATTTATAGCAGGGGCAGAAAGAGCTCCAGTTATTGTTGGAGGCGCAGTTGAGTCCTAGGGGACTTTTCAGACGATGAGCAGCTTCAGCTGCAAATAACTAAACAGGCTTAAAGGGAAGGAGTTGAGGAGGTGGGGAATTAATGAGCTCCAAGCAGCAAGAGTTACAGCATAATTAACTCCCAGACGGTCTCATCGGTGGTACAGCAGGGCTGTACAACCCAACCCAGAGCTTCCTCCCCAGATAGAATTAAAGTTTAATTCAGTGTCAAAGGGGCATTAGAAAAAAAGCCCAGCACAGGACAAGAGAGGGCAATCAGTGAACTTCACTGACAAAGGGTCAGGCATTGGCCACTCCCTCCTGCATAGATTGCTGAGTGGGCGGGTTTTAAGGTGGGCCGGTTAGATGGTCTGAAGTAGACTAAAGGAAGTCTGAGTCTGGGCCATTTGGGAAAGAAAATGATGGAAATATCTGCCTGATGCCTGGAGAAGCTATTTGTTTTGACTACTGGTGCTGCTATTTTCCTTAAGGGTAGAGTCCACAGGACTGTGAAAAACCAGGGCCCTGAACCAAGAAGTTTTCTCTTCAAGCAGCTGGGAAGCCCTGTGCATTTGGCTCCCACTTGCCACCTTGGGTGCCCCATACTCAGGACAGGGAGACCATGATCACTGGCCTATCTTGTCCATTTAACCCCCCAAGCAGATAACTGTTAACATCCCCTCCTCCATTCAACCAAATTATTTTCATCACAATCTTGAAATAAAATTAAAAATAGCATGGCCAGAAAAGCCAGTGAAAATCTCACAGGCAGTGAAAATTTTCCTTTATTAAACTTTGTACGTATAATTTGCCAGTAAAAAAAAAAAAGTTTACTGTATGTACATAAAAGGAAAAAGCACTTTTTATCCAAGAATGTTACATTCAGATTACAGTTTGAACTTTGAGCCTTTCTTGACAATATGCGATAATATTACTTTACATAAAGAATCACTCACTAACATCTAAATAAATTTTAATGAAATCAAAATATTTGCAAAAAGTACAAGTTGGGTAACCGTGAAGTAATATCATTTTGGTGATATTTTATTTACTGGGTTCACTCATTTGAAAACACTCATAATTTTAAAAGGGCACATTTCAATTTTAAAGATATTGTTCACATTCAGTAAGATATTTCGTGTATGAACTAAAACTTACACTTAACAAAACATTATACCCCCACAGGTTTATCAGTGTAATTGTTTGAAATTTCAAACAGAAATGACATTCAAAATGCTCAAAGAGAATGACAGAAATGAGGTGACTCAAATTCTTTTTTCTGATCTTCTGAAATCATTATTTACTTCAAATCTAGTGCTTTTTTAAAAAATTTAATTTAATTCAATTTTTTTGAGAGAGAAGGAGAGCAAGCACTTGCATGTGAGTGGGGAAGGGGCAGAGGGAGAGAATCTTTTTTTTTTTTTAAGTTTATGTATGTATGTATGTATGTATTTAGAGAGAGCGAGCATGAGCATGTGAGCAGTGAGAGAGGCAGAGAATCTCAAGCTGATAGTGCAGGGCCTGACAAGGGGCTGGATCTCACAAACCAAGAGATCATGACCTGAGCCTAAATAAGGAGTCACAGACACTTAAGTGAGCCACCCAGGTGCCCCGAGAGAAAGAGAATCTTAAGCAGGTTCAATGCTCAACACAGAGCATGACTCAGGGCTTGATTCCACGACCCTGGGATCATGACCTGACCTGAAATCAAGAGTCAGACACTCAACTGACTGAGCCACCCAGGAGCCCTAAATCTAGTGTTTTAATGCAGGAATGTGTGGTATGATGGTATGGGGAAACAGGTGTGAGTTCAACCAATTCCGAACCATTATGAACTGGTTCTTGAAATAAAAGCATATAGTTCATTCCCACAAAACCAGACATTCTCTGAATTTACTTTCATATAAACTATAATGTGCATTTAAGAATGCATAATAAAAATGTGCTGATTTGAAGCTTACACATAGCATTAAAACTTAACCAACGATAACCACAGCTATTGCTTCAAATTTAGATCATGAAAAAGTTTTTTGCAGGGAAGATATCTTATCCTGACATCATTTAGAATCAGGAGCACAAGGAGGTAATGAAAAGTAATTTCCATTTTAGCTGGTTCAGGAATTGTGTTTAAATTCTTCACACATTTACATCCCCTGTTGCTGATGTCAGGGTGGACTCCCATGGCCCCACCCTTACATGCCTCAGCCTGTTATTCTCTGCCCATGAGCCCAGACTCAGGGATCATGTCAGTGGGGGCAGCCCAGGGCATATGCACTAATACTGGACCGGAGTAAGGATGAAAAGTACTGGGCAGGAGTCACATTATTGAGAAGCTGCTCTGTGTCAAGGCATTTCCACTCACAACAGCGACTTCACACTTCATAGCAACCATTCACATGAGGGGTTCATTTTCTCTTTAATTTTTTTAAATGTTTATTTATTTTTGAGAGAAAGAGAGACAGAACACGATTTGGGGGGTGGGACGGGGAGGGAGAGGGAGACACAGAATCCAGGCTCTAGGTTCTGAGCTGTCAGCACAGCCCAATGTGGGGCTTGAACTCACAAACCATGAGATCATGACCCAAACTGAAGTTGGACACTTAACCGACTGAGCCACCCAGGTGCCCCCCACCTGAGGGGGCTCTAATCTCAGTATCTGGAAATGAGGAAAAACGGATGACAAGAAGCCCAGAGGCCTGCCCATGTCACAAATGGCAGCATCTGGATTAAACCCCAGATAAGGCTAAGAACCAGGCTCAGGTTATCTCCTAAAGGCGAGCACCTCAGATTCTGTGGCACCCCTAAGAACATGACTTAGAATCCCCTCTGTACAGGTGCAGAGAAGACATGCAGTGTCCCACTGCTCTAGCTAGAATAAACTTCACCCTCTCCTGGACTCTCTCCCCAATTCGGGAAACCACCCTTTGAACATCATTGAACCACTAAGCCTATGCCAACAAAGGGCTTCCATTTGCTTCAAGGAAATAGAGAAAGATTATCAGAGTTTCTGGACCTTTTCTTTTCTTCTTTGCTTTGCTTCTTGTCTCTTGTCATCTCTTTCCTTTTTCCTTTCTTCCTTACTGTTTCTCGCTCTTTCTCTCTCCCTCTGCCTTTCTTTCCTTCTTTTTTCCCACATTTTAAAATCTACTTCCTTACCAACCTCTGTAGCTTGGGAAAAAGTGCTGGAGCTATCACATTTAGTTCCAGAGAATTGCTCACAGGGGACCTTGCATATTACACATACCTCCAAAGAGCTGATGGATCTTTTTTATGTCCTCTTTATTACTAACGCTTAGGGAAACATCTTGTGTCTCTCTTTCTTCTTCCAACTATATTAAAAAAATGATAATCTGGCTCTCCTTATGTCCTGAGTATAGCTGAGGTCTTGCCTGTTGGTCAATATTGATTAGTATTCCTTTATAGCTCCCTACAGGGTACATATTGCCATTTCCAGAAGCAGGTCACAGAAAGCTTTGGATCGCAGAAGTGGAAGATTTGACAAAAGTGGGCCTGTAATCATAATCTCTCTTCCCCTTTCCACTTCCAGGGAGAGCTCTCTTGTCTTCTATCGCGTTACCCTTGAGTATGACCGAGAGAAACAAATAAAGCACCTCAGACTCCTGGGTGAAGGGCTCCTCCCCATTCAGCAACAGGACAAGGATGGTCTAGTGGGAGCTCGCGTGCCCAGCCAAGGCACACACACAAGGCCTGGCACAGCAGAGCCTTCCCTGAGCTTTGTCTCCTCTGGAGGTACAGCCTTGAGAGCCTTCATTGCAGAGACAGGTGAGTGAGAGAACAGGGAGAGCAACGGAGGACTTCCTGTACTTCCACATGGCCGAGGGACAGGTGCTGCACCATTTCTTTCCTCTTTACTCGCTTCCCTATTCAGAATGCATTGGAGGGGGCCCCTGGTAACTCAGGAGGTTAAGTGTCCAACTTTGGCTCAGGTGATGATCTTGAGATCTGTGAGTTTGAGCCTCACGTCGGGCTCTGTGCTGATGACTCAAAGCCCAGAGCCTGCTTCAAATTCCGTGTCTCCCTCTCTCTCTGCCCCTCTCCTGCTCATGTTCTCTGTCTCCTCCAAGTAAATACATGTTAAAAAAATTTTTAGTAAAAAAATGCATTGGAGGAAAGCAAAAAGCTTCAGAATGACAAAAATGTATCAGGTAGGATTAGGTTCAGCTGCATTTAACAAGAACTCAAGTAAGTGACTTCATAATATACACATTTCTTTTCCCTCATGTGAAAGAAGTCCGGAAATGGACAGCCCTAGGCTGTAATGGCAGCTCCACAGTCATCAGGGACCCAGACACCTTTTACCTTTCTTCTCCATCAGGCCTAGTATAGGTCTTACATCTTCAAGGTCACTTCATGATTCAAGATGGCCATTGGAATGCCATCTTTACTTCCTGAGATGGAAAAGGGAGGTAGGAAAAAGGCATAAAGAAACTTGTCCCAGCTGCAGGAGCATTCTTAAAACTCTCAAGAAGCCCAATCAACAACTCCTATTCGTAAGAGACTCGGCAATGTATTTCTTGATCCAGGCACATAACCACCCAGAATAAATTCAGACTCTAGTGCTGAGAAAAAGGGGACACTCTTTGCTAGATAGGCACCCAGCAGTCTCTGCTCCAAGCTAGGTGCCAGCTCCTGGGCTAATAGCTTTGTATACATCACCCTGCTTCTTCTGAGAAACACCTCGAATAGCTTTATGCCATTAGAGTTAGGGAAGTCTTAGGAATTATCAAGCCAATGACTCCATTTTATTTTAATTAACATGTGAATTTAGCATTTATAGAACTTCCCCCTAATACCACTTAATTCTCAATCCCCTCCCCCTTGAAATAAATAGTATTCTTAACTTGATTTTTCAGAGGAGGAAACTAACATCTTGAAAGGTTTAAGTCAATTGGCTCCAAGTCAATTAGAGGAAAATTGGTACTAGCACTCAGATCTCCTGATACCGGGCCTTACATTTTTTGTGTCTTTTTAAAAAGAAGCTTAAAATACAGAAAAGGTCAGAGAATATTACAAATGTCTAGCCGTAACTCAGGATTAAAAAATGTTGAATTTTTTGTCCTTTTTTAAAATTATTTTTCTTTTAGATGAAAAAAATAAGTCGAAAGCCATTTTGTGCCCCCACCGACTCCCCAGAGATAATCAATATGAATTCGGTAGCTGTTCTCCTGGCCCATACCTTTCCATTTTAACTTCTGATATGCGTCCATAAATACTTGGTTTTTGCAGATTTTTTTTCACTCAACATGGTTTTTGAGCTCTATCTAGGTTAGTGCCTAAAGTTCAATCATTCTAAGTGCTATGTGATATTCTATTGTACAGACACAGAGTACATTCTATGTATTCATTTTCATTTTCCTACTATATATATTGAGTGCTTACTCCATAATCATGCAGGGAGTATTCTAGGAGCTTTATACGTATTAGCTCCCTTAATCTTCGTAACAAATCCATGAGGAAGGGGTTGTTATAAACCCTGTTGTACACAATGAGGAAACTATAGGGACAGATAAGAAATTTGCCCAAGGTTTCACAGCCGATAAGCAACAGATCCAGATTTCAACCCCAGAGGAAATGATTCTGGAAGCCCTACCCTTGACGTCTACTCTACATTACTTGAGCTTAGTGCTCAGGCATCCTTACCAATACAGCCATACCTATTGTGCAAATATTGTCCCCAGAGCCCTGCTGTCACCTGGTAAGACTCTGCTTGGGTCTATGACCAGCATCTGTTCTGACTGGTTGGTGCCTGTACCTAGTTTATGGCTAAGTATTTTGAAAATCGCATCTGTTCTATATTGACTGGACACTTAGGTTGTTTTCAGTTCTTCACCCCTACAAATAAGAGAACCTAGAAATAGAAATGCCAAGTTATAGATTCTATGCACCAAAGGTTTTACTAAAAACTACTGATTGCTCTTGATAGTTGGTTAAACTAATGAATTAATACATTATACTAACACACCAATGTAATTTGTGTATTCTTCATGAATACTGTCTATCATCAGTCTTTTTAGTTTTGCCAGTTTGTTGGGTGTGAAGTGATATCTTCTTGTCTTACTTGCATTTTGCTAATTACCAGTAAGATAGTAAGGTAGAGAGGGATTTGTTTTTGTTTTTTTTAAATATGTTTATTAGGTTTAGTCTGATCTGAATTGCCTTCCTCTTTGCTCATTTTTAAAGTGGCTTCCATTTTCTTGTATGTATTTTCTTCTTTCTCAAAGAAGAAGACAAAGATGGGGCCAGAGTTTGGACAGTGATCTTGTGCCTAGTGTATCTGGTGCAAACCCTCCTGTCCCCCATCACTTCTTGCCTCTGGCCCCATCTTTGTCTTCTTCTTTGAGTTTTTAATTCAATGTAGTCAAATCTATAAATCTCGTTCTGTATAGAATACAGTTTTGGTACTTTATTTTTTTTAATGTTTATTTATTCTTGAGGGAGAGAGACACAGAGTTCAAGAGTGGGATTGGCAGAGAGAGAGGGAGACACAGGATCTCAAGCAGGCTCCAGGCTTTGAGCTGTCAGCACAGAGTCCGATGCGGGGGTCAAATTCACAAGCTGTGAAATCATGACCTGAGCTGAAGGTGGGCTCTTAACTGACTGAGCCACCTAGGTGCCCCCACTTTTGGTACTTTAAAGAAAGCCTTCTCACTTTTGAGGCAGTAAAGAAATTCTGTTTTCTTCTAATTGTTTAAAAAATTTCATTAATTGAATTTACTTTTCTGTTGTGGTATAAGGAAGGAATCCAGTTGAATTTTTTTCCTACTTGGAAATCATACCAACACCATTAATTTAGTAAGTTACCTTTTCCCCACGGATTTTTTAGTACCACCTCTAACATAAACAACCAAGCTCCACATATATACCGATCTGTTTGTTTCTATACCACTGCACTGATCAATTTCTCTATTCTCCGTTTTCTTTCATTTTAATTCTCTGACTTAAAAATAATGCAAACGCATGTCTGACCCTAATACATTCTATCTACTCATACAATTTTTATTGTCCTGATACTAAACACAAGCCTAAAAGTTTAGTAAGCACCTACAGGTCTTTAGTAAGGTAGGCTAGAAGGCATATAGTATCTTTGGTTTCCATGCTGGAGATCCCACTTGCCCTGCTGACGGACCTAGGTATTTGGCGTACAGTCGAAGGAAAAATAAATTCTAAGTATAGTGAGTAAAAAAGGAATGAGTCTTGATTTCTGCATCCTCAGAGATACCCCACTGCTGATACCCATTCTCTCACATCTTCTGAAGAAATCCCAGTGATCACACATCGTTCGTTCATAACCATCATTCTTATTCATTTAGATTGACTGAATAACCCAGTTTTTGAAATGACAAATATATAAAGAAGACTGGGGTGGGGGGATCAGTTTCAGAGCTTAGAGAACAAATTTTTAAATTGCGTTGCTTTTTGTAAATGACTATCCAAACTCTGTAATGACCTGTAGTTTATAGTACTCTCTAGGGTTCAGCTGTCTGTATATATTTATGGTATAGAATTTGACTTGGGGAAAGTTCCCCTCTAGCGCAGTTACAAACACTGTAGACAGAATATGAGGATGGATCGATGTCCTGCACATAACATTCTGAAGTACAAACAGGCAGAAAAGAAATAGGTCCCTCATCGTCATCCTGAAATTGGCTGTAGCATCTTGCAGAGCTCTGCCTGAGAAACCCAACTCAGGCCCTGGGGGGCTGTGGGTAAGAGTGGGGAGGACCGGGCCAGTCCAAGAACCCACATCTCACAGACCCTAGCTTTTCATCATCACCCCAACCCAACCATAATGGTTAGAAACATGGCCCTATTCTTCGTTAATGTTAAGAAGTATATAGGCAGGCCTGATAAAAATGTTTTTTGAACTGAAACCCCCAGCTTTATTTTTCATATTCTGTAAGCCATAAAGTACCTGATCTGTAGAATTTTAAAGCTCCTGCAAGAGACTCTGGGATGGCAGCTTCGAGAATCAGCCACAGTGCAACCAGAATATTGTTTTCAACTTTAGAAAGTATTTTCCCCAACAATTTGACTTTCATGGGCCAGTGGAATGTGGGGTGGGGGAGAGGAGCAATTTCTAAAGACATGCTAACCTTCCGGTTCTGCTGCTCAAGTTGCAAGATGTTAATTGCACAGAGTCAACATTCAAACTTCAGCCTCTCTATTTTCTGTTTTCTTTTTTTTTTTTTAATGTTTTATTTATTTCTAGGAGAGAGAGAGAGAGAGAGAGAGAGACAGCACGAGCAGGGAAGGTCAGAGAGAGAGGGAGTCACAGACTGAAACAGGCTCCAGGCTCTGAGCTGGCAATCAGCACAGAGCCCGACGTGGGGCTCCAACCCACGAACCACGAGATTGTGACCTAAGCGAAAATCGGACGCTTAACCGACTAAGCCACCCAGGCGCCCCTCTATTTTCTGATCATACTCCCTCCATTCTCCCCCTCTTCCCTTCCCCACCCCTGTGTTTTCCCAAATCGAATTTTACCAAAGTGAAGAGAGATCATTTTTAATAATTCAAGGAATATTGAGGATATTTTTAATTTGTGGCCTTCAATTTCTACAATTAAAATGATACATTACTTAGTTTAAACTTAAATAAAAGAACAGCCACTGCATTCCCAGGGATGTTTACCTTTAAAAACTTTTTTGTTCTGTATCAGAGCTGACACGGCTCTTTTCATCGTCACCAAACAAAACAATTACTTTTAAAAAGGAGACTAATCCAGGCTACTTATCTGTTCAATGCCAGAAGTTGAATGAAATCAAAACTCTGTCTCTGTCTTGCAACTATACTGGAGCCTCCCTGAAACATTGTTCCCTGGATCCATGTCTGGGACCGTGTTTTAGGTAAAGCTGTGTTTTCACAAGATTCTCCTGCTTCCTCCGGTAATAAACCACCTTGGACAGGGTCCAAGACTAAAATGCCACGCATTGAATTATGCATAATAGTGGGTCATGTTTATGCAGGGCCCTGCTGCAATCGTTCATAAATTTTTACTTCTTTTTAGTCTATTTCTTAACGCGCAGACTTGAGTGGCAAGCTCACATCAATTGCTCTGTTTTTCTTGCTTTTTTGTGGTTGTATGTTTTAATGAAAACCTTTCCTCCTGAAAGACATCCAGCTCCATGCCAAACCTATGGAGTCTATAGATTTTCTTCCTGGTATGTAAACTAAGAGCTCTGATTAAACTGGCCAACAAATACACTTGCTAAATGAGACTTTTCTCAAATGTCACTCTTTCATTCAACAGGTATTTACTGAGCACCTCGGGCTCTAGGCTCTGTGCTGGCCTCTGAATACAACAGTGAATGAAACTCATGTGCAGAGTCCCTTCCTGTGTGGTGGGTGCGGTCCGGTGGGGAGACAGTGACAAGCAAATCCCTAATTGTCCCTTGTGTTAAGCATGGGTAGGAAGAAGTAGGAGACTCTGAGAGAGAATGGTGCAGTGGAGAGGGCTGCTACTTTGCCAGAATAGCCGAGGTAGATCTCTTGGAAGCGCCACACTTGAACCAAGTCCTAAAAGGTAAGGAGGAGCCAGCTTTCGAAAGAGAAGAGGTGGCTGTAGGAGAAGTACTGGGAGAAGAACAGCAGATGACAAGATCCTGCAGAAGGCTTAGACCGTCTCCACTGCCATCTCAGCCCATCTCCCCTCCGGCCAGCTGCCACAGGGCAAGTCTAGTCCTTTTGACCCTAGGAAGGCTTCCTGCCTGGCCAACAAGCATGGTCCTCTCTCTACTATAGCCTCCTCCAAGCACCTCATCTGTTTCCCAGGACTTCCCACTGAACCATCTGCTGACTTGTATTGTCCTCGGATGGTTCCTGTGGTTAAACCTGTCTCCCCTTCAAGTCTTGGAAACCCACTGAGGACAGAGGGGGTGCGTCCCTTTGTACCCCATGACACGTCTGCCGCAGCACTGGGGCGGAACTGACGAGGGCTGCATTGAAATGAACTGAAGACGTTTAGCCTGGCGGGGCAGGTGAACAGCCGTGGCTAAGCTGCTTTTCTATCTGCATCTGCTCACATTAGACAAAATGCAAATAGATAGGCCCCATCTCTCTCTGTTCTATTTAGCATTTATATGACACCTTTCAGCACAGAGAAATGAATAAGTGGAACCAGAAGTGGCTATTCCATGTGCTCATCCCCCAGCCCGGCTGCGGCCAGGCATCTGGTCCCCACCTGCCCCCCACATGCCCCTCCTCCCCGAAGGGGCAGGCTGCAGGCACCACCGCTTCGCTTTCAGCAGCGCTCTTCCCACTGAGCTGCACACTGTTGAAAGAATGCATTGTCTGGGCTAAAGGGAGAACTCGGGTAGCACATTACAAATCTGAGCTGTTAAGTGATAAATGAGCAATGAAAAGCATCCTGACATCATTAAGGTGTTCCTGAACACGCTCTCCACTCAGCCTCCCCCCACCCCACGCAACCGCCTGAAGACAGAATGGCTTGTAGGGTGACCAAAGCCTGGCTTAGGAGCCCCCAAATTGGGTCATTCCAACCCTGTGGGGTTTTTCTAGATTCTGCCAGTTGGGAACACGGTCACGTTATAGAAACCGCCAGACTCACATCTCTGCGAACCTTCTTAGAGGTATGGCTCTCTTCAACCATGTGAAAATGCACTTGCCTTTTCACTGCTCATCATATTCCCAGAGTCTGAAGTAGCCCTTCAGCACTACCTCCTACCCCCACATTTGGGAAGCCCTGCCCCAGTCCCCCAGGACATGCACATCTGGACTAGCCACTCTGTAGAACCCACACCACATCCCCCTGTACTGACAAGGAATCGGGACGGACAGCCTGCAGGGTGACAGAGCACCTTCTCTGACATTTATGAGATGAAATTTGCCAGGGCCAGAAAGGGCATCCCTTTAAAATCCTTTAAAGAGCATCTTAATGCCTGCAATGCTTCGGGGGGGGGGGGGGGAGAGGCTAAAAGCAACCCCTGTATTCTTACTCATGAATGCGGCAGAATTCTAAGTTTCCAGAGAAGACTTCCATATTGGTCAGCAAAAGCAGTGTGGGGGAGGAGAGGATCAAGTCGTTTCCTCATTGCTCACTCGCTGCTATTCTGCTCCCAGGAATCCCATGGCCACTTGAGCAGAAGAAGGTACATAATTCTATAATAACATACTGTGACAGTATCCTGGTTCCATTGCTTACTAGATATGTGACCTTAGACAACGCACTTAGTATCTTCCTTTCCCACTTAACATCTTTATTTTCTTGTCACATAAAATAAAATGAGGATCATACAATGCCAAAAGTCACATGTTTAACACAGGGTCTGACACATAGAAGGGGAATGGTAAATATTTACTGCTTATTGAGACCTACACAACGTATCCCACATTGCTCGATGAGACTTTCTGCGCTTTACTTGGGCCTCTAATTTAATCCTCCAACTCTCAAAGGTAAGGCCTGTATTTATAATCACTGTGCTACCCTACTCACCTTGTTTCCCTATGAGAAATATTTTCATGTCAATGGCTATTCCTGACTGCAATTTTCCTTTGAAAAATTGCTCCAGGATGGTACTTCCTAAGGGGAAGCTTTCCCCATTAGCTAGACAGGAGGGGAAATGTAAGGGCAAGCCTTGACCTGCCATTACCAAGAAATCAACTGTGGAAATAAGTCATCTGTCTCTCGCCACTGGGCTGGACTTGGTGATTAATGGGAGACATTTACAATAATACACTTTCTTGTTCAAGTTTTGTAAATTAAAGCTCTTAGAAATGTGAGCCCAGAGAATGAAGAAAGAGGAACGAAGTAGAACAATATTCTCTTTCTCGCTGCTTGCTTCTTAAAACGTAGTCCCCTTCTGCCGGCATTTACAGAATCGTCTGTCCCTTGTCTGTGTCACATTGCTTTCCTTTTGTCCCTCCTCACCTCCAAAAGGACATTCGTTCCAGCCAAAATGGTTATCATAGATCGCCAGCACAAACAGTTTCCAAGTTACCAAAGGAGACAGAGGAACAACTGATTGCACTGGCGCAGGCCAGCGGTGGGAGGTAAGGGGGTAACATGTGGGCTCCAACAGCTATTGTGGTGGCTGCCTTTTCAGAGCATGAATACACAGGCCGTGCTGGCCTGAGCGCTTCAGATTCTTGGGAAAGAGATACCTCAGCCGGAGTCTCACAAAGGCCAGGCTCCTGAAGGCGCAGCCCATCGTTGCCACCTTAGCAGAGCTGACCCACCTTAATCTAAGACAGGCTCCGAGACCCAGCCGCCAAGAGCAGCACCTTTGGCTTCCAACGTCCCCACCAGAGTTAGGCCACATGAGTGCTGGCGAATGACACTGATGGAGCAGTTTCCACTGGGCTGAATGGGCCACTCAGCCTTTCATTTCAATATCCAAAGAGAGACACTGAAAACGGGACTTGAAACTTCTCGTTTATAAGGGCAGGGAAGCTGTGCGGCACTGGGAGCCTCGCCTTCCACTGCCAGCTGGTAGGTAGCAGAGTCAGAATCTTAGCCTCTAAACTTTGTGCTTGAGAATGAGGAGAGACAAAAGGGAGGCCCCGGAAGTGAGGAAAAGGAAGATGTGGAGGAAGACCTAAAATTAAGACTCAGGAAGTACTCCGTGCTGCCCTGGCACGTGCTGAAGCATGGGGCGCCCCCTCACCCACAAGCTCTGGCGTTAGGCACTCTGAACCGGCCACAGCCTCTATGTGAGAAAGATGCCAGAGTGCGTCAAACCGATGGGAATCAACAAACATGGCGTAAAGCTGGGGCAGAGTCTACTGGGCATCGTGTTTGAACATTCATTCACCCACGGCAGCTCACGTGACTGTTTGCCCTGTGGGAGCGCCGCTTCCGACCCGCACATGCGTGCGCTCACTGCTCGCCACCCCAGCCCTGCGAAATGGGGCTACACGTATCCCCCTAATTTCACAGATGAGGAAACTGACGCTCAGAATGTTCCTCGATTCGCTCTAAAGAACCAAACCAGCGCCATGACAGGCCTCAGAAGGCCCCAGAGATTCGAAGACCCAAGTCTCTGAGGCCTGACTCAGCAGGCTTGAGCCACCGCCCTTCCTTGTGTTCGAACCATTCACTGGAGTTTGGGAGGTATTTTACGTTCCGGCCACTATTCTGGCCCTCCTTGCTCTAAACTCACCAATCCCTCTGCGCCGTAACAACCTCTGCCGTCACCTCGTCCTATCACGTTGTAGTCCCTGTCCATCACCTCTTTCCCGCCCTAGAGTTAATAAAAACCCTACTTCTCCTTTGTACGGGGCTCTCAGCATGGATTCGTTGCGTTGGTGAGGTGTGGGAGCCCGAGCTTAAGCCCGTAATAAAGCCCTTTGCCTTGGCATACGTGACTCGGACTCCTTGGTGGTCTTGGGATTTTGGGGAGATCGCGATCTGGGCATAACAGCTCAAGGTTCGGAAACTCTGTAGCTGGTCCGAGGAAAGGGCCCGGGCTGGCGGGGTCTTGCGATCAAGACCTACTTGTGGGAGCCAGCGCAGAGATCCTGTGATCCTACCATCATCACATCAAGCCTTGCTTTGTAAACTGTTCCCCACAAATGTGGTTTGGTTTTTGGTTTTTTTCCCCCCACAAATGGTTTCTGTCTCTGATCAGAGTATAAAGTCCCAGGAGTGATAAAGTTGAATAGGAACGAGGTCTTCTAATAACTGGGCATCTGCTCCTTAAGTACTAGCACTATAGGATGTACAGAGCAGACGTTCAATATGCGTGAAGGCCTCAGACTAGGATTGTGCACAGTGGTTGGATACTTCTCACGTTTAAGGCAGGCTTTACATCAAGGCTTCCATTTATTCTGTGAAGTCAGTATTGCTACTATTATTTCCATTTTATAGATGAGGAAACACGGGCAGACATGAGTCATGCACTAGTAAATGGTGGAGTTTCGAATTGGACACAGTCTGATTCCAGAGCATGGTCTACTTTATCATGATATAATAGGAGTTTGGGGGAAGAGGGAGGGAAAAGGAAGGCGAGAGGGAAAAACCATAAACAGGAAGATGGAGAAAAACAGAGAATTCCAAGCTACATTAGTTTTCTAGGACTGCTGTATCCAAGTACCATAGATTGGGTGGTTTAAACCACAGAAATCTATTGTCTCACAGATCTGGAGGTTAGTGGTCCAAGGTCAAGGTCAAAGATGGCAGAGTACTTTCTTCTCAGCCTGTGAGGAGGAGCCTCTTCCAGTATTCCAGGCCTCTCACCCACTTCTAGCAGTGTGCTGGAAATCTTTGGCATTCCTCGGCATGTAAAACCATCACTCCAATCTCTAGATTTATCTTCCACATCGATTCCTTCCTGTGTATGGGTCTGTCTCCAAACTTCCCCTTTTCATAAGGATACCAATCATACTGGATTAGGGCCCACCCTCGTGACCTTATTTTAACTTGGTTACCTCTATAAAGACCCTGTAGAGGAGCAAACTTTGCCACCCCCGAATACATCCCTTTGTCATCTGGACTATTTCAGGCTGGTTATTTTTAAGAAACAAAATACTCAGGAGGAAAATTTGACTTTCCTCCTAGCTGCCTGAAAGAATTTAGATAGAAGTCCTGCTCCAGGAAGAGGGCTAGCACCACAGGTATGAGTACAATGTAACATGAACTAGGGGCAGTAGACAGGCAGGAACATAGCAATCTCTGTCTCTGTGAAAATTCCTCCCTATGTCCCATTGTTTCTGTATGGCCCAGCCAACATTTGTTCACCAAACATTTACTCTTTTTCATCTTTCTGTAAATTGTCTACCTTCCCCCACCCCTACACCCTTCTCTCCTTATAAGCCTTCATTGCCTGACTGCCTGTGGGCCTTATATTTTCATGGAGCCCCTGTACGTACCTACTTAAATTTTATTTTTCTCCTGTTCATCTGTTTTGTGTCCACTTAATTCTTGGACCAGCCAGAAAAACCTTGAAGGGCAGGGAAAATTTTTTCCTTTCCCAAAACCCTGTGTCCAAATAAAGTCACAATCTGAGATACTGGCAAGTTAGGACTTCAGCAGAGGAATGTGGGAAGGGGACATAATTCAACCCATACCACAAGCTTAGGGCCACATGGCATGTAGGTTACTAAGCCAGAACTCCGCAGGAGTGGGGAGGAAGTGAATTCCTGAGAGGTGAGACTCAGGGCTACAACAGCTCTGGCGTCTTCAGATAAGGGTGGGTCAGACTTCAGCAGTGGCCGGGATGGGAAAGGCCAGCTCAGGCTTTCTCTCATACCAAGAAGGAGCCCTCATCCACTGGTTACCAGGCATTTCCTGGCAGTGCCTCCGGCCCTGGGTTGCACAACCCTCTCATCAATGAAAACCGATAAGCTTTGAAAAAGAAAAAAAATCCTACACAACAAGAAAACCCCCACATACACACACACACAAAAAGCATAACTTTATGTTGTCTGTGAAAAGCCTCAAAAAATGTCAACAAGTGCTGAGTCAGGAAATTCTCCCCTAATAGCTTTTGTTGGAAACGTTTAACATTTCAACTTTATCTCTTCTTTTCTTTCAGACAGCTTCTCAGAGGTATTCAGATGCAACAATACCATCATTCAGGACTTCTGGCTCCCAGAGGACTGGGTCTGAGGCACAGCCAGCACCACCCTTATGGAAACTGACCAGCTTAAACACCCTGAGGAGCTGTTTTCCTTCAGCCCTTCTGAGCTGGGGGAGAGTAGGATAATATGGCTGATACACCAGTGCCTTGTTGTCATCTGGCCACCGAAGAGGGCATCCCCCGAATAGGGACTCCTTAGCAGACACACCCCCAAAGCTGAGGTGCCCTCTCTGGCAGTGGGCCAGTAATACCAAGGAACCTCCAGAATGGGCCTTTCCATGCCACCCAGAGACTCATCACAGGACAAAAGTTCAGCTAAGGAAGGACCACAGCACTTATTTATGTCCGCTTTCCTCACACCTCAGTCTTCCGTGTGGGGACCCAGGGCCACTCTGATATCATTCTCTCCCTATGCCAATTGCTACCCTGTGATTTTTAGCTCCCTGGGAACCTCCAGGGTCTTCACGTTCATGTCTCACAGAAGTGAGGTGGCCATCTTCTTCTGAACCAAACAAGCAAACGGGGACAGAAGCAGAAGTGGTGAGTAAAATAGGCAGGAAGAGAATATCCAGAGGGAAGGGATGTAACACAAGTTGTCCCCTCACGGAGCAGCTTTCGATTTGGTGTGGCCTAAGCTGGTTGCTGGCCTAATCAATATGTGCTCTTCCTTAATGAAACACCACTCTCTGGTCAAAGGAGTCGGGAGCCTTTTTTTTTTTTTTTTTTTTTTAATGCAGAGCAATAAATAGCAAAGAAAATAGAAGCACATTCCCTTCCCACCACACTCAGACCCAAAGGCACAGCCTACTCCTGAAAGTGGATTCATGAACTTCCAGGTGGGCATCCAGTGAGCCTTAGATGGAAAGTTCACCCTCACCCTTCCTCATAACTTGGGTGGAATACATGAGCCCAGTGTTCTCGATCTTGAGCTGAAAAGTAGTATGTACAGAATAAAAGAGAAACCAGTATCAAGGGTAATCTTTGGCCACACAGCCATCTTGCTAAAATAAATAATACATCAACATATGTCGATTAGGATATTTATTATCGAAACATGTGACAGTTGGAGGAAGAAGCTGAGCTAGCAACCTTTGCCCTTTTCAGCACGAGCATAAGACATTAGGGAAGATACGGGAAAGGGCCAGACTCGCCATGTGGACACAGGCTTGAGAGCACAGCCCAGCAGCCATGGGGCTGGAACCACTCCAGAAAAGGCTGGGAGACTGAGCCACAGATGCAAAACTGAGAATTTTCACTTTTTTTCTGACTGTGCCATGTTTCTACATTCATTGGCCAGTAAAGAAAGGGCAGGGAAGGGAGTGTGTGTTGGGCAACTTTCTCAACTCAGTTGCCCATCTGACCCCAAATTCCTAACTGCATATGCAGGTACCATCAGACTCATCTTGCAGATGACATTCAGAGAGGACAAGCAACTCATACTCAAGGACCCGTTACCAAGTCAACATCCATTTTCCTTGCAAAAGGACGTTCAAAGTAAGATTCAAGGCCAAGGAAAAGGATTAGTGGTTTGGTGTTAGTGGTTGTGAGCACAGAATGTCCTGCAGAATGAACTTGTTGGAATTGAAAAGAAATCCAGTTTACCTTTATGCCATCAAAGCTCTCTGAGATCCCCTCACCCCCATACAGCATCCTGGGCTCACCTGAGAGCTTTCTGGGCTGCTTCCACCTATATGAACAAGCCTCACTGTGGCACTTAAAAGCTTCTCAGGTATTAAAAGTCTTGTTTAAGTCAACACTTCTCTCTCCCTCCATATTGAAGTTTTCCTCTTCCTGTAGCTGAAGAGTGCCACCACTCCGGTCAGAAATGGCAAAGGAGGGGCACCTGGGTGGCTCAGTCCGTTGAGCGTCTGACTCGGGCTCAAGATCATGATCTCACAGTTGGTGAGTTCAAGCTCTGCATTCGGCTCACTGCTCTCAGCACAGAGCCCACTTCAGATCCTCTGTCCATCTCTCTCTGTGTTCCTCCCCTATACTTGCACCCTCTCCCTCAAAAATAAATAAAACATTTAAAAATAAATAAAAATAATTTTTAATGGCAAGGAATGTGAGAATGTTCTTCCCCTTTTTTACTCATCACCTCTCCTCCCCACTTCTGAGTCTTTCTGTGTCAGAGCAGAGGGAGGGGCCTCGAAGGTGCTCAGAGGTTTTGCTTGGTGGTACTCCCAGCAGTAATCTCTTGACTCTGAATGTTCTCTGTGTCACAGGTATTCAAATGCCACTTATGAGAACCCATCCTGGAAACCTCCTTCCTGCACAGTTCTGTGATGTGGCTAAAGAACACTCTGGCAGATTTTTTAGGCACACCCCAACTCCATCCTTGCCCTCAGCTTGCCACCTTCCTCGCTTGCCCTCACAGGAAGACCTCTTGCTCAGTGTCCCCTGAAGGCGCGGACATATCCATTTGGCCCGGAAGAAGCTCACACATGCTTGCAACACCAACCATAGGGTGGCAGGCTGCTCGTGGCCTTCTTCTCTTCTCACTGCACTTGCTGTGCTGAGTTATTCCAGCTAGCCTCCTGATTTCAGGGTGCTCCACGCAAGCTCCAGGCTTTAGGGTCCCATCTCCCCACAGACGTTCATGGGGACGTCCAAACCTCTCCCAGGGTGCTGGGTGGACCTCTGTTCTTCTGTAGCTTAAAGTCGGCCAACCAGAGGGCAAGGGGGCAGCCTCTCCTCCTGCAGGCCCCCTGATGTCCTTGAGGCAGGCCTGCCCCTAGCGTTGCAGGGCCTAAGGCAAGATTCGGGATGGAGGCCCACATACCAGATATCCAAATGTTTTAAAAAGTTACAAAGGTAGCTAAACAATACTGTTAAGTACCTTCTAGCCTCCTGCCTTGATATATACCCCTTCGTGATGGCCTGGAAGATCAGTTTGAATTTAGAATTCTCACTCTCCTTGGAATTTAAATCTGTGAGAGATGTTCCTGCCATCCCAAGGCCCTGCCCCTGGCCAATAGCCTGCTCTGCTTCTCTTCCTACCCTCAGCTGCATCCCTTACCAGAAGCGTCTCAAGCACACACATTGGCCGCCAGGCTGCACACCCAGGAACCTCCCACAATCCCCCTAAACTGCTGTCCCCGGCCATGCTCAGGCCCGGGGCTGAGCACTGTCCATCTTGGGCCAGTGGACCTCAGCAGGCCCTGGAAGGCATTCTGGGAGCACTGGACACCTGAAGTGTGGTGGGGAGGGGCTTCAGGAGGACATGCTCCCTAATGCCACACATTTCCTGCTCCATAAGGAGTGTGCTAGGGGGAATTCCTGAGATACTGTCTCTAAAATGTAGAGGGCAGGGCAGGGACCCCACTTTAGGGTGATTCTGACAAGAGTTTTTTTGTGGCCATCCCTCAGCAGACGTGAGGGCATGCCATGGCAAGGGGAGTGCGAATACCACAGCCTTATCCCCCAAAGCCCCGAGCCTACCTCTCAAGGACTCCCCTTTCCATGAATGTGCTTATAAGATTGCATGGGATGGTGCAGATGGAGGGCACACGGCCCGTCTGGCCACCTCTGATAAAAGGCTGGAGGGGGCTGTTCCACAGCTCCGTGGCTGATTTCAGTAGACTACAGACACAAGTTTTTGCCTACTGTCCTCGGCTTTGGGGTTTCAGCCACAATCCTGAGACATCCAGTTCCATCAGGTTCCAGAATGGACAGACACATAGTACTCATGCGATACAGACTTTCAGTTAAGCAGAAGTGTTTTACACGCCTACGTTTTAACACTGTTTGAGGTGGGGGGAAAAAGGAAAGCATGGCTCACATATGGGCAGCTTTAAAACCAAGCTCTCTTCTGTGACAGAAATAAATTTATGGAAATATGTTCTGCAGTGAGGAAGGAGACACCAAGTTGCTGCTGAAGGAAACTCCATAAAGACTTTGGGAGAGAAATTTGCTGTTTTCTTCATCTCAGAGAGCCTGGTGATGTCCGCAGGCCCCTAGTCAGATCACTGTCCTCATGTCATATCACTAATACTAGGTTACTGTCCCCACCCTCTATCACCCTCACTTTCTCTTAGGAGAAGTGAGGTAGAAGAAAGCACCATCACTTCCTTCCAGGCCCCAGCCTCCCTGGCCTCTGCTTCCCACAGTTAGGACCGCCTGGCCTGCTGCTCTCTGTAAGACTCAACCCTACTCTGGCCTCTGGTTAAGGGAGAGTTGAGGACGCTAATCTAGTAAGTACCTCAACACACAGAAGAGAGCAGAGAAAATAGAATCCATCAGGAATTGGAGGCCCCGGATTGAAGTTCCGGTCTGTCTGCTTATACCTGTTAGTGGTAAGATTTTTAGATGTCAGTGAATTTTCTAGGCTCCATCTGGAAATTGAGGCTATGAAGAATATCTGCCTGCCTACCTCAGTGGAAGGTGAAAGATCTAATAGGATCCTTTGGAAACTATACGTTCTGAATGGAGAGAGGTACAGGATAGTGCTTTGGGTAGGAGTATCACGGTCTTCGTCTCTTAGAACCATGGCTCTGACTAAACCGGCAGACCCAATGATGGCAAGAACCTCGTGAGGAAGGAGAAATCTGTAATGCTACTGATGGTCTTCGGCTGCTACAGTGGTAGAGCCCCTCCCTAAGGAATGTGGTAGAAACCTCAAGACAAGAGAAGGCAACCTGGCTACGTGTGCACGCACAACATTCCTCGCAGCTCTGTAACACAGACGGCCTGTGCAGACTGCATGTTACCATATATGGGAGATGAAGGAGCGAACATCATACAAAAGGCTACACCCCACTGTGCTCGGGGTTCAATATTTTGGGGTGTGAACCCACTGAGCCCGTGACAGCACGACGAATAAAGCGGCCTCCCGGACAGAAAAGCCTTGGTGTCCCATCTATCTGTGCGAGAACCCTCTACACTACTACAACTACAACCACCACTGGTATTGCTGCTGCTGCTGCTGCTGCTGTTTCTGGCCTGTCCCAGCTGAGCCCCCTTCCTGATGATTGCCACACTGACCACAACACACACAGTGTCTTCCTAATCTACACCTGGCAAACTGAGGGAGCCCGCTGCTACTCCCCCTGTGCCCCTTAATGCCTCCTAACATCCATTCCAGTCGAAACGGACTTTGGGCTCTGTCAATGGCCTTTGAGTGGTCACCTGTGTCATTGCTCCCTCCCAGGAGGGAAGGTCCTTTGGGCCATGACTTCTTAAGAGCTGCAGCCTTATGGCAGCCTCGGCTCTTGGACCCCTTCCACGTCAGCATGGAGCTATTTGTTTTACCCACTTATCCCACTCCATTTACGACACCCCATGTGAGTCTTGCCAAAGCAGCTGGGCCAATCTCTAGACTGCTCAATACTAGGACATTTCCACAAGAAACTCCAGGATTCACCTGTGTAATTTGCTAGCCCTGGGAGCCCTGGGCCTCCCTTACCCTCTGAATTCCTGTGAGATGGAGTTAAGAGAATTTGCTGTGCTTGTTACACAGGCTTATCCTCTGACTCAAATAGGGTATATGTGAAAATGAGTTGAAGACTGCAGCACGTAACATGGAATAATAATTATTTTTTAAGTTATTTTATTTTTATTATTATTTTTCATCTTTACTTATTTTTGAGAGAGGGAGAACATGAGCAGGAGAGAAACAGAGAGAGAGGGAGACAGAGAATCCAAAGCAGGCTCCAGGCTCTGAGCTGTCAGCACAGAGCCAGACACAGAGCTTAAACTCATGAACCACAAGATCGTGACCTGAGCTGAAGTCAGACGCTCAACCGACTAAGCCACCCAGGTGCCCCCATGGAATAATTATTATTATTACAGCTGCCCTCACACCACTTCTGTATTCTCTTCCCCTGCTGAAATATGCGCATCCCCTCTGGGCCACCCCACTCAAAGCCCAAGAGGTCATCGATTCCTTTTGCTGTGCATCCCTGCAAGGCCACACCCTGCCAATGCCAACCATGGACGAGGTGATCTAAGGGGTGGGCGCCGGGGACTGATCCCACACACGTGGACAAGCTATGCCATTTGTGAGCAGTCAGGCCGTGGCAGGGCCTCCCACCAGCTGGGCAGAGGGCTTCCTCCACATCGTGTCCCCACCTCCCCTTCCAGTCCTGCTTCCTGGGGGGCAGGTGGGAACCAAATCCACGAGGACAGGCCAAGGCCCCCAGAGCAACCGTGACCGCATATAGACCAGGGCGCCAAACCTAGACAGGCGCCTCATTCTTCTCCCACAAGGCTCCCATGGGCCATGCCTGGGACAGATTCCCAAGGCCACTGCATTTTCTGCCTGCATTTTCAACACCTGGCAGGAAGGAAGCCTTTTGAAGGTTCCAACTTGATGCTTCTGCGCTCTGGGCTTTCTGCCTTATCCTCATCTTTCCCACACAAGGAAAGGGGTTGCTGGCCCTGCTCTGAAGATCTGGCGCGGTTGGTTGTCGTATAAAAAGATTGATTCCCAGCTGCGGAAGTGCCAACAGTGCCAGAGGGCCTAAGAAAAAGATGATGGCGCTGTTTATCTTTCAAGAAAACCCAGAGGGCAGAAACAGTCAAAAGATTAGCCTGGGCCCCTGTGCCGCCAGAGACGGGAGGGCTGGGGGGGGGGGGGGGGGGGGGGGGGGGGGGGGGGGGGGGGGGGGACCTGCCCCAGCGGCCACCAGGATCCAAGGTTGTAAAACTTTTATAGACATTTGTCTTTACTCCTCAAAGGAGCTTCAGGGAGAGGAAGAGTGCGTGGCTGTTGGATCTTTTCATCCTTGCTAATCTTTCTTTCCTCCCAAACCACCCACTGCTGCCCACCCTGCCTAGAAGAGCTGCCTGGGGTCGGCTGGGGCCAAGTGGTGGTTCATGAAAAGCAGCTGGAGCTCTGGCCACAGCTGACGCTTGCTTAACGTAAAGAACCTTGGGAGGTATTTAAATGGGAGCCAGTTGGCCGGCTCCTGGGTGATGGTGGGTGTGCTGGGGTGGAAGGAACAGCCGGCGAGAGAAACCAGACCGAGCTCCAAAACACGGGAATGGGTCTGGAAGCAGCAGGAAGGAAAGGGCCAAAGAACATAAGCAGAGAGAAGCAAAGAGATCATGCCCCTGGAAGAAAGAGGGGGAGAGGGAAGGGAGGAGGAGAAGGTGATGGGGAAGAAGAACGTTCTAGTAATGAGGGAAGAGGGGGAAAAAAAAAACCCAAGAAAAAGGCTCAGGGGGAGAGGAATTGTGAAGAGATGGGATATTAAGAGCAGCAGGCAAAGAGGGAGAAATTTCCAAACTATAAACAGGCTGAGCCCCATAAAAAGCTTTCCTTATGCGAGTTTAAAACTAAAAACTTGTGTCCGTCCGAAACGGAATCGCAGATTGACTAATGAATGTGACCCCCAAACCGGGCTGATTTGCACCACCCTTAAAGCGAACACCTCCTTAAATTTTGCCCCCAGATGTCTCTTGTGCCTCACTCCAGTCTTGGCCTGGCTGCCAAATCCCAGGGCTCCCCACCCTGTCTGTGCTAGAATTTCCAGGGAAACTTGTGAAAAGCCCCTATTCCAGGGCTTCTCCTTGGAGCAGTTGAATCTGACTGGTGAAGGCAGGGCTACACACACACCCCAGGTGATTCTAAGGTGTAGCCACGCTCTAACACCACGAATGTGGTTTGTACAATAGCACTTAGCTCTGTGAAGGTAAAGTGGGCTTGCCGGCCTTCACAAATAATCTCGTTCCATGGGAAAATGCATTTAGATTTTAACTCCAGATGTCAGACACAAGCCAGCCCCCACCCCCTGTGTCGCACCCACCCGCACAGTACAAAGCGTCCTCAGCCAGTGAAGGTGGGGGACAAATAGGCCGAGGAATCTACCCCCTCCCGGGACCCAGTACAAGGCCATTCAGTCACGTATGGGAAACATTTCATAAGTTGTTTACAAGTCAGGGGGTTTTATTGGAGTTGGGTTCAAGCTGAGAAGAAAGGGGGAAGACGTGTCAACAATAACAGGGACGGAGCTCTATAAGAAATGGCAGAGAAGACACATGCCTGGAAACGAAGTTGAAATGTGGCTTAACAATTCCATACTCGGAAATCGGCCCAGCCAAAATGTCAGGGAAGCGAGCTCTTAAAGCTGTGTTAACTTGTGTCAGAGCTGCCAGACGCAAGGAGATCTTCCCAATCAAAGAAACGCCGCCATTTCTCCTGGGGGGGAAAGGAAGAGGCCAGGGCGCGAGCGCTAAATTCCGCAACTTGGGGGGGGGCCCTTGAAGGGGTTTCTCAGGATCCTCTGTGGCCCGCACACCCCACCCACGTGCCTGCAACTGAAGGTTTAGGTCTCAGTCCCACTTCTGAGGGATCCTTTGGAGATAAGCGCATGGGAAGCAGGATGCTGCTTGGGAAAAACACCCGGGTAGACTGTTGGCAGCGACACAAAGCTTCGTGAAATCCTTAAAGCCAGCAAGACGGAACAGAACAGGCCAGAGGGTACAGCCAAAAACCTGTTGTTTCTTCACCTCTTCCAGCATCACACAGTATAAAGTCAATCAAATAATTGAATTACACAAGCAACAGCCTAGGGAGGATTATGTAAATAGAGCCAGCTTCGGGTGGCAAAGCAGGTCTCTTGAATTCCCTTCCGACGAGACTCCTGGTGGGTAAACAGGGGGCCATGGGGCCCCGGTGCCCAGGCTGATGAGCCTCGGTGAGGGCTCAAAGCAGAATCTCCGCCCGTGCTTGGAGAGGTTTCTCACACTTGACCGTGGCTGGTCCGTAACAGGCAACAGGTGTGGGAGATGGATACAGAAGCTGTGCGTGAGCCTCCCCACTCATTCCCTATTAGGAGCAGAATAGTACGCTCCTCTGTCTAAATTACTTGAATCCCTTTTGTGAGCCAGGCTCGGCAGTTCCCAGGATGGGAGACTCTCCCAAGTGACCCCAGAATGGGGGCCTGATATAGGGACACGGGGGAGCAAGGAAGGTGGTAGGCGGCCAGGGTACAAATGGAACATGGCTCAGGACGCAGGGTAGCTCCAGCAGCCTCGGGCAAAGCGGCAGCTCCAGGGATCGGGTCCAGTCCCTCGCACTATGGGCTGCTGTTCCCATCACGGTAATTCAGCCACTGAGTTCTGTTTCTACCGCTTCTGCAATCCCCTCGGGCTTTTACCTCCTGGCTTGCACCTGTTCATGGCTTCTGTTCCTCATGACCTCTGCTTAATTTGTCCCCTCTCTGTGCCCCTTTGCTGCATAACTCTAAAGTCTTGCATTCAAGGAGTGACTCCAAGATAGAGGGGCTGGGATGCCTGGGTGGCTCAGGTGCTTGGGCGTTTGACTTCGGCTTTGGTCATGATCTCCCAGGTTTTGGGTTTGAGCCCTGTGTCAGGCTCCGTGCTGACAACTTGGAGCCTGGAGCCTGCTTTGAGCTCTGTGTTTCCCTCTCCCTATACTCCTCTTCCACTCATTCTCTCTTCTCTCTCTCTCTCTCTCTCTCAAAGATCAACGTTAAAAACACATTTTAAGATACAGGGGCTGATTTCGGTCAGTTAATTACTACCTTGTGTGGAGCTTTCTTACAGGACAGATGTCCCTGCAGCCTCTTGCTGCCTTTGGGAGAGACCCCATCCTCTGGTCCAGACTGACAAAGCCAGGGTAGAAGGGGGCATTGTGCAAAGCATAGTAACCTATGCATGAGGGGTTCCGTGTAGCTTTGTCAGAAGGGGGCTTTGGGCAGGCAAAGCACCTTGTCCAAGATCATCTCCGCCTACTCTGCTACTTTTTTTTTTTCTCATAAATACGGGCTGTGAATGCTCTTTCACAATACCTTAAAGCTAGTGTGAGCAAAGCATAAACAGAAAAGTAATGCTATTACTCTAAGGGGAAGAAGTCAAATAGTATTGTAGTACCAAACATCAGTGACTCCAGATTTACATGTATGGTGAGGTGGAATCAGGTGCAAAGGAAAGCATAACTGCTAACAGTTATCAAGCACTACCTCTGGGTCAGTTTCCGTGCTAAGTACTCCTTTAGAATTCACTGTGATCCCCTTCTGACCTCCTGCCATCACTAAGGAGCCGTGTGTCACACCTGTTTTCTGGCCAACCCCACAGCCCTCCCAACCACTACTACAGAAGCTGAGAAAGACTTTGCCAACCTCCCTCACTGATGAGAGACTTGAGGCCCTGTTTGGGCCAATGAAACAGAAATAGAAAATAGGAAATAGAAAGAGGAATCATTTGGGAACTTTGGGGAAGGTTTTCTTCCTTTTGCAGAAAAGGAGGAAGTAGTCCTGAAACATGGACCTTTCCTCTATGAATACCATTTTTTTCCCCTAAATCCTGCTACCACCGCCCCCTGCTTTGTATTAAGGAACACACTATCTAGAGACACCTCCACTGTCTCCTAGTGGCAACAAATATGAAGGAAAAATTTAAGATGGCCAAGTTGTCAGAAAAAGCCTGGGTCCCTAATAAGTCTGAGTCCCTCAATTGATACCCACTGCATGTCCAAAGTGATGCAAGAAGTTAATACTATCCCCATCTGACAGTTAAGGAAACTAAGGCACAGAATAAGCAAGTAACCATCTAAGATCTTAGCTACAAAAAGGCTTTCTCTGGATTCAAAACCAAGCCTGCTGATTCCAGATTCCCAGTGCTCATGACCCCCTACTCTCCAGCCAAAAGAAATCTTACAGTTGAAAAGTCTGTATTTGGAAAAACCATTAAGGACGCTGTTGCTCATTTCCTTTTAATGAATTGATAAAGCCTGCAGTGGTTAAGTGCTGGGTCCAGGTCCTACTGGCTTCACCCTCCTGTAGTATTAGGACTGAAGCCTGACTCCCTATCCGAGGTTCTTCACATTAATGTATGCTTGACGGGAGTCCATGCTTTCTCTTCTGAGCAAAACCATGGACTACGAATCCTATATGGAATGGTGATGGCTTCCATGTTGCCTTAGCTAAGAATTTGTCATCTTGACACCTTGTGGGCCTTTGAGGCTACAGAAACCAGGATAGCAGTAAAGACCATAGCATTGTATGTCAGAGCTATCACGTTGACCACATTAGTTCAGTGTACTTAGACTATATTAATCCAAAATATTTCATCCCAGAAAATGTTACCTGAGAAGGACCCTTATTAGTGGCTTTTACAAGACTCCCTCTGGAAGCCTGTGGCACAGTCCCTTAGGGAGAACAGTATTGCATGGAAAGGCAATGGAAGACCCCATTCCTGAGGTAGTTTCTATTAAGTGGCTCAAAAAAAAGACAAAACTCTCCAATTTCCTAAGGATCTCAAGAAAAATGAAGAGTTCTGTTTACACGTAACTTGCCATCTTTGCAAAGCATGTTGGGCACAATGGAGACTTTGGTTTTGAAAACCAACTCTAAGGATCCCTTTATTCTGTGCTCTGGCTTCTCTTCAAACCCCTCGTAACGTTCCCCCAGAGCTGCCATCATCCTGTGATTGATGCATTTCTGGAGATTCAGCTGAACTTGTCTGTTCACATTATCCAGCTGTTCAGTGCCTGTGGTTTTCACTCATGGTCATTATATTTGATCATTCCCTCCTTGCCCCTAAACTTTCTGGCAGTGCTCAAGAAAAGTGTAGAAGGCAACTGGTACTGAGAGCCTTGCAAACTTAGCAAGGTTTGGAATAAGAAAATGTTTTACATTAGAAAGAATACAGAATCAAGGTAGGAGACCCAAAGAACTCTATGTTCATTTGATACACCAGTATTCCTTGAGCACTCCCACTGTGGCAAGCTGTGTGCTTAAAACTCTGATGCATTATCCCATTTCACAGTGCTTCAAACAAAAGAGTTAAGCACTAATAGTATACTAATTTTATTGACTAGGAAACTAAGGCTTAGCAAAATAGAATAACCTATAATCTAAAAAACAAATAACACACACACATCTATGCACCTACAAACTCTAACACAAAGCAGATTTAACTTGATGATCCAGATGTCAGGGCTCAGAAAAGATTGCATTCAGGGGCACCTGGGTGGCTCAGTCAGTTGAGCATCCGACTTCGGCTCAGGTCATGATCTCCTGGTTCTTGGGTCCAAGCCCTGCGTCGGGCTCTGTGCTGACAGCTAGCACAGAGCCGGGAGCCCGTTTAGGATTCTGTGTCTCCCTCTCTCTCTGACCCTCCCCTGCTCATGTGCTCTCTCTCTTTCTCTCTCTCTCAGAAATAAAAATTTTTTTTAAATGTCAATACTTATGCCACAAATAAAGCCTTCAGATACACAATTTAAGATACTACAGGAGCGCCTGGGTGACTCCGTTGGTTAAGCATCTGATTTCGGCTCAGGTCATGATCTCACGGTTTGTGGGTTTGCCCCGCATTGGGCTCTGTGCTGACAGCTCAGAGCCTGGAGCCTGTCTTCGGATTCTGTCTCCCTCTCTCTGTGTCCCTCCCCTGCTCCTGCTGTGTCTCTCTCAAAAATAAATAAAACAATAAAAAAATTATATTCAGATCTGAGGAGACTGCTTTTTAATGAGGGTCTAGGAGTTGGATAAGACTGCAGCCAAAAACAAAAACAAAAAAAAACAAAGAGCAGGAAATCCAAGGAGAAGTGATCAGTAACCTAAGAGATCAAAGCAGAAAAGCATGGAACCCCTTGGAAACGGTGAGCCATCCAGTTTAATTAGAGCATAAGGCACAGGAGTAAAGGTGTTGAGATTGGTCAGGTAGAGCAGGGGTCATGGAGGACCTAAAGGTCAGGCTAAATCTGGAATTCATGAATATCACAAAGGGAAGCCACTGTGCCACTTAGAAAGCTAAGAAACTCCTGTTCTGACCTCAATTAAAGTGTTATTAAAGTAATTGCGGGCAGGGGTGGGGTGGTGGGAAGAGACCGGTGGCTGGGAGACCAGCAACCGCAGGACACTATGGCAAATAGGAAGATCTAAACCACCCATGGTGGAAACAGTGGGGATAGAAAGATGACCATACGGGGTGGGGGAGCAGAAAAAAAGGCAAAATATACCTGGTACTTGGTAAGTGTGTGAATGAGGTGTCTGGAATGATTCGGCTCCTGAGTGCCATCAACACACATTAAGGTAGGCTCAGGGAGAAAACAGTGAGCAAGAAAAATAACAATGTAAAGATTTTCCAATTTAAAATGACGCCTGGCTAGGTGCCTAGGTGGCTCAGTCAGTTAAGCATCCGACTTGGGCTCAGGTCATGATCTCACAGGTTGTGGGTTAGAGCCCTGCATCAGGCTCTGTGCTGACAGCTCAGAGCCTGGAGGCTGCTTCAGATTCTGTGTCTCCCTCTCTCTGCCCCTCCCCCACAGACTCTCTCTCTCTCTCTCTCTCAAAAATAAACATCAAAAATTTTTTAATTTAAAAAAATGATCCCTGGCTTGCAGCCCCTGCCTCAAACTCTCCCACTTTCCCACTGCATGTTTAAAAGAATGAAATGCGAAAACAGTACAAAAATGAATTGCCAGGAGGTGGAAAGACTCTCCGTTGGCTCCAATGTGGCTGAAAGTAGAGTTGGAGAAATGGTGAGCGACCACGCTGTCGTTGCTCCCCTGAAGCCGAGAAGCACACACTTGGCAAAGAAAATGAGGTGGGCCCTTGTCCTTTCCCACTGTCCGCCCTTTCCCGCAGGCCCAGGTCCAATGCCAAAGGGAAAACTTTCCCCTGCTGTGCACGTGTTTCTTTCTAAGGTGCCCGGCCTTCTCTTTCCCATCGTGTCTTCTTCCTCTAATTCCAACCCACCCCAATGTCTATCGTGTCCATGGACTCCTGAACACAGCGAGGTGAAGAGTTGTATCCTGGTGCTTCATGTCCTAGGGAGCGGAGCCCTGAACCTGAGCTGGATTAGCAAGAAAGAGGACCATACAGAGTCGGACAGCAGTGCGTGCTTAAGTTCTACATCCTCGCAGAGCCGCTGGGCTTCAGAGTGCTGGAGAACTCCAGCAGCGAGGTGAGAAGTTCCCTTTTCTATATGGCAGAGCCACAAAAATCTGCCTGTTGGCAAACGTTGAATCCAGAGGGAACGGGTCTAATCTGAGGATTAGAAAACAATAACCTAAACAGGAAGGCCTGTGAATAAAGGGCCGAGCTCAAGAGGAAAAGAACGATACCCTAAAGATCCAAAAGATGCACACGCCTTTGAAAATGATTTATCACTAAAAAAAATCATGAGATGTTCTCTACCCTCAATAGGATCTAAGACTATACGGCCTCTTAGAAACAGGAGCATAATGCAAAGCAGGTGAACCGCAAGAGCATGAGGTGAAAAGGCAACTGGAAAGGATGCAAAGACCGCAAACCCAAAAAGATGGTACGTGCAGGGTATGAAGACAGGAAATTCAATTGACAAATGATAGGTGTCAACAAAAACAGGATGCAGACATTGTAGGACCGAAGCTGTGAGCACAGGTATAAGTGGGAGGCCGCAAACGTAAATTTCTCATACGGGAAATCGGCTTCATTTCTCTGTGTCTCCGGGTTATTGTCTCTAAAATGGAGTGTGAAGGGGCGCCTGGGTGGCTCAGTCACTTAAGCATGCGACTTTGGCTCAGGTCATGATCTCAACGGTTCTTTTTTTTTTTTTTTTTTTTGAGTTACTGTTTTTATTCTTTGGATAAATATCCAGGAGTAGAATTGATGGATCAGATAGTAATTCCATTTTAATTGTTTGAGGGAGATCATACTGTTTTCCACAGTAGCTACAGCAGTTTGCATTTTCATCAACAGGCATGGTGTTCCCTTTTCTTTTTTTTTTTTTGGAGGGGGGATGGGCATGGAGGAGGGCACTTTGGGGATGAGCACTGCGTGCTATGTGGAAACTAATTTGACAATAAACTATTTGTAAAAAAAAAAAAAAAAAAATCTCAACGGTTCTTGAGTTCAAGCCCAGGATCAGGCTCTGTGCTGACAACTCAGAGCCTGGAGCCTGCTTCAGATTCTGTCTCCCTCTCTGCCCCTCCCCCACTCGCACTTTGTGTGTGTGTGTGTGTGTGTGTGTGTGAAATATTTTAAAAATAAAGTGTAAAATGGGGTGTGAAAATAACAATAGACTTTTCATGAATCGTAAAGGGGATTCTGCATGCAAGGTGCCTGGCTCCCACACCGGTGCCTAGTAAATGCTAAGTAGTACTAGTTGTTGCTTACTATCATCCTATAAATGGCTCCTACAAATTGATAAGCAAAGTTAAGTAAACAAATAACTAAAAGCCTGAAGAGTTAATCAGTGCAAAAAGAACTGCAAATAGCATCTGTATTTCCCTTAATTAAGAATCACATCCAAATTAAAGCACAATCTTCCTTAATAGAATCTTAGCTGCAGTTCTTTCTTTAATCATACTCTATGTTGGTCAAGATAGGCTAAAAGCTCTCCTCACCTTGCTGGTGACACTCTAAATTGGTTCAACCTTACAGTTGATCAAAAAAAATGAAAAGGGTTATACTCTTGGTGTGGACTGAATTGTGTGCCCACCACCAAAATCAATGTATTGAAGCCTTAACCACTGCCCTGCCATAAAACTGCATTTGTAGATGGGGCCTGTGAGGCGGTGACTGAGGTTACAGGGGTGGGGTCCCAGTCCAATAGGATGGTATTTTTACAAGAAGAAGAGCTCTGTCACGTGAGGACACATGGAAAACCCTACCATCTACAAACCAAGAAGTGAGCTCTCGCCAGCAACTGAATCAATCAATTGGTACTTTGAGCTGAGCGGTCCAGCCTCCAGAACTGTGAAAAAATACATTTCTGTGGTGTAAGGCCACAATCCATGGTATTCTCTCATGGCAGCCCTAGCGGAGAGGCTAATTCAATCCTTGGAGCAGAATTTCCATTTATAGGAGTCTATCCTAAGGAAATAATGAGTGAGGGTGACAAGAATTTATGGAAGTGTCCTACAGCCTTATTGGAGTAGCTAAAAACAACCTAACAGAGGAATCTTGTAAAAAAATGAAAAATGCATATTTTGCAACAACTAAAGCTAGGATTTTAAACCTATTTAATGATGTAGGAAAATGACTATGGTACACCTAGAAAAGCAGTAGAGAAAACATCTGATCCTTTTTTTGTCAAATTATGTATTAATCAAGTATATACTAACAAAAAAAACCCACGAAAGATCTGCACCAAAAAACATTAACAGTAATATTCTATCTGAAGGTGGGATTACAAATAGGAATTTTTTAAAGTGTTCTAAATCTCCAACAAACATCTGTATTTTTACAATCATAAAAAAAATTCTTTAAAAAACAAAGCATGTGAGTCGTACTTCTGCCGTTAGTTTACAATAGTCTTTCCAGAAAGCTTTGTTGGAGCACCTGGGTGACTCAGTTGGTTGAGCATTTAACTTCGGCTCAGATCATGAACTCCTAGTTTGTGAGTCTGAGCCCCACATTGAGCTACGTGCTGACAACTCTGAGTCTGGAGCCTGCTTTGGATTCTGTGTCTCCCTCTCTCTGTCCCTCCCCTGCTCGTGTGCTCTTTCTCTCTCTCTCTCAAAAGCAAACCAATATTAAAAAATAAAAATAAAGCCTTGTTTCTTCATGTTCTGCTTTGTTTCCTGCCTATAAAGTTCTAGAAATAGTATCATTCACCTCCATTCAAGAAATAATAAAAATTACAAAGAAACGGTCACTACAGTGATCCTGGCATGGTTATTTTGTAACTCCTGCATTATCTTTTAGCCACCATCCCCAAACAAATGTGTTAGGTTCTAATCCTAGAACCCTTGAATGGAAACCAAACAGAATTCTCGCTTTTTGTCTTTAAGATGCATCACTGCAAAAATCACACCAGGCTCCTTGGAATTTCAAATGGTGAAAGAAGTAAAGATGTTTTTAAAAAAAACAAACATACCAACATGAAAAACATTTTATGGAAGAAAGAAGAAATTTGGTCTACACAGTTGAATGACAATCCAAGAGTGCAGGCTGGGAGAAGGAAGATCTTGATGCAGAACCAAGAATTCCTTAAAAACTAGAGTTTCCTTGCAAGGTAGTGAGCCCTTCCACTGCTTCTTTGGAAAAAGGAAATAGCAGAAAAGTAAATCTATATAAAATACAAATCAAGCTGAAGGCTGAACTGGATAACATTTCAGGCAAAATAACCATATAACTTAGGGTTCAAGTTGACCATGTTTGAGAGAGAAGAGGCAGTATTAATGAGTACTGATACAAGGGCATGCTAATTAAGTGTAGGATGCTACTCTTGGATTTCTTCTAACTCTTAAGATTTATGAATGTAGAATTTCATTTAATGCATAAGTCTTTATATTCTAAGGGCTAAACTCTTCTAACATCGATGTTTTAATGGCTTAATGTAATGGTCAGACATTCTGGTGTGTGTGTAACAATCTTTCTCTGAAAGGATGGGGGTGGGGCTGGGAGGTAGAAATGCAGAATTTGCCTGATAATTGGCCCGTGGAGAAAAGAGTTAATTGGAAGCCTACAAAGCACAGGGCACTGGCAACCCCAGAATTATTTCGAGCTGCAGTTAGCATACCTACATGATTACTAGTTGGATATTTCAGGGTTTCCTAAGCATAGCTGGAATGTGCGGCTCTGATTTGTTTTCCAGCTGGAAATGTTACAGAAACAGGAAGGCTCCTGCTTTGGTGTGTCATGTTGTATCCTGCCTCTGTTTGGCAAGAGCTCTGGTCTGACAGTCCTGTACATCACTTCCGCTGTGCTCCGGGCTCCGCAAAAGTAATTTAGAATGAGTTCTGGCAACACCCATCGAATCCCTCCAGCAACAGATAAACCCACTCACAAGCTGATTCCACGTGGCCTATTGTCTGTCGTGACTACAGGGTCTTCGGTTGGAAAGGTGTGAGAGAGAAGAGGTACGGGGTAGGCTGTCGTAGACCCCCATTGATGTCCTCTGATTTTTAAGGATTTCTCCCTCTTCTGAATATCCCCATCGGCCTACCAAAATACCACTGGACTAATTCCTCCTATTTCTGTAGTTTCTCTATGGGAATGCAGAAATGTTTTATTCTAGAAGTAAGACAGGCATCTATGAGCGATCAATAATGTTTACATTTCTACCATTAGACTATAAACCCTCCTGGAGCAGGAATTCTTTGTATCTTGTGCGTCCTCAGGGCTTGGCTCAGTACATGTTAGGAGGAATGGTGATGTGGTAGTGATGATAGTAATAATGACAATGGCTATTTTTTTAAGGGAGGTTATTGTTTGCCGTTAACAGAAAGAGAAGGGCTGCCAAGAGAAGGAGGTAAATTTTGAGGGAGGAGGAAGTCTACTAATAACTCAAAGATGCTATCAAAGACAGACCAAGCTGGGGCAGCACAGCAAAACTAGTGAGCAGGTGGGAGGTACTGGGCCCATGATGGGAAGGGGAAGTATCTAGAAAGTGGAGAAGGCTCTGAAGTGGAGACTGAACAGAGCCAAAGACAAGTTCTACCCAGTTACAAATTCTGCCTGAAGCTTGGAAAATACACAGAGGGAACCAAGATCCTGTTTTACCTAAGCAGAGAACCAGGTCACATTTCTGAAAACTAAGATGAGCTCTTTCCAGAAAGGCATGTGTGTACATTAACAAGCTTAAATTGCAAGGAAAGAGGAGATGTTGTTGGATGTTATTAAGCTCTAGCAATTGTGAAGCTGGGGAGAATAATACGTGCAAGTTGTCTAAAAGCTAATGATGGTGTCCTCTATCTTTGCAACTTTAAGAAAACTGGCACTTTTTTTTTTTTTTTTTTTTTTGGGGGGTGGTTGTAATCTCAATCCTCCTCAAGGTCCTCACCAGAATCAAAAGCAGAGAAACGACATATGAGCAAAACTCATATGAGCTATTCCACAGTCAACCTTGACCAGTTAAACCAACTTCCTATCCAAAGCTTTCAAAATGTCAGCCAATAAGACAGCAACACCAGAAGTTCCTGCAATGAAGCCAAACTCTCAGTTGCAGAATAATGTCCATCCCTGAACAGCCCCCAAGAGCTGCGCTGAGGAGGAGAGAGGACAGCAGTAACCGAAGGAGAGCGCTGGGGCACATAACATGTGGCAAAGCCAAAGCTGCCCTTCCCAGGTGCTGGAAGCACAGCTTCATGCAGCTCAAAGTAGCCAGATACCCCTGGAACCTGAGCGTCCTGGGCAGACCAGCAGAAAGTTCCAGAAATAGATCAGTATAGGCTCCTTTTTAGCAAAGGCTGTGGGTTATCCAGAAACTCCAATAGGCAGGGTGGGAATAGCCTGTCATGACACGCTGTTGCAAACATAGGCTGTTCTGACAAACTGAATAACCACCTACACGTGAGTGTCTTCTTAGGCAAGCTCAGTATACCCACTTCACCAACCACAGATGGAACTATCTTTATAGAGAATACCAGCAGTTAGTGAGCATCATTAAATACTGGCCTCTCTGGTACAAAGAACACCATAGTAGGAGTCAGGAGATTTTGGCTCTAGTACCTACTTGGCCATGGACTTGCCTTATGACACCCCACCCCCCCATTACATTTCTCTTAATTTACATGCCTGCATCAATAAAATCACACCTTCCTTTCCAGTTCCAATTAAGTCGTGCACACAGGAGTATTTGAGTATTGAATGAGATCACAGCTTCAAAGATTGTGGATGAAGAAAGTAAAATTCAAATGTAAGGCACTGTTAGAATTTATCTGAAGGCAGTGTTGTAGGAGAAAAGTAAACTAAATAAGGCACACCTGGGTGGCTCAGTCAGTTAAGTGTCTGACTTCGGCTCAGGTCATGATCTCATGGCTTGTGAGTTCGAGCCCAGCATCAGGCTCTGTGCTGACAGCTCAGAGCCTGGAGCCTGCTTCAGAGGTCTGTCTGTCTGTCTGTCTGTCTCTCTCTCTCTCTCTCTACCCCTTCCTATGCTCATGCTCTGTCTCTCTGCCAATAATAAATGATAAATTTTTTTTTAAAAAGTAAACTAAATAATGGTGTCCTGTGCTCGGAGGCAAAACAAAATCCTTGCTAACGTTTCCAGACGAAACATTCAAATCGTTTGCCTTTAAAACCACACCTATCACATTGAAAAGAGCCTTGCCAATTTGTCTTCAAAACAACCCTATTTACCACTTGAAACTCAGGCCACAAGGCTGGAGTGGATGAGTCCCTTGACTCTGGGGTTCCCATCCCAGCCCTCCCTCCCCAGTGCTGTAAACAGAAGTGTGTGAGTGTAACTGCTGGCAAATGAACAGAGAGAAGGACCAGATTCTGGTAGGCAACTACCAGCCTCTCACCCACTACTCCAAGCCCAGAATCCGAGAGATTACTGTAACTTGCATTGTGAAGCAGTGTTACGATATCAAACACAATTTTTTAATGCAGTACTGTTTTCCTGTGATGTTCAACATTTTTATTCATTTCTACTCCTCTTCCATAATTAGTGAAGAAAAGATTTATACACATTCATGCCTTAGTGGATCTGGGGAAAAAAAAAAAAAAAAGTTCCGCAAAGGCATGTAGGCAGCATATATTTAAGCACACCAGGGAGTGGTGATAGAAAATTCTAGGCACTAGAAGAACTTGAGAATGCTTGTGTTCTGCCTCTACAAAGACCAGCTGCTCCAAGCCATCCATTGGTTGGCAGAAGTTGCATTGAGCTCCTGGCACAAACATTTTAGCTCCAAAAGTTTCACTTGGTTATATCTTTAGGCTTTATCACCCATTTAAAAGACCAAGAATCAAATCACACAAAACTGAACTCTGCAAATTTGAAACTAACCAATATCGTTTTTTAAAAGCTCTCAGGAAAATAAAATGGATTAGGCAGGAAAATTTTGTAAATGGAAAATATTGCATATACAGAGTCTGAAGCAATCCAGGACATTTTAAAGCAGAAAGCAGATGGAATAAGAGCAATATAAATTAGAGTCCTTTTGCATTTGGCAAAACACAGTCACCCTAACTCCAAACAGAACTTTTTCTCCCCAACTTGTTGATTGCCTATATATTTGTTTTTAATTACCACTGGATAGAATGTGGTGAAATGTTTGGAATTAGAATCATAGAATCTAAAGGTCTAAGGGACACCAGGTGTGGCCAAACAACCCATGGAGTATCAAACTAAGAAAATGAGCAAACAAAATTACATGCAAAATATTTATGTTGGAAATAATATTCATAGTATATAGTAATATGGTATATAAGTCAATTAACAAAAACTATGCATGTGACAGTTGTTAAGAAATGCCCTGCAAAGAGAAAGTATATGCACAGTGAAGGGAAGGGCAAAACTTCATAACCGGTGCTTCCCGGCCTGGGATCTCTCAACATGCCCTCCATCTTGTCTCTTGGACATCTTCGCATCTTCCCAGTGGAGCGGTCTTGCCTTCTGGGTGTCAAGTCCAAGCCAGTCTTAATCTTGACTCCCTTCCTCTATACCATCAAGCCAGGCTCAGGAAGATTTCTCCAAATCACCCTGGCTGGAGTAAATCAACTCTGTCATAGCAGAGCACACCAAGGAGATAATTAATTTATGAAAGAATGAGGGAGGGATTGACAGATTTTTCACTGTAGCACAGAGAATCTGATCACTTCTCAATGAATATGTCCCTTCTCCAAATTCCTGCCAAGGTGCCCAGGCCTGGAGCCATTTCCCTGAGCATGGATATGAATTGACCAGCAGCTGTCAACAACCAGGGCAGCCTCAGGCAAATAATGCTACAGTAAATACATACAGAGGACTCCCCGGGCCACTGACCAACAAGATTTCTATTTGGACAAGGAACTTTGCTGAGAATCCTAAACCACCACTGGCTCAGGTTGTCAAAGCCCAAGTTTTTAACAACAAGCCACTTTAGAGTATGGATGATAAGCATGGAATGAAGATATCCCCTGTACCTGCAGTCTCCTTTCCCAACCATATAGCATAGAACTTCATGTTCATGATACAGTGGAAGCACTATAAGGTGTCTGCTGCGTTCTTATTTTTGACACACAAGACCTCTATACTCCTTTATCTCTGCCACAAAGCCCTCTTCATACCCCTTTCCCAGTCTCCAATCTCATGCCAGCTGCCACTATCAGGTAGAAAAGCTCAGGAAGAAATTAGTATCTAGAAATCTATTAATTCTGCATGATGAGAGCAGAAATTAGAGGCTGCCGACTGGAAACATCTGCTCATTACAGCATTTAACACACAGCAACAGCATGATACGGCATGAGTGAGGAAGAAGGCTCAGACACCCACAGGAGTGACCAGGGAAGGTGCTTTTCCAGCCCAGACTCAAACAAATCAGGCGCCATCAGAGGGAAATGGAAGAGACGAGCAGGGAAGTGATACTGGCTGAATGAACTCCAATGTTGAAGGGCGTGTGCCCTGATGCCACAGGGAAGGTGAGAGGGATCAGCATCTCCAGTCCCTGTAGAGCAAAGCTTCAGTCCTCATTCATCCCTGGACAGCTCTGAAAAAGGACAAAAGGTGGGGAGGGGCACCTGAGTGCCTCAGTCATTAAGAATCGGCTCAGGGCACTAAGTGTCCATCAACGGACGAATGGATCAAGAAGATGTGGTTTATCTATACCATGGAATACTCCATGGCAATGAGAAACAATGAAATCTGGCCACGTGTAGCAACATGGATGGACCTTGAGGGTGTTCTGCTGAGCGAAATAAGTCAGGCAGAGAAGGACAGATATATGTTTGCACGTATAGGAGGATTAGGAGGAACTTAACGGAGGACCATGGGGGAGAAGAAGGGGGGAAATGGTGGGGGAAAGGGGGAGAGGCAAACCATGAGAGACTCTTGAATGCTGAGAACAAACTGAGGACTGATGGATGTG